>NC_133768.1:69128988-69441683 GCF_036562045.2 Rhinolophus sinicus | reverse complement strand
GTTATGAAATACCTGTAAAATTCTGAAGTTGAAAATATTCATGCGATTATTACTTTCCTAGTAACTTTAGTATTCTTGGAGTTAAAAATGTAAGTAGGAAACACAAATAACCTATTGTATGCTTTGGTTTTGACCATCATCACAGCAAAAAATTTTTGCTTGGCAACTGGGAAAAAATACTATTGTTTTTATTGCCCTTTCTTGTGGGGAATTTAATAACTCTACTCATTATATTTATACATATTGTTTACTATAATCCTAAATCTGAAGATAATTCTATGGGTTTTTCTACTTCAGTGTATATGAAATGGATGATTTGGTGATTTGCAATAGAAGTGGTAATCTACCTGTTTCCCAAACACAAGTCTTCTTCTAGTGGCTACTGGCGTTAAATATTCAAAAAGGTGTCTCTGATATGTTCATAAATAATGTTTCATAGAGTCAAGTCAAATAAGAGATGCTTTAAAAACTCTAAATAAATACGTGGCTGTATGAGATAAGCCAGATGACATAAAACACAGCCTGTGTAAGAATTCCACTTGCATAGTATTATAAGAAATCAAAAGTATTCTATTGACAGAAGATAGGTGGTTGCTTGGGGACAGGGCATGATGAGGAAGAGGGTGGTCTGCATGTAGAGAATTGAAAATGTGATGTCTTAGGAGTGTAGTCATAATGATATTTCAGAATATCTGGTTATTAACCAGGAACATTGCCGGGTATCATTAGAACACAGAAGCAATTATCATTTTATAAAATTCTAAATTTTTATAGCCGGCATTTTAAATTAACATTTGGAAAATTTCAGGCTCTTGAAAAAATTTCATTGTAGAATGGGTACCAGAGATCCATGGTTACCGGAGAAGATGCCACGTTAAGATCTCAAATTGCTAGGAAGACCCAACTAACCACGTATTTTCACATTCATTTGAAACGCAGGGATCATTATTATTTATACAGTCAGAAAAGTATATGCACATTTTGTGCAAATGCATGTTAAGATCAAGTCCTTCGTCAGGCTGGACAATTCGTAGTGTCAGACAAAAGAAACCTTCTCAAAGACGGGCCTCAGGGCTATTACAAAGCATGTAGCCTCTGATGGAATGACATTCCACTGCTAAACCTCTTCCCCCAGGATGAGATCAAAGTAGCTTCTCTACTTTTAATCTGGTTTGTGACCCTCGCAGGAGCGATTCCACTACATGCTTTTGTTCAGATCTATGAACTCACTTGAGCCAGGTGTCAGATCCTGCCAGGGTTGTGACGTCTCCTGAGGACGGCTGCTCTTGAAACTGGAGCGGAAGCCTCAGTTGCCATCAGGACACCGATGCTCACAACCTGCCTCCTTCAGACACCTGATATGAGCTTGGCCACCGGCATGAGGAGCTGCACGGGGAGAGACAGATCCAGCAAGCACTGTGCGTTTCTGGTGCCACCATGTGCCCGGCACCACAGGCTAGGCACTGGGTTAGTGCCAGTGACACTGATACAAATGCCTAGTGATCCTAACAACCAGACGGCACAATGGGCTTCTCACCAGGACCTTGTCTTCTCCTTTCCTCAGCTGTCTCCTAACAACACAGTCAAAGAGGCAGAAGAAGCGGCGTGTATTCGCACAGGCATCCTGATCTGGCGAGAACCACAAGGCTGTGGGTTTACCCACGTGTCATCAGCACATCAGTCCACAGCGATGTTGTACAGGCCTTGCACATCTGTGGACATAGATGTGCCACATAGATTGTCTCTATGTAGTTCATACTTTTTGATGCTATTGCCAATGCTAGTAGTTTTTATTACCCTTTCCAGGGATTCTATTTTTACTGAACTGTCTTAGCCAGATGTTGCTGGTGAATCTTTTTGGTTGCAAGCACAGGTTACTCTAGGATGGAATAGATACTTGATGCTGAATATATGTATTGGTCAGGGTTCTTCAGAGAAACAGTCAATACAAATTATATTTGTCCATTTCCACTTTACCTCCTTCATTCTGTCAATGCGATGCCTGAGAAATTAACATCATAGCATGACTACCAGAGGGAATACTTGGACAGGTAATCGCAAGCGGGGATAAACCGACATTTCCATGATGTGTGAGCCTCAGTGTCCCTGCTGTGAGGGGAGGGGGCCGTGTGATGGAGCCGGGGGAGGGGCAAAGCGCCATTGCACAGCTTCCAGTGACCTGAGTGGGGACAGGCAAGCACATCTTCACCCCTTCCCTTGCACGTCATGTGCTTCTCCCATGCTCTCACGTTCCTCTCTGTTCCATGTGCTGTCTCATCCCCACCTCCCCAACTCTCCCTTCTAGTGGAACATCACAGAAGGGTGTGCACTCTGAGCCCCAGAAACAGGAGCTGATAGAGAAGAACCAAGTGTGATGTTGTGTGTGCTAGACGGGTTCCTGGAGCAAGAGTGAAGAGATCGGTGTCCCATCATTGACTGGGACACTTCAGGTAAGTCACTATCCTTTCCTCCAACCTCATCTATGCAACCAGTAACAATACCCAGTGTTCCTGACCACCCAGGAATATTGTGAAGATCCCATGTGGGAAAGCAATCTGTGGTCATAGGTGGGAGGGAAGGACTAGTGCACTTTCAAGTAATAACATTAACACAGACATCTCAGATACTGTGGAACTCCGCATGGTAGGCATTAAATTAATGCTACACAGATGTCAGCTGTTTAGGTCAGGATTTCTCCATGTGTGGTCCATGGACCACATCATAGAAATTGTCAGGGTGTGCTTGTTAAAATTGCAGACGCCTGGGCCCACCCTGGGTCTGCGGAATCAAAACCAGGTAGGTGGGGTAGAAGGTGCCTATATTTGAACAATTTCTCAAGTTGGTCGAGGTATTCATCGAAGTTTGAAAAGCACTGCTATAGATTAACTCCAAGGATTTGCTAAAATTTTGATTCCTTTAATGTGTACCTTCTTTGCCAATTTGTCCTGCTACTCAGCTTTAAATATCTGTGCCATCTCTGGAGTGTCAGATAGGTAGCAGTTCCTTCTAATAGTAAGTCAGTGCTTTGTATGTAAGTCACTGAACTAGGCACTGGGGACGCAGCACAGAGAGCAAGACAGGCAGGGTCCCTGGAGTTCCATTCTCGTTTGAGAAAACTGGCAATAAGCAGGTAAACACATCAATAAGTGGGGCAATTCCATAAGGGGATGAGTGCTTGGAAGAAAATGAACAATCACGTAGAGTAGAAAATGATGGGGACAGTGATTTTTACAGATAGAGTTGTCAGTGAAGTTCTTCCTCAGGAAGTGCATTTGAGCTGAGTCCTGAATGACGAGAAGAAGCCAGGCCTGGGCAGGTCTTTTGGTCAGTGGCCGTGGGATGTGCATGACACCACTTTCTCCAAGAGCAGACAACAAGCTTGAATGGCTGGAGCCTGGCACACAAAGTGCAGATGGTAGGAGAGGAGGCCAAAGGGCAGACAAGAGCCACTTCGTTGGGCCCTGTAAGGAGTTTGGAGTTTATTCTGAGGGCGGAGGGTTAGAGTGTGGGAATGACATGCTCTGATTCACGTTCTCAGAAGGTGACTCTGGCCGCTGTGGGGGGAATGGACTGGACAGAGAGAGCCAAGACAGCTGTGGGGATAACCATTAGGAGAACCTTGCAGACTCCAGGGGAGGGACGAGGGTGGATTGGGCCAGAGCTGCAGCAGTGTGCAGAGGACAGGGGTGGCCTGGAAGGGCGTGTTGGTGGTAGGGTAGGCGGGACCTGCAGTTGATCTGTGTGGGGGAATGTGAAGATAAGGCAGAATCTAGGATGACTCCCAGGCTTTTGGTTCAGCCACATGCAGAAATGGTGGTGCTGTTTCCTGAGATCAGTTTTCTGAGTGTCGTAGAGATGTTCTCATGATAATTAGTAGTTAGGTATCCAATAGTGGTGACAGTGAAAATTCGTGATTTAAAACACGTATCAGTTGACAGATGGGATTCAGTCATAAATTATTAAGCTTTATTAAAGACACATGGAAACTGTAAAATTTTCAAAACTGTAAAAATCTGAACTTGTAAATTTTTGTTAAAAATAATGAACTTTTTTGTGTTGTTAATGTGTGCCTAGCACTGTTCTAAGGGTTTTCATATATTAACTCAATTAATTCTCAGAGCAACAACCCATGAGTTAGGGTCAGTTGCTTTCTCAGTTTTGTAGAAGAGGAAACTGATTCATGGAGACATGTTTTCCTTCTCCCAAGGTCACAAGAGCAATCTATCCCAACATCTCTGCAGTTAAAAATTTTAAATAATGTGATTCCTAATAACTTATCTTTAAAAAAAACAAAAACAAAAAACCCAAAAAAGGCAATATTTTTAAAGCTTTTTTTCTTCTGTAGAGTCATACTCCTGGTTTTACAGGTGAGACAACTGAGTCACTATAAGGTGAAGTCTTCCTTGGAGTAGAATACTTTTAATATTCAAAGTCACACAGTTTTGAGCTGGTAGAAGTAGGGATTAGGCCCTCCTCTGTCTCACAGTCCACACTCCTAACCAGGACACTTACGAGTAGGTAGAAGAAAAAGACATGTGTTGAGCTATGTCAGCGCGTGGTGGTTGATGTTAGGCTGGGGCCATAGCTCTTTGGGTGAGATTGTTTCAGTAGCCATTTTGCCATATACAGAGGGTATTTATTTGAGAAAAACAAGAAGGTAGTAATTATAACAACGAGAAAAGGTAAAATCATCATAGTTACTACGCAGTAGACCAGTTGGCTGTTAAGATAATTCCTGGGACTTCAATGGTGAATTCTTTTCTCTTTTAGGAACCCAAGGTGCTTTTGCAATAGGAATCACATTGTTCTGTGCCCTAGGCTTCATTGTTTAGGAGGCAGGGCTTTCAGATCCCTTTTGGCAGGTGAGGCCAGAGGAGGCATAGTGACTAGCCCAAGGTCATCTAGAGTTAGTGGGTTAAGTCTGTTACTGGGGCAGGTATGTCTCCTGTCTCGCATTTAGTTTTCTGCCCATCAGACACAGCATTACCCTTGGTCCTAAGTGTAGCGAATCCCTTTTCTAGGGCTCGAGCATGCATATTTCTCTGAGGTTATCTACGCTGCAGGTAATTATGTATAAGCAACTACTACGTACCTTGAAATTAAAGTAATTGGATGTTGAATTTCTTCTCCAGCCCCCAGCTAGCTGTAGTGGGAGGTTAGAAGAAAATTTCCTGGAATCATACATCACGTCCTCTTTTGCATCTGACTCTTTTCAGTCAGTGTATTATGTGTGAGATTTACATTATTGTCTACAGTTGGAGATCGTTCATTCTCAATGATGTATAGTATTACACTGTCTAGGTATTTCACAATATATGTACAGGGATTTGGATATTTTCCAGTGTTTGTCTTATTATGAATTATGGTGCTGTGAATGTCATGTACATAATCTTTTCGCTAGAGAAATATTTTTGTTTATCCGGGGCATGTAACTACCACAAGCCTAAGGGTTGCATTTCTGAGTCATAGGGTGTGTGTATGTCCAGCTCAGTAGATATTGCTGATCAATTTTTCCAAGTGGTTCCTCTAGTTTGTTTTCCTACCAGCAGGTGTGAACCTTCCACTACTCCACATCCTCTCTGACACTTGGTATTTTCCATCTTTGTATTTGTCACTGTCTGGTGGGCATGTGGTAGTACCTCATTGTGGTTTTAATTTCACTTTTTTTGTTTAAATTTTTCTTTCATTAAATTCTCCCTGTACCATTAAGTCTCTTTTTTTCAAATTATTTTTATTGGGGAAAGGGAACAGGACTTTATTGGGGAACAGTGTGTACTTCCAGGACTTTTTTCCAAGTTAAGTCGTTGTCCTTTCAGTCTTAGTTGTGGAGGGTGCAGCTCAGCTCCAGGTCCAGTTGCCATTGCTAGTTGCAGGGGGCGTAGCCCACCATCCCTTGCGGAACTCGAGGAGTTGAACTGGCAACCTTGTGGTTGAGAGCCCACTGGCCCATGTGGGAATCTAACCGGCAGCCTTCAGAGTTAGGTGCACGGAGCTCCAACCACATGAGCGACCGGGCCGGCCCCCCCATTAAGTCTCTTTTAATCTAAAAAAGATTTGCTCTCCCTCTCTCTCTGTCTCTGTCTCTCTCTCCTTTTAACTTGAGAACATATTTGCCTGAGATATGGACCTTTGACTGCTGGAGATTTCATGCTCCTTTTTGTGGGTTCAATCCCTATTTTGTCGTTCCTTATGTTCCTTTGACAATGACTGTTTCCCAGAATTGGCTATTAGAGTTCGAGGCTTGCTCTAATTCATGTTTTTCAGCACGAGTACCTCAGATGTGGTGTTACACGCTTCCCATAGTGTTATACCAGGAGGTACAACGTGTCTGGTTGTCTTTTCTACATGATGCTGAGATTGCCCATTGGGTCCAGCTGCTGTTCTGCTGATCCATCTGTTACACAATTTCTCACCTGCTTTTCACCTGAAGTTTTTTTGCACCCTCTAAAGATGATTACCTAGATCTGCATTCCACTAAAAGTCAGAAAAATGGCAATGTCCTAATTCTATAAT
Source organism: Rhinolophus sinicus (assembly GCF_036562045.2). Taxonomy (NCBI): domain Eukaryota; kingdom Metazoa; phylum Chordata; class Mammalia; order Chiroptera; family Rhinolophidae; genus Rhinolophus; species Rhinolophus sinicus. Next base: position 69,435,170 of record NC_133768.1, on the reverse strand, counting down.
TTCTTCTGCATTTATAAGCTACAAGTTTTTTATAAAAGAACCCCCCCCATCACCACCACCAATCAAGTTTTGGGCTTCACTGAAGTATGGTACATACAGTAAGGGAAGGATGAATGTTTAATAAGTCTTTTGCAGTATTTCCAATTACCAAAATAATGAATTGTTTCCCTAGGATCCTCCAAACATGAGCAGTGAGTTAGTTGTGTTTGTGTGTTGCTTTTCCTTTAGAGTGTCATCATGAGTCATAGGTGTTTGTCAACTTGATGGGTTTTATAGTCCATTGTAGTCATTCTTTTACTCGAAGTCTCAAACTACTCTACCTATGGCCTGCGGGAGCCTCTTCAGGTTGACTTTTGTGTCTTTGTCATGCTTTCTGGTAGGAGAGTTTGCTGCAGACTCATCTGGCACAATCCCTACCCAGACCTGGAATCAGCCATTTCTCCAAAGAAGCCTGGTTCCTTATAGTGGCGGGACTAGAGTTGCTCTTTGCTACTGAGTTGGTCATTGCTTCTTTTCCCTTTCAGCGCATGGAGCTAGTAGTGATGGATTATAATTTTATGAGAAGATACATCATCTGCTTCCATCCTGGGTTGCTCCTCCATCCTGTTATAAGTAGTCATTTTTATCAGCTTTTGTTTTAACCTTCCAGTTTTTTTTTAAAAATACATGCAAATATATTAGGTTGGTGCAAAAGTAATTGTGGTTTAAAAGGTTAAAAATAATTGCAAAAACCGTAATTACTGTTGCACCAACCTAATAATATGTATATTGATTTTCTTCCCCATTCACAGTTAAAACGTGGCACATTCTATACCATCACCGTCCAATGGAAATTTCTGCATTGATTGACACATTCTGTATCTACACCAGACAAGTTGGTAGCCACTAGCTGCCTGTGGGTGTTGAGCACCTGACATGTAGTGAGTACTACTGAGGAACTGAGTTCATAATTTTATTTAAATTAATTTGTTAAATAATTAAATTTATTTAACATAAATACATTTTTATAATTTATTAAATTTAAATAGCCCCATGTGGCTAGTGACTACCATATTGCACAGCAACAACTCTACGCATTTTTCTGTACCTCGAATTTCTCATTTAAAAGACCCTGGAGATCCTGCCATAGCTGTACAGAGGGGAGTCCTGCCTCATCACCTTTTATGCCTGCATAGTACCCTAGGATGTAGATATACGGTATAAAATTCAACTAGCTCCCGTGGTGGACATCTGTCCTGTTTCTAGTCTTCTGCTATAATGAGTTGTTCTTCCAGGATGGCCTTGTGCTTATGTCTTTTTGCATTATACCTCTGGAATGGATTCTTAGAAGAGAGATTGCTCATCTCAAGCGTAATTTCATTGAATAGTATTAAATTAAATGCCCTCAAGACATCATCAAAACGGTGGCAATTCTTAGAAGAGAGATTTCTCATCTCAAGAGTAATTTCATTGAATAGTATTAAATTAAATGCCCTCAAGATGGCATCAAAATGGTGGCATGAAGTGAGACTCTGGAAATCTCCCCTAAAATTTACAACAAACTGAAAAACTATAACTCCACAAAGGACTCCCTGCACAGCAGACAGTCAAGATGAAGAGTCTCACTACTGAATTCACCTAAAGGTGGGCAAATTGTGCAAGAGGGGAGGAGGGAAGGGAGAAGTGCAGAGACAGGGCTGCACAGGCACAGGACGCAGACCTAGCTCAGAGCTCCGAGCTCCATGCGTCCCGGAACTACCGCAGCTGCAGGAGAGGGAAAAACTCGAACTGCTAGGGCTCCGCATATGGCCCACAGGGATGAGGGCACAGCAAATAACATGGCTGAACCCAATGCTCACGGCAGAGACCTCAGAGAAAAGACTGAGTAAATAAGACTGAAAACGATGGTTTAAGCACTCACTGCCGAGCAGAGAACAGAAGCCTTAGGCACTGAGACAAGCCGCCCCTTCCCTAACCTCCCAGAGCTCGCCCCGCCCCAACCTGCCCAGTGCTAGAAGCGGAAGATTAGCAGTGTCAGATCAAAAGAACAGAATATTTGCAGTTCTGAGAACTGTGATCTGCAGACACAGATTCACAGCCTAACTAGTTCCAGCAAAGGGGAGGGAACTGTGGAAGCAGGACCGGCAGTGGTGGTGGTCACCATCATTGCTCTGGGCCAATTCTCACAACTAACCCCACCCCTGTCCCCACCTATCTGGGTGGATACCTGCAGGAGTAAACAGAACTGCTGAAACATATGGGCTCTGAATCTGGTGCAGGAAGAGCTCTGGAAATTCTAAAGCTCTCCACATACCCCCAGGGACATGGTGCACTATGACCCAGGCGAACTGTTAACAGAGGAGAAGCCTGCCTTCCAGGAAATTCCCCCATTGTGTGAGAAGCTGGAATAGTGCAGAGAAAACATAACACTACAGTGTGACAGAAAAAAAGGCTTCAGTCGGAGAAAAATAAATATTCTACAAAAACATACTGGAAAACAAAAGAAAGACCTCTTCCTATAAACCTGTTGCAGAAGCCACTCCCGTAGATGTATAGGATGAGAAATAATAAATCAGTAATTGCCATGAATAATGAAGGCAACAGGACAGCTCAGAAAGAAAGTGAAGTCTCCACAAAATGAGCTTAAAGATATGGAAATATGTGGCTTAAATGACAGAGAATTCAAGATTGCAGTTCTGAAAAAAACTCAACGAGATGCAAGAAAACAAAGAAAGGCAGTTTAATGAACTCAGAAACACAATCAAAGAACAACATGAACATTTTACCAAAGAGATTGAAATTTTAAAAAAGAACCAAATAGAATTTCTGGAGATTAAGAACTCAATAGAAGAAATTAAGAATGAAATAGCCAGCTTAGGTAGTAGAGTTGACCAGATGGAGGAAAGAATCAGTGACATCGAAGATAGAAACCTGGAAATGACACAGATGGAAGAAGAAAGAGACTTGAGACTTAAAAGAAATGAAAGAATTCTACAAGAACTTTCTGACTCCATCAGAAAGAACAATATAAGAATAATGGGCATACCAGAAGGAGAAGAAAGAGAGAAGGGAACAGAGAATATATTCAAACAAATTGTTGATGAGAACTTCCCAAACTTGTGGACAGAACTGGATCCTCGAATCCAAGGAGCAAATAGAACACCAAATTACCTCAACCACAACAGGCCTTCTCCGAGGCACATTGTATTGAAGCTTTCAAAAATCAATGACAAACAAAGAATCCTCAAGGCAGCCAGGAAAAAGAAGATGGTAACCTACAAAGGAAAGCCCATTAGATTATCATCACATTTCTCAGTAGAAACTCTACAAGCCAGGAGGGAGTGGAACCAAACATTCAAACTATTGAAAGAGAGAAATTATGAGCCAAGAATAATATATCCAGCAAAGATATCCTTTAGATATGAAGGAGGAATAAATAACTTTCCAGGCATACAGAAGCTGAGGGAATTTTCTAATACATGACCTGCACTACAAGAAATACTAAAGGAGGCTATTCGACCACCATCAACAGGGACAACTTGTGGCAACCAAAACATAAAAAGGCGGACAGTAAAGGCATGAAACGGAATATGGGAATGGAGAAAGTAGGCACGCTGAAGAAAACAGAATACTCTAAATATCAAACTTTATTTTACAAAAACTTAACGGTAACCACTCAAAAAAAATCCAGAACTGAAATACATACTGTAATAAAAGAAGAAACAAAGGGAAACATCATAGAATACCACCACACAGAAATAATAGACAACAACAAAAAGGCAAAGAAACAATGGAGACACAGTCTTACCAGAAAACTAAAGATAGAATGACAGGAAATCCTCACATATCAATAATCACCCTAAATGTAAATGGACTGAACTCACCAATAAAAAGGCACAGAGTAGCAGATTGGATCAAAAAACTAAACCCAACCATATGCTGTCTCCAAGAGACACATCTCAGCTACAAGGACAAGCATAGACTCAAAGTGAAAGGGTGGAAATTGACACTCCAAGCAAATGGTATCCAGAGAAAATCAGGTGTAGCCATAATGATATCAGATGAAACAGACTTCAGGGTGAAAAAGGTAACAAGAGACAAAGATGGACATTTCATAATGGTAAAGGGGACTATACAACAAGAAGACATAACAGTCATCAATATTTATGCCCCCAATCAGGGAGCACTGAAATATACCAAGCAACTACTAACAGAACTAAAGGGAGAAATTGACCAAAACACAATTATACTAGGGGACTTAAATACATCATTGACAGCTATGGATAGATCATCCAAACAGAAAATAAATAATGAAATAGCAGCCCTAAATGACACATTAGATGAAATGGACATAATTGACATATATAGAGCACTACATCCTAAAACATCAGACTATACATTTTTTCTAGTGTACATGGAACATTCTCAAGGATAGACCATATATTGGGACATAAAATCAGCCTCAGCAAATTTAAGAAGATTGAAATCATACCAAGCATATTCTCTGATCACAAGGCTTTGAAATTGGATATCAACTGCAAAAAGAAAGCAGGAAAAACACAAATACATGGAGATTAAACAACATACTTTTAAAGAATGACTGGGTCAAAGAAGAAATTAGAGGAGAGATCAAAAGATACATAGAAACAAATGACAATGAAAATACATCCTACCAAAATTTTTGGGATGCAGCGAAAGCAGTTTTAAGAGGAAATTTATATCATTACAGGCCTATCTCAAGAAACAAGAAAAATCCCAAATAAATAACCTCATGTTACACCTTAAAGAACTAGAAAAAGAAGAACAAATGAAACCCAAAGTCAGCAGAAGAAAGGAAATAACAAAAATCAGAGCAGAACTAAATGAAATAGAGAACAAAAAGACAATAAAAAAATTAATGTGACAAAGAGCTGGTTCTTTGAAAAGATTAACAAAATTGACAAACCCTTGGCTAGACTCACTAAGATAAAAAGAGAGAAGACACTAATTAACAAAATCAGAAATGAAAAAGGGGAAGTTATCACAGATGCCACAGAAATACAAAGGATCATCCAAGAATACTATGAAGGACTATATGCCACCAAATTCAATAACCTAGAAGAAATGGACAAGTTCTTAGAAACATATAGCCTTCCTAGGCTGAACCATGAAGAACTGGAAAATCTAAACAGACCGATCACCAGTAACGAAATTGAATCAGTCATCCAAAACCTTCCCAAAAGCAAAAGTCCGGGACCAGATGGCTTCACTAGTGAATTCTACCAAACCTTCAAAGAGGATCTAATACCAATCCTGCTCAAACTCTTTCAAAAAATTGAAGAAGAGACAGTACTCCTGAACTCATTTTATGAGGCCAACATTACCCTGATACCAAAACCTGGTAAGGAAAACACAAAAAGAAAACTACAGACCAATATCTCTGATGAATACAGATGCAAAAATCCTAAACAAAATTCTAGCAAATCGAATGCAACAATGCATTAAAAGATTATTCATCACGACCAAGTGGGGTTCATCCCAGGAGCACAACGATGGTTCAACATCTGCAAATCCATCAATGTGATACATCACATAAACAAAATAAAGGACAAAAATCATACGATTATATCAATTGATGCAGAAAAGCATTTGACAAGATACAACATCCATTTATGATTAAAACACTTAATAAAATAGGTACAGAAGGAAAACACCTGAACAAAATAAAGGCCATATATGACAAACCCTCAGCTAATCTCATAATTAACGGTGAAAAAATGAAGCCCTTTGCTCTACGTTCAGGAACACGACAGGGCTGTCCCCTATCACTTCTGCTTTTCAACATATTGTTGGAAGTCCTTGCCAGAGCAATCAGGCAAGAGAAAGAAATAAAAGGCATCCAAATTGGGAATGAAGAAGTTAAATTGTCACTCTTTGCAGATAACATGATGCTATATATAGAAAACGCTGAAGACTCCACCAAAAAGCTATTAGAAACAATCAGCGAATACAGTAAAGTTGCCGGCTATAAAATCAACCTACAAAAGTCCATCACATTCCTATACACTAACAATAAAATCTCAGAAAAAGAAACACAAAAATAATTCCTTTTGCAATTGCAGCAAAAAGAATGAAATACCTAGGGTTAAACTTAACCAAGGATGTGAAAGACCTATATGCTGAAAACTACAAGACATTTTTAAAAGAAATTGAACAAGACACAAAGAAATGGAAAGACATTTCGTGCTCATGGATTGGAAGAATCAATATAGTTAATATGGCCATATTTCCCTTAGCAATATACAGATTTAATGCAATTCCAATGAAAATCCCAGTGGCATTTTTTAAAGAAATAGAACAATAAATCATTAGATTTGTCTGGAACCACAAATGACCCTGAATACCCAAAGCAATCTTATGAAAAAAGAACAATGCTGGAGGTATCACACTCCCTGACTTTAGCTTGTACTACAGGGCAACAATAATCTAAACTGAATGGTTTGACAGAAAAACAGACACGCAGACCAATGGAACAGAATTGCTTGCTCTCTCTCTCTCTCTCCCCCCCCCACCCGTCCCTGTTCTCCCACCCACCACGTTGTCTCACCACCCAAGATCCCAGGAATTCGCTGAGGTAGATTTACGGAGTGTAAAGAAAAACATCCCCACAATTCAACAGGTTTATTTCTGACCATACACATAAATTTCAAAGCTACTGAGCTGTTTGAGTGAGGGATTTTTTTGGAGATGATGTGTTGAATTGTGTCTGGGACATTTTTCTTGCTAGTTTCAGTAGAATGACAATAACAGATTAAATGCTGACCTGGAAATACAGGCAAATGCATGTTATGCATCAAATACATTTTCCATCCTGGAGTAACCTGTGCTTTCAATCAAAGAGATTCCTCAACAGCATCTGTGGAACATTTGGCTGCTGGCGGTTCAATGAAAATAGAATACAGAGATTTTAATTAAAAAGACTACCATTTACAATAGCAACAAGAAGTGGGAGATACTTAGGAATGATCTGTCCACAGATGTGCGAGGCCTGTACATCGAATACTACAAAACGTTCTTCACGAAATTAAGAAAGACCTCAATAGAGGGACATACAGTCTTCGTTGTTTGCAAGACTCTGTATTGTTAAGATGTTGCCTATTCTCACCAAACTGAACTATAGATTCAGTGGAATCCTAATAAAAATCCTAGCAGACACTTTTTTAAAGAAATCGACAGGATGGCTGTGCTTCAAGTGCCACATCCACAGTACAGAACGTTATGTAAGCATTAACATGTTATAAAAAACAAGGCAGAGCTGAATTTTTATTATTTATTTATTTATTTATTTATTTATTTATTTATTTATTGCCTCTCAGAGTAGCAAAGATTGAAAACATTGATACCACGTGTTGGCCAGTATATGAAGAGACATTCACGTTCCATGGGTTGAAGGGATATGTTGTAAAGATCAGTTAGCCAATATATATCAAAATTTGTAAATATCCATGAAAAGAAAAGCAGCCCCTGACATTCAGGAGCTGGCCTGGCACTCACAGCTAGGCCTTGGTGTTCTCTTGAAAACAATTTCACATACCATTAATATCAGATAAGGCCACTCTGTGACTGTGATGTATCAAGACAAAAACAAGACCACTCTGTAATCATGTATGAACACAGAGAAGCATAGTCCCAATCACAAAACGGACCAATATACCTCCAATCTGGCTATTACGAGGGACTGCTACTTCTTTACCTATCACGTTAGCCTTGTCCTAGTCTTCCCCATTCGTAGAGTAAGGTTGATTTAGATGCCGAATCATAGAATTACTCATGCTTCCTGACAGCTTTCCATCTACAGCAAAGCCTCACTTCCTTAAACCCTCCTCTGATCACCTAACACAAGTCCCAATCCTATAATAAGTCATTTCTAAAGCCTCTTATTGATGCACCCCATGATTCCCCACGGTGTGTGTTCTCTCTCTCTCTGCAACTCAACTTGTTCAAATACAGGCATGTTCCTGGTGGTTTTTAGCTGGAGAGCACTGACACTCATGATTATGACAAAGCAGTTCCACTTCAAGGAATTTATCATACAGAAATATTCAAACAGGCATAAAGATATAAACAAAGATGCATCGATTTCCACAGAAAAAGAATGTAAGAACGTGCTAAAGAATATGAAAGAATATACTAAAGAGTATGTTGCATGGAAACTACAAAATGCTGCTGAGAGAAATTAAAGGGGAGACCTAAATAAGTAGAGATACATTTTGTTCATGGGTCAGAACATTCAACATTGTTAAGATGTCAGTTCTCCCTAAATTGATCTACTGATTCAAAGCTATCGTGATCAAAATCCCAGCTGGAGTTTTTGTAGAAATCGACAAGCTGATTCTAAAATTCATGTGCAAAAGAAATAACCAAAATAACTTTGAAAAATAATAGTCAGAGGACTCACACTGCCTGATATCAAGACATTATAAGGCTACTGTAATCAAGACAGTGTGGCATCACAATCAAGATACACAAGTAGATCAAAGGAACACAATAAAGAGCCCGGAAACAGACCCATACATACAGGGACAACTGATTTTTGACAAAGATGCAAAGGCAACTCAGTAGAGAAAGAAGTCTTTTAAGAAAGTGATGCTGGAAAAAAATTGGTTACCACTATGCCAAAAAATGAACTTCAACCTATGACTTGTACCGTATAAAAAGAACTCAAAATGGATCGTAGACCGAAATGTGAAACCTAAAACTGTAAAACGTTTAGAACATAGGATAAAATCTTTGTGACCTGGGTTAGGCAACGATTTTTTTTTTAATGTAGCACTAAAACACAACTGGTTAAAAGAATTATTCTTCATCAAAATTGAAAACTTCTGCTCTTCAAGACATCTTTAAGAGAATAAAAAGGCAATCCACAGACTGACATAAAGTATTTGTAAACCGTATCTGATAATAGACTTGTACCCAGTATATATAAAAATCTCTTAAAAATCAACCAAATGCACACCCCCAATTAAAAAAATAAAGGGGGCCGTAAGGTTTACATACTTCTTCCAAGCCATATGGATGGCAAATATGCATGTGAAAAGATGTTCCACACCATTAGTCACTAGGGAAATGCATATTCGGTCCACAAGAACATGCGGCTAAAAGTTTTTTCTTTTTTCTAATTAAAGTTTATTGGGGTGACATGTTAGTAAAGTTACATAGGTTTCAGGAGTACAATTCTGTGATACATCATCTATATGTCACATTGTGTGTTCACCACCCAGAGTCAGACATGTGGCTAAAATTAAAAAGACTGACCATACCAAGTGTTAGCAAGGATGTGGAGAAATCAGAACTCTCATACACAGCTGCAGCAGTGTAAAATGGTACACTTTGGAAAACATAAAAGTTAAACATATACCTACCATATGATCCAGTCATCCCACTCCCAGGTATTTACCAAAAAGCAAAGCATATGACCATAGAAACAGTGTACACGAATCCTGACGGCAGCTTTATTTCTAATAGCCCAAATCTGGAAACCACCCAAATCTCCAACAGGCGAATGGATAAGCAAACTGTGGTATAGCCATATCGTGGAATACTACTTTGCAATAAAAAGTAATCACTGATACATATAACATGGATGGATCTCAAATAATCATGGTGAGTGAGAGAAGCCAGACCCCCGCCCCCAATCCATGTTGTATGATTCCATTTCTATAAAACTACAGAAAATGATGACTCCATATTGTCGTAAAGCAGTCAGTGGTTGTCTGGGGGTGCGGAGACATAGGAGGGGCAGGAGGGAGAGATTACAAAGGGATGTGAAGAAACTTTTGGGGTTGATGGACACGGTCACTATCTCCACTGTGGCGATGGTTTCACGTGTGTACACATGTCAAAACTTATCCAATTGTGTATTTTAAATACGGTTTAATGTATGTCAATTATATCTCAAGAAAGCTATTAAATAAAAAGCATGTAAATATTAAATTGGAAAGACAACTGGAAAGATGAAAAGGCAAGTGGCAGAATACTTTAGTCCTATTTTTGTAAGAGAAGACATTTGTACATGTTGTTTATTAAGAGGATATGCAATGGAAGATTAGGCACTATGCACCAACTGTGAACACACATACACAAAAACACTGAGTGATTCAGAAACATGTTGCAGAAGCGTATTTATTGACATGGAAAGACATTCACGATACACAGTTAGTCGGGGAGGGGAGCAAGTTACACACACTATTTACAGTATGATCTTCTTTTAGTTTCTTAACCGTTTAAAAACCTCAAAGTGTATAACCCAGTATTTTCACACACTGAGAAATGAGTTATCTGACGTAGGTAGAATAAAAGAGTAATTTCTTACACTAAACAGCTTATAGCAACCCTTGCCTCCTTCACCTACCGGGAGTGCACATTTCGCAGAGCGAGTGACGGTGTATGCGTGATTGCACATACTGTTATCTTGCGTGTGCATTTCCACAACTAGATTATTATCTTTTATGTTGTTTGAAGCCACAAATGGATCTAAGCAGATACTAATGAACAAGTTAGCTTACTTAGGATGAACTGGTTCACTAAGTTCTTAAGTGAAACGTTAAGAAGCGTCCCATCGACACAAGGTAAAAATCAACAGGCGTTTTCAGCTCACGATGGAATAGTCATTTGATACCCACCAAAACGTCTAGCTCAAAGCTGGAGATACTGTGCCACGATACTGTGTTAAAGATGTAACTCACAATATGCACACTGTAACGAACAAAACATTATGCAAGGCTCTTTCAGAAGAGACAGCCTATTATTAGAGTTTGGAGATTGTTCCAAGCGTTCCCTTTTATTTCTGGCTCATTTCACATTGTCTCAATAATCCCTTTAACTTCACGGAAGATGGCCATGAGTGTGTTATAACTCAAGTGATCGACAACTACAATCGAGCCCTTTCTGATATGCTCTTTTATGTTAATAAATATGGCCACGGCACTAACCAGATTGGTTTTTGCTTCCTTCTGGTTGAAGATGAGTTTTAATGCTGCTAGTGCCTTTGTATTGATCATGTCTCTGGCTGCAGCTGGGTTCTCAGACAAATTCAACAGTACTTTCAGAACAAGATTTCTGGTTTTACGATTTCCCAGGGACAGCACACGAAAGAGCTCTGAAAAGTAATTGGCAACAATACGGTGATGGTTAGAGTCAGCAGTCAGTTGCCCTAGTATCTTTAATCCAGACTGCTGTCCGGGTGAGTTCAAGGGAAAACACGCCGTTTCCTCACACATATGCTTGACATGTAATTCAACCTTGCGTTGTCTTTCATCCCCAGAAGGGGGATTCAGAGTAATTACGGCCTTTTTCCTCATTTCAGAGGAAGGAAAACTGAGCAAGCTTTCAATAAGCGTCACCACACCCACCTCATTGATGAACTCTTGGGCAAATGGATGAACATGAATGACCCCCATTGCAATTTGAGCTATTTTATGAATGAGAGGATCAGTAGTTGACTTAAGTAAGGTAACAAGTTTTTCAAATTCCTCGGAATTCATGTAGCATTCCATTTTGCAAGGGCAAGCAAATGGCTTAATCCCATTCGCCTCCCTGAACCTGATTTGGCGTCTAATCTCCTCTATGGTCTGAATGCAAGGGTCAGAACCAAATGGGCACTCAGGGATAGGCTGTGAGCATGGAGGAGTGCTCATGGAAGAGCACACTGTTGCCACAGGCAAAGAATGAGCATTCTCCTCAGCTGAGGCCAGGACAATATATGAAGGAGGCCTCGTCTCAGATGGGACTTGGGATCTAAATCCTAACACTGCTGGGGTTACAGCAGGGGCTTTGGGCCAGATAGTGACCTCAGACCAGTCCTTGGGCCTATTCTTTTCATTAATTTCATCCACAGGCTGGGGCCTAACTATCTTACTCACGGGTCTCGGATTAGGGTCAAAACTAGTTTCGTCTCCATCCCAAAACCAGTTCCCGATAACGTTCTCTTCCTCCTCCTCCTCCTCAGCCCCTGGCCTAGCCTTGCAGCTAGCCCCAGCCACCACAGGCTCCAGCTTCCCAGCACAGGACGGGGGACCAGGATCAGCTCTTTCTTCATCCTTAGCCCTGGGACGATTACCAGTCTCTTCTCCAGTCCAGAACCCGGAACCAACACTGGTCTCCTCCCCAGCCCGGGAGCAGGCACCAATACCAGCCTTATCTTTACGCATGGACCTGGACTCTGCACTAGCCTTAGCCACACAACGAAACCAAGATACTCCAGTGGCCGCATCTTCAGCTTTGGGACTGAAATTTGCCAGGGATCCTTTTTTCATCTCAATTACAACCTTGTTCTTAGACACTGCCTTCGTCTCTGCTACTGAATCTGCCTGAGACCCTGCCTTGGCTACTGCTTTGGCCGGGGTCTTGGCTCCAGGCCTGACTACACCAGCAGCCTCTCTCTTGGCTTCGGCCTCCACACCAGCCCTTTTTGCAGTTTTGGCCTTATTTCTACTCCGAGTCATGGCTGAAGCCCAGTTATATAGGTAGCCCTATACAGTCTTGGCCTTGGCTCTCAACCTGTCCCAGGCCGATGTGTTGACACTCTTTCACTGGGTCAGAGAGACACTTTGTAGCAACAGTTAGAGTCAACTGGCGGTTCAGCAGGCACGCAGTCCCCTTGCCAAACACACAGCCTCTGTCACTGATACAGACAGAGGGCAGAGGCACTCAGGCCGAGGGAAGGTGATGGGTACTCTTCCGCCACTCCAAGGCCTCCACAGCCACCGCTGGAGACGGACCTGAGGGGGAAGAAGGAAATGGGCTTTGAATCTCTTCCATCTATGCAGGCAGCCACACAGGACATGACAGAGTAGACATGGACTGTGTGGTCGGAGAAGTGGAATCGTAGAAAACTGTTACCTCGTTTTATCCCTTCCACACTCCCATTATCGCCCAACAGTGTCCTGCCCGGGTATTACTACACTCTTTTCTCTGCATTGAATAGTAGCAGGGATGGTGGGAAAGCTTGCTGAAAGGGAGAGAGGCTAAGGAATGCCCAGCCCCCCTGGTATACACCACTACACTCTACAGGTCTATCCAGGTAGGCCGCACACCAACCTGACTGATCTGGTGCAATTTCCTCCTCCTTCCTTGCTTCCAGTGTTGATAAACCCTACAGCTGAAATCACAGGCAGACCTAAGGACAAAAACACAGGAGGGATTGGAATGCTGAGTTTTGCTAGGCAGACACTCACTCTGCTTTCTAAACCCAGTGCCTGCCCTTTTTCAAATCTAGAGCTCTGGTTATACAGTTGACCCTTGGGGTCGACACGTGGGTTAGAGATGCTGACCTCGCGTGCAGCAGAAAACCCATAGACAACTAAAGTCGGCCCTCAGCACATGTGGATTCCCAACCACAGAGCTGAACCTTGAACAATGAGGGTTTGAACTGTAGTCAGTACAACTGCGTGGGTCCACTGAACTGTGGTCACATGAAAAAAAATCCACGTGTAAGTGGACCCGCGCAGTTCAAACCCGTGTCATTCAAGGGTCAACTGTGGAACGACTCTGGCCTCCTTGGTCTTCCTCAGGGCTTCCCTCCCGATTTCCTGGGTATCTATCAATTACCCCATAGGCACAATCCTGGCTCACCCCACACCCATTTCCTATACGCAAATGGGAGGGCAGAGGTGTCTAGAATATTGGGAGACAATGGCTCCAAGATATGATCTGGCCTTTCCGACGTGCCAACAGCCAATTCCCACCCCCACTCAAGAGGGGTGCTCATGCTCACACTCACCTTGGATCCAAATGAGTAGTTTTCGTCCTCTTTCTTAATTACATTCAAAGCAAACAGCTACCTACAGGATTTCAACAGGAACCTACAAAGAAACAAGCCTATAGATAGACAAAAAGGCCAAGGAAGGAAAACAGAGGAGACTGAGCGGGCCCAACACTCATGACAAGTGTTATAACATGCTTTCGTAAGTTCAAGGTCAGGTTAAATGTCTCCCACCTGTCTGCTCCTCCCAAATGACTCCCCCTCCATTCCCCTAAGACCTGCAGCTTGTCTACTTACACCTCCCAACTCTGAAGTCAGTCATTTTCCCAGCAGAGGCCACACCTCTCTCGCTGAACAAAAACATGAGGTACCAGAGTGGGCAGTGGAAAACACGCAACTGTATTTAGAAAGCAGGCAGTAATGATGATGGGGACGGTTATTTCCACAGCACCCCTGCATGACCCTGCCTTTTCCTCTTCTCCATGCATGCATAGTTCCTACCTCATTCAGCAACTATGCCAGCCAGTCCTCGCAGCAGGGGACCTCTGGAGATGCGGTCCTTCCCACCAAAGAACAGTCCTCTAGCTGCAGAAGAGTCACGCCCTACAGAAAGAGGTAGGGGCATTCAGCCAAACACCAGGAAATTATGTTGATAACGGTAGAAAAAATATCAGGTTAATTAATGGGCAGATACCCAGAATTCAGGTCCTAACATCTCCTTTTCAAGGATCAGGAAATAAGAAAAAAAAAATCAAGTCTTCCAACTCCCATACTTTCTCAGGTATCCACCCTCAGGAACTCCACAACATCTGTGGGACTACCTCTGCACCGTAATGACAGGGACTGTGCCGGGAGGATGGAGATGATGTTTAGGTTTCCAGAACCAGCAAGTAAAGAAGCAGAATGACTTCATGCGTTCTACATTGCTTTTTCCAAAACCGTCCCCTCTATTCTGAACCACCTCCCCCCAGTACCTCAACATATTACAGTGGGCTGGGATGTCGAGAAAACAGATTCCCCAAGGACAAAGGTGGACTAACAGCGCACTCTTTATTTCCATGGACTCCTCCCCCGCCATTTGCTTGCACTTAATTGTGTGCAACATCTAAATACCTAAGGCAATAAAACTGCTGTCTTAAGAGAAGGGTGCACATTTCATTTTGGTGTCTCCCCCCCTACTTTTTTCCCTCCCCACCCCCCACCCCCCCAAACTCTGGTTCCAGCTGTTGTTTCTCAGCCTAGTTGTGTAGGACTCAGCTCCCTGGCCCATGTTGGTATTATGAGCCTCCTGGCTGGAACCGCTCACACCCGCCCCCGCCCCCCAGCTCCAGGTCGAGCGCAGCCACTGTTGACAATCTTGGCTGTCGAGGGCGCAGCTCACTGGCCCATGTGGGAATCGAACCCGTGACCTCGGCGATAGGAGCACAACCGCCTGAGCCACCGGGCCGCCCCTCATTTTGGTGTCTTCTTAATCTACCGAGTCAGTAGCCCTTTTGCTACCGCGCAGACGGGAGACTGGCACCAACGAGGCACCTGTGGGAAGGGACAGCATCCAAGAGGCGGGGCCCAACAGGCCCCTTTCCAGAATCAGGGCCCGGAGTAGCCAACGCCCCCGCCCCGGCGCCCTCCAGCCCAGCTCCGGCTCAGGGCTCCGCCATTTCTCCAGCAGCAGCAGCAGCAGCAGCAGCAGCAGCAGCAGCAGCCTCCCCCACCGCCCTCTCCCGGAAAGCAGGCAGGGGAGAGGCCGGCGTGGATCGCTTCCCCAGGAGCCCAGGGAGCCTCTCAGGCCACCCCTGGACCTTGGGCCGGGCCCCAGCCCGTCGCTGCCGCAGCCTCCGCGCAGGCGTCCCCCGGAGCTGCGCCCCTCTCTCCGGAACCGGCTCGGACCCGTTCGCCGCCTCCGCCTCCTCGCCAGGATGCCAGGGGCTGGGCGCGGGTCGTAAGCTGGTCGAGAGTGGGGGGCCACCGCCCGCGTGCAGAGCACCCCCACTTGCCTTTCCAGGCTCGGGGCCCGGGTGGTCGGCCTCCCCTCCTCTCGGACCTCCTCACTCGGGTCCTCCCTGCCTTGCGTGCGCACCGAATTGCAAAGAGGCGTCCGGCCCCCGCGCCGCTGCACCAAACCCGGCAGGGGCTGCGCAGGATGCGGCACGAACCGCTGGCCGCGAGGGTGTCGGGAAAGCGGGGCGGAGGGAGGTCGCACCGCTGGGCTCAACGCACCCACCTCTGCCCCGCGCCCTGCAGTTCCGACCCGGAGGGGGCGGGGACGGGAGCAGCCCCAGCCTGTGGGGCGGGTAACGCCAGCCCGCCTCAGGGGACCTCTGCGGCCCCCTGCCGGTACCCCCCACGACGTTTCCCGCCCTATAATCTCTGGGACCCGCGGGCGGGGGTGGGGGTGCAGGATCCGCAGGTCGGGAGCAGCCGCGCCTGAAGCAGCAGCGGTTGGATACAAAGCGCCCCTAGTTGTGTCTGCCCCCCTCCACCTCCACCTCCCCCTTCCTGGCGCCATCCTTCCTGGACGCTGATGGGAGAAGGGCTGGGAGAATGCTGGCTGGGAACGGACAGGCCATCGAAGGCCAGATCGACCCGGAGGTCCTGAGGTGCCCCCCCCCAAGTTCTTTCATTGTTCAGGGGCCCAGGGAGGAGAGAACGTGGGGAGGGGGCTGCCATGGAGGCCTCACCACTGCCCCTCTCCTAAAGGCAGACCTAGACCTCTAACCCTGGGAGAGAATCCTGCTCTGCGCCCAGATTCATTCTTGCTGCCACACTACTTTTTTCTCGTTCGAAATGCACGTGTTGCCGTTCTGCGGTCCCCACAGTTGCCCAAGAAAGAGGACCTTTCCCTGTCAGGACCCACACCGGGGGTCATACAATCCTCGCTGTCTGTGACCCCCACAGCCAAGTGTCAGGTACCAGGTAGGGACCGTCCTGGTTCCTCTTCCTGTCCTTCGTCTTGTCTTGCAGTCCCATCCAAGCGCTCATGATCTTGGGCAGTGTGCAAAAGTGGCAGGGATTAATTAGAAGCAGTTCAGGTCTCGGCCACTTGCCATACACACCTGCGTAGCTTATCCATTAGAGCTGTTAACACAGTAGTCATACATGTTGTTAATTCCCTGATAATCACAAAATCTGCATTACATCTCAGTCTGGTTCTGATGCTTACTCTCTATCCTCGAGCTGTGCCTGCTCTTGTCTTTGGCACGCCTTGTAATTTTTTGTCGAAAGCTGGATATGATGTGTTGGGTAACAGGAACTGAGGTAAACAGACCCTTTGCGAGAAGTTTTGCGTTAGCTGGTTAGCGGTTGAGCTGTGGTATAATGTTTGCTGTGGCTGTAGGTGCCAGGGTCTTCAAATTCCTCTGGTGTCCTTATTTTTGTCTCCCCTCTAAGCTTTGGGCTTCCCTAATTACTCCTTGCACAGACAGTCTGTGTGTTGCAGCTCTTTTAGCCGTACTGCACAGCTATTACACTGGAGGCTTGTGTGACAAGGTAAAAACGTGGGGAGAAGAAGTGTTCTATAATCTTACAATTAAATCCCAGGCTTTTGTGGGCCTGTGTCCCTAGGCTGTGACCTTCACAAGTGTTTCTTAGCTTCTTTCTCCTCCTTAGGTGAAAATGGAAGGCTAGAGTGGGCTGGATAGGAAGAATGCCCTTCCCTCTGCTGGGATAAGGCTCTGGCAGTCTTTTCCCCTGCGGAGTAGGCCTCTGTCACGGAGAAGGCTCTGGGTGTATTTCACAAGAGCACAATTCCCCTCTCACTGCCGGACCAACTAGGGGATCTGCCTGGGAGCTTCACTGGGAGAACCCGCTGGAGTTCCCATATTTAAAGCCCGCTAAACCTCTAAGAGTGCAGGTCGGGTTTCTCACTCTCATACTATTCCACACTCAGCCTCCAGCAGTTTGTCAAGATTACCATTTAAGTCTTCTCACCTGTTTCTGTCTCTAGCCGTTTCTGCGCTATGTAAGGAGAGCTAGGCTGTGACTCTCCAGATTTGTCTTTTCTCCAGAATTTGGGGTGTTCATTTGCCCCGTGACCTCAGCTCTCTGATGAGTCTAAGGTTAGTCACTGATTCTCAGTTTGTTCAACTTTCTTTCAGGCTATAAGTACGGGAGCAATGTCTTCCAAGCTCTTTACATGTCAGAACTGAATCTGGACGTCTGGCCTGGCCTATGGATTTTGACTGGGTAGCTAAAGATCAGTGAGTGATAAGCTTTTGTCCTCTTATTTTCAGCTGAACTTTACATCTGGGAATAAAGTTGCCCTAGAAATCCTAGCTGCTCCATAATTATTAGCCCTTTCCCTTCCCAGGCGTAGAAAATGTGTGTGGCTAGCACAGTTTAGCATGTCAGCCTCCAAATTCTTAACCTGGAGTGCAGACTAGAATTCCAACTTCCTGAATCAAAGTTCCTCGTGGTGAGGTCGGAGCAACTGTGACTTAACTGTAGGAGAAGAAAGTCACCTCTGTCACCACCAGCACCGAGAGCCAGTTCACCGTACTACGAGGTGCTTGCTTAGACTAGAGTAACCACTTTCTGAGCCCCGGAAGCGCTTTCTAAAAGGAGGCTGCATGGTACAGTTGGGGCTCTCTCCTCTGGGCTCTGCTCTGGGACTTGGCCGGACTTCAGAGCCAGGTAGTCCAAAATTTGAATAGAGACTTTGCCACCAAGTATTTGTGTCACTTTGGAAAAGGTACTCCATGTTTCTGTGACTCAGTTAACGCGTCCCCCACAGGATTCTCGTGCACACTGAATGAGAAACTATCCGAAATTCTGAAATACCTGCATGTATCAGGTGTCTCTAGTTCCTTTTAAAATTGTGATCTAGTCATATTATGGGGTAGTAGATGAGAACTCCGTGGTGGCTGTTAGAGGTCACAAAAGCTAAGACATTGCCACTGTGCTCTTTGTTACTGTCACCTCAGTGCTCTGTATACTGTTCTGCTTCCCATAATTACGAAAAGAACATCATCTTTGCGTAAGTATGCCCTCCTCCTCCTCCTCCTCCTCCTCCTCCTCCTCCTCCTCCTCCTCCTCCTCCTCCTCCTCCTCCTCCTCCTCCTCGTAGTCACGTACCACAGGGGGCCTGATCCCGGTTCCAGGGGTCAGTCTGCTTGTTCTAGGGGTAATCCATTGCCTTGGTACTCCCTGGTTCAGGAAGGGGTGGTGATCTAACTCTGCTCAATGGGACATTAGGAGAAGACTGCAGGACTTCTGAGGATAGTGTCCTCACTCATAAGAAAAGGCCATCGGGAAAGATTGTCTCCTTTTCTTCCTCAGGAACTTGCTTGTGTCCTAGAATTATTGCGGCCATCAAGCTTCCAGCCTTAGGATGGAGGCCGATACTGTGAATGGCAGGAGGAGGAGATGGAAAAACAGCCGAGTCCTTAGCTGAATCAAACAACCATCGAGGCCTCAGTACTTCCAGTCTGTGGATAATAAATTTCCTTATTCAGTTAGTTTTAGTTAAGTTCCTTGTTATATGAAAATGGAACAAACTTAAATGACATGTATGTTCAGGCACAAAACAACTCATCAGTGAGTAACAGTTCCTGACTTTTGTCTGTCAGTAAGCCCCTAAAACCAGTGGCAGAGCTCATGTTCCCAGGTGAAAGGAAAAATGTAGATTCTGACCGCCTTGCCTAATGAATGACTGCCAGAGGTCTGACAGCGGTGATTGGCTTCTGTTGTAGACTGAAAAGGAAAGCTTCAGGCAGAAAACCCAGATCCTTACCTTTCTAAGGGCTTAGGAGGTACATTAAATACTTGAGCTCCTAGATAAGCCTGGTTTCAGTTCGGAGAGTCATTGTGTGAAAGTGCACCCTTATGAAATGTCCATAACGTAAAGATATCAGAGATTTCAGTTCAGGGGGCTGTACTGAGGTTGAGAAAGTTAAATTCATAGTGTCAACAGTTAGAAAGGTGTGGAGGACTTTTCCCAGGTGTACTGCAGTAAGCAATACAGGGATCAAAAGAGGTGGATATTTGGGATTTATCAGGAGCTGGGATTTTGCCAGGACAGTGGAGCCAGGCACTAGAGGACATGGCAGAACACTAGTAAAAACGATGGACCGCGATGGACAATTAAGTTGGTAAGGAAGGAGTAGGCTGATGATACACTAGGAGAAAGGGATGAGGGACAGGCGGTGTAACAACACTCCGGTTTAAGTGTCTTTTTGATGAATAAAGTACTTTGCTACAAGCTGTAATGAACAGCAAATCTGAAGAAGGTAGTGACAGTGATGATGGCAGCTTTTAGTGACCATTAACACTAGAGGGATATAGATGTAGCCTGATGGGGAGATTGAAACTACAAAGGCTTCAGTCTCAGTTCTTCTGTTAACCAACTCAGTGAGCTTGGCCAAGTTACTTAACCAGTCTGTGCCCCAGCTTCCCCACATCAAGAACGGAGACAACAACGGCATCTACTCCATAAGTTTGTTTTGAGAATAAAATAAGTCAATGCATTTAGAAGAGCATCTGGTACACGTAAAGCACCCAATAAATTTTAATATCAACAGTAGTTACTATCATAAGCAGTAAAAGGCTCAGGTGTTGCCGTCAGACAGAAGGGTTTGATTTACACTTCCAGAGGCCAAGTTTCTCCCTCTGTGCTACCTGTCCCTCAACACTAGTTCTGTCTATTTCATGAAAACAAAACAAAACAAACAAACCCCACAAAAAACAAAAAACCCGACTCTAGTACATGGTATAAACAAACAAATGCTAAAATCGGAGATAATAAAATACTGTGTAAGTATACAGGAGGGAGGAATTACTTCCTACCAAGGGGCAAAGAGTAAGGGTGAGGGTGTCAGAAAGACTTCAAACACACCTAGCATTTGAGCTGAGCCTAAAAGGATGAGTATGTTTCCCGTAGGCAGAGAACGACTGCGAGAGCACTGAAGATTGCGTGAACAGCGTGGGGAAAGGCATGGAAGTAGTCAAGCAGAGGGGATAGTTGGGTTGGGAAATAGCAGGAGAGTGCAGTGTGGCCTGAGTGCAGGCAAAGTGGAGCAGGGCTTGGACGAGGGTGAGGCACCTGAGAGGGAGTGCCTCCTGAAACTGTGTGTGTCCTTCTCTCATTCCAGCCCCCACCCTGACTTGGAAGGATGTGTTGGGAGGTGGAGACAGAAAGGTGGAATTGTATGGAAGGGTGCAGGGCCTTGAAACCCTGCATAGGGAACCTGGTGGTCTCCTATAGAGGTGATCCCACTGAAGGCTGCTCTTTGGAAAAGGGGGGGGGGAGAGACTCAGTGGGTGCTAATCGTCCAGCAAGGATGTAAGAAGATACCTTGCCTTCATTTATGACTGAAGAGACGACAATTTCACTATTATCCCCAGGCAGCACATGACATCTGAATGGACCCTGATATTTATTCCATGAGCTAGCCCGTAATATTTATCCAGAAAGGGGACAGAAACAAAAGAGCCACACGAGTGATGAGGTTTTTACTTCAACTACACTCCCGAAAAACATGAGGGATGATCGTGGCCAAGGAGTGATCAGAACAGAGATAATCACCTTCATTCTTGGATACACACACACACCAGTCACCCCGCCCTCTGGCTGAGACGTTAAAAACGCACAGATCTGCTTCGGGATGCCCATGGGACTTAGAGGTAGTCTGCTAGCCCACAATGTGAAGGTCCCCAAATATAAATGCAGAACCCCCAGCAGGACTTCTAACCTGAGGGAGCTCTGATAAGAAAAAAAAAAAAGATAGAGGATTTAAAAATCATCTAAATGCAGGGATATGTCACATAGGCTACTTTTTCACCCATAATATACGGGTGGGCTCTGCCTCCTTCACTTTGTTGCTTATGTATGATGCACAGGATCAGAGGTAGGTTTACAGGGGTGGCTGCTAAAAATAGGGACGCATGACACCATTGTTGCGACATCAGTTCTTTGACACCAACCACCTGAAGGTAGCATCAGACTCCACAGATTTAAAGGGGCAGTCCCCAACAATACTGTCCCCCTTCAGATTAGATGCCAGTTACAAGTCTTGGGGGGGCCACCCATACTTCTGACTGACCAGTTATAAATTCAGCGGTTCCCATGACCCCCTCAGATTTGATAATTTCCTAGAACAATTCACAGAATTCACTACGAGTGCTATTCTTCGAATTACAGTTTTATTATAAAGGATACACATAGGACAAGGTCTGCAAGGGTCTTAGACACACAGCTGTCATGCCCTCTTCCCACGGGTTCCGGGCATATCCCCCTGCCCAGATAGCATTGTGTTTACGAACCAGGAAGCTCCACAAAGCCCAGGGGTTATTTTTACTGGGCATTTCATATGTAAGCACAATTAAATCAGTGTCCACCTGACTGAACCCCAAATCCAGCCCTCCTTCCTGCAGTGGCCAAAGTTCCAACTCTAATCACATGGTTGGTCCTTCTGGTGACCAGGCCACATCATGAGGCCATCTAAGGGCCCACCAGAGATCGGTTCATTAGCGTAACAAAGACACTCCTATCACTCAAGGATTCCCAAGGATTTTGAAGCTCTGTGCCAGGAACCAGGGAGAAAGGCTAGATCTATTCTTTCTATACCACACCACGTTTGAGGTATTTCTTCTCCTATGTCAAACTCTAAAAACACACAGTGTAGACACAGACCAGCGACAACAGAGCCTGAGTGGAAAGACCACAACCTCAACATTGGCCCCCACCCTTAGATTACCTTAATTCTGGAGTGTGGAGGAAAGACGATAACCAAGGAGGCAGGGGTAAGAGAGGAGGAGGTAGTCCTAGGCCTCAGTCTGTAATTTTACCCCACATGCCCACTGTTCAATCCTAGCTTTTCAATGTAAACAGGAGGGCCTGAAGTCGTATTACAGCAGCGTTTCAGCCTATACTGAGGATAAAAATAAGGATATGAGCAGGCTTAGGAAAAGTAATTACTTCCTAAACTGCCTTAGTAGCCAGCCTTGGGGCATCAGGGGGGTAATATTCTGTTAGAGAGAGGACAAGGACTTACCAAGGGCTGCTACCTAGGATGAGAACACGGGGACAAGCCCTAAGAATCGGACAGAGAGCAAAACACACGGAAGAGAGCCAAGTGTCTGCAGAGGGGAACCTATGAGACCAGGCATAAAGCAGTTCCTGCAGGTGTTTCCCAGAAAGAGCCTGCCCTGCGACCCAGGAATGAAAGGGGAGGGAGCCTCAGACGGAGTCGCGACTGCTGTGTCCCCAGATGGGGGAGGAAGACGCTGCCTGGGGCCGAGATCCAGAGATCCTCTTGGGGGTTGAGAAGCCTGGCAGTATCCCAGTGAGAAATCCTGTGAAGGGCCCACCGCATCTAGGTTCCCTCCTCCTGAGTCTGTCCGCCTCCCTCTTCCCTAGAGCTGCCCAGATTTGGGTTCGTTCCTCTGCCGCATCTCCAAGCAGCTGGAGCCTGGGAGCACAGGGCAGGCTACTCTCCCCTCCGTCGCCCCCAGCCTACCCCAATTCCGAGCCGGTCTCAGCCACCCCCATCGTCAGGAACAGACAGACCGCGTAGAGAGCGAGTGGCGAACAGCTGGGAGGACAGGGGTGTTGCGCGAGGTCCCCATCGTCACACCTGCTTTTCCAGAGCCAGTGGCATCAGTGGTTTACACGAACTGGGCGTCCACGAAGGTCACTTCACCGCCCCCTCTCTCTGGGCTTCCCTGAAGCCCACTGCCTCCACGTGTCGTCCACCTCCCCCACCCACACCCAGAAACGCAGCCCGAAAGACCGCTGGGCGGGGAGCGGGGAGCGGGGAGCGGGGAGCGGGGTCGGGGTCGGGGGGGGGGCGTTCAGAAGGCAGGAGGGGGCGGGAGGGTCCGAGGCACTTACTTCACCCGGATCTAGTCTCAGCCACCACGTCCCGCGGGTGCCATTTCGGGGCCTGGCACCCACCTGGGCCGCCAGCGAGCGATCGCCGCTTCTCTCCGCGTGTGCCTCCCTCCCGAGGCAGGGTGACTTCCTGCCCCTTGAGCTCGGGGACAACAGACAGACCCTGCTAAGACGCTCGCGACCGGCCGCGGGGCTGTGTCCTCTACCAACAAAGGCTGCAGCTCTGGCCGCTCGAGAGAGTCGTTTCCAGGCTAGTGCGCGCGGCGACACAGACCCCCGCCCCACGCACCCCCCCTAGCATCCTCCCGCTCCTCCCGCGGCCGTCGGCCAGTCGTCACGCGGACGTCCTTCCCGTCTCTTTTGCGTGGGACACACCTCGAGGCCCGCCCCACGGAGGGCGCGGTCACGTGACCCGCCGCCGGCCCACGTGACCGCGCGGGCAGCCCGTCTGCCGCAGCTGCAGCCCCCGGGACAGACGCTTCTGCTTGGGAGGTTGAGCTGCTCGCGAGCGGAACCTGCGGCTCCTGACCGTGGCGAAGACCGGCAGCTGAGGAAGGCGGCGTAGGGAGCCCGCGCTTCCAGCCCGAGGCCTGGCCTTTGCCCTGTCGGAGCCCGGCGCTGGCGGGGGAGCATTCGATGACGGCTTTGGAGACCATCTGACTTTGAATGTTCTGTCTAAAACTCGGGGCGACATGTGAAAACACACACAGGATCCATCTGTCCTCAGAAACCCTGATAGGCAAAATAACGCTGAAACGCCAATTTCCAGCAGCGGGATGATGCCTGTTAACACTTGTGGTTTGTGAAGGGAGGCAAAACTGCTCCTTTGCCCTAGTTCCACAAATCTCGCATACTAGAAAGGGAGAAAAAAGCATGCTGCACTGCCAGAAAAGTTACACAAAACTTGGGTAAGGACAGCACAGGTTGCTGGATATTATTTCAGTTCAGTGCTCTGCTTCACTTTCTTTTTCTTTTTCTTTTTCCCCCCAGTTTATTGGGGTGACAATTGTTAGTGAAATTACATAGATTTCAGGTGTACAATTCTGTATTACATCATCTATAAATCCCATTGTGTGTTCACCACCCAGAGTCAGTTCTCCTTCCATCACCATATATTTGATCCCCTTTACCCTCATCTACCAACCACTTCCCCCTTACCCTCTGGTAACCACTAAATTATTGTCTGTGTTTATGAGTTTTTTTTCTCATTTGTTTCTCTTCTTCTTTTGTTGTTTTTGGTTCATATACCACAGATCAGTGAAATTATATGGTTCTCTGCTTTTTCCATCTGACTTATTTCGCTTAGCATTATAATCTCAAGATCCATCCATGTTGTCACAAATGGTCCTATTTCATCTTTCCTTATGCCGAATTGTGTACATATACCACAACTTCTTTATCCATTCATCTGTCGAAGGACATTTTGGTTGTATCCATGTCTTGGCCACCATAAATAAAGCTGCAGTGAACATTGGAGCACACTTGTCTTTATGTACAAATGTTTTCAGATTTTTTGGGTAGATACCCAGGAGAAGGATTGCTGTGTCATATGGTAATTCTATTTGTAATTTTTTTGAGGAATTGACCCAGCATGTTTTCTACACTGAGAGGCTGGTGTTAACTGGTAGATATTTTGTCAGATACTGGAAATGGCTTATGTCCAGTGGAACACATAACATCCATGGTTACAAATGATTGCACTTAAGATATTAACTAGTTTTGTATTTAAGCCAGCAATGTTATCCTAAGATTTATGAATCTTCTATGTGTATATAAAATTTAGCATTATTTTGTTTTTATTGTGACTTACTGTGTATGCTGTATGCACACATATCTCCTTCAACCACTTTTGTAATCTTAGCAGTTCTTCATTGTGTTGAAAAATCTTTCAAATGTTCATTTCTAATTTATGAGTCATAATTTTACCTTCTCAACAATTAACAGCATCCTCAGACAAAACAGAAATAACATTTTCACTGTGCCTAAAAAACAATAAAACCTATTTTGCACAAGTCTGGATTCCCTCTCCAAACCAACTCTATCCCTCAGTTCTGTGATTTCTATCTGAAAGTATGGCATGACCTTTTTACTTATTAATATGGCAGATATAACATAAAAGTTATCATTTTAAAGTGTACAATTCAGTGGCATTAAGTACATTCACAATGTTGTGCAACCATCACCACTGTCTATCTGCTTCCATTACTCTGTTGTCACTGCAAACGGGAATGTTAGGATTTTTTTTTTTAATGAAATAGTCATGTAAAAAAAATTGGCGTCTGTACAGTCGAGAGATGAATATAAACAACTTTGATAATTTATTTTTCTTTAAACATTTCACTTAAAAAGCTAGTTTTCCTTAAGTCTTATTCCTTTCTGTCTTTTCTAAGTGGTTTATTCTCTAACAATTATTTCTAACAAATATAGTTTAATCACTTATATAACTGTATCATTTCTAACATGTCTGCCTATAACTTGAGGCACTAGCTGTAAGCATATTAAAAGAAAAAGCCCTGTCTTATTAATTTTTCAATCTCCCTAATGTTTGTCTCTGACAACTGTTTTTAGCATGGTAGATATTTAATGTTTTTTTTTTTAATGAAATTTATTGGGGGTGACAAGGGTTAGTAAAATTACATAGGTTTCAAGTGTACAATTCTGTAATACATAATCTATATATCACATTGTGTGCTCACCTCCCAGAGTCAGTTCTCCTTGCATCACGATGTATTTGACCCCCTTTACCCTCTTCTACCACCCCCCTCCCCCCAACCCTCTGGTAACCACTAAACTGTTGTCTGTGTCTATGAGTTTTTGTTTCTTTGTCTGTCTTGTTCCTCCATTGCCTTCAGTTTTATATCCCACACATGAGTGATTTTATTCTGGGCTATGGAATATATGAAGTTTCTTAGAAAATCATACTGAAATTGCATAGAAATTGTGTTTATTCACACACGGTTTTAAAATGGGATCTAATTTTCCATAGATGTCACTCACACTCTTCTCTATTTCACTGGACATAAAAGCGTCGTTGTCATTTCATGCCAACGAACAGACCATTTTTAATAGCTGAATGGGATTTCCTTAATACTTTCTTTGGACTGGGAGCACAAAGAGAATCTTACTCCTGACTCCATTTAGTTGGTGTGCTACTCTACTCTTTCATTCTTTAGGTGGTACTGAAGCAACACCTGTACTTTTGAGTTGTAAAATGTGCAGATCTGGCCGATTTAGCTCTCCAAACCGGCCTCATTCCAACTGCATCCCTAACTAAACTTGTCTCACCTAATTCAGGCAGACAGGGTATACGTCCTCGCTACCGGAGCAGATTTTCAAGTTACACAGTTTTCTTCCTACCACCACTGCTCACTCCCAAGAATGACCTAATGGTTTGTCTTACCCTAGCCCTTGGCGACCAATTTAAGTGGTTCCCTCTTCTCGGAAGCATTCCTCAAGTACCATGGCCCACAGTAGTCTTTTCCTTCTTAAGCTCCAGGAATGGAATTTTCCAATGAGGGTATGTTTGTCATGCTATTGATTATCTATGTTTGTCAGTGTGCACAAAGTACCTGCATCTGGATTTTACACTGAAGGAGGGTCACTTCTGCCAGTTTTCAGACAGAACTTGATTGAAAACACAGACTCAAATAAAGAACCATTTGTTTAAACAACGAATAGCAGGGTAGCTTACATAGGCGACTCCGTTCGTTGGAAGCTCAATACTTGAAATATACCTCAATATGGATGGCAAGACAAATATCAACACATGTGTTTTCAGCTCTGATGTTCATTTCGCATCCACAAAATGAGTCAGCTCAAACCAAGATTTGGACCAAGTGAACATCAGCATTAAAAACATAAGTTACAACATAAAACCAGGCTGTGAAAACGAAAGCCACTACTCAGGGCTCTTTGGGAACATCAGGCCGATCAGAGGCAGGTGGTTAACGATATTAGCTTTGTTGTCCCCCCTCAGGATCAGGACCATGTTGATTGTCTATCTAGGTTTGTAGGTCCTTGGCTAAGTTCTCAAATTCATGGAATGCAGCACTAAGTGGCTCAAGACTGAAATCATCATCAATTAAAGCCATTGTTCTGTTCCTTATAATATTACTGATATTCCAAAACATTTTAATAACAATTTGACTGTTATCATTTGACTCTTCTAGTATGTTAAAAAAAAAAAAAAAAAAAGACCCACAAATATCGATAGAGCTTTGGCACTGTATAAGTTTTGGCCAACAAAGCGTTTTCAGACAAATTCAACAGCATTTTCTGAACGTGAAACTTTGTTGTTGCGTCACCAGTCACTAATAGGGAGAGAAACCCAGACATAAAATTGGCAACCAGTGTGTGATAGTCAGTAGTTGTAGTGAGGGATCTAAGCAGCCTTAATCCAAGCAGCTGCTCGGGGGAATCCACGGTTTGTGCAAGGGTTTCCTCACACACTTGACATACATATGTCTCAATCGTGTTTAGATTTGGATATGGTGGAGCCATGAGAATCGTATTTTCCAAAAATTGTGTCCTACCTTGGGAGGGGGGATAATTGAGCAAAGTTTCAATAAGTGAGACGACACCGGAATCCTGAATGAAATCTCGGGTAAATTGAGAAGCACTTCTCAGACCTATTATGATTTTAAATATTATGATTTTAAATTTTAAGTTCACATTGGATGCAGCTGCAGGACCAACTCTCAGGCTCTGCAGTCTCCCTGGTCCTAAGATGCTCCCGAATTCTCCTGATTGACCTGTAGGATGGTTCATACTGAAATGGGAACTCAAGATCGGGCAGATCGGGCCGATCGGGCTGAAGCACAGATTCCTGCTCTTCCCTTTTTGGGGTACGTTCTGCATTCTGCGGCTTTCCCTCAGACAGTTCAGTGAATGCAGCTGCTGCTGCTTCTTCAGGAATTCTAAAGGGGTTTGGGGAAGGGAAACCAACGAAATAACAAGGACCAGGTTTGAACTCAACAGTAACCTCTTCCCAAGTTTGGGGCCTGGATGATGTATTAATTTCCTCAGCTGAATCGCGGAACCTGGGACTAGCCTTGTCCACCAGATTAGGATTTAGGTCAAAGCAGGCCTCATCCCTGTCCCAGAACCAGGACCCAAATATGGCCTCTTCTTCAGACTCTGGCCTCGTCTCTTCTCTGGCCATAGCCCCCAAACTGAACTTTTCCTCAGTCCAGAATGAGGATCCACCGATGGCCCCCTCCTCAGCCCCTGGCGTGGACTCACAGATGGCAGAAGCCCCAGCCTCCATACCAGCCTCTTTCTCCGCCCAGAACCAGGACCCAATAATGACGTCCTCCTCAAACCTGGGGTCCTGTTTGACCCTATCACTGTTATCAACATCTTTCTGGGTCCTGGGCTTCAGGACGGTACTGGGCTCTTCCTTGTCTCTGGGCCTGAATCTACTATCGGCCTGTTCTCCAGGCACAAGCCAGGAATCCTTAAAGTACTCATCTGCAGACTCAGGAACATCCTCTATCTTTGTCCTGAGCTTGGACCTAACATTTGCTTCATCGCTGACTCTGGGTATGAACAAGTTATTGGTATTTTCTCCAGCCCAGGAGCAGAATGGGTTGCCCGACTCCTCCTCAGACCCAGACTAGGAATCAATATAGGAATCTTGCTTGGATCTGGGACGAGACCTGGGGTTAGGTTGATGTTTAGCCCTGTGTCTGGACCTGGTATTGGCCTCTTCTCTGGGCCGTGATCTGATACTGGCCTCCTCTCCAGCCCAGAAGGAAGACATCGTAGAGATCTCATCTGCGGACCAGAATCCAGATTCATTAGAGCCCTCTGCTCTGGCCCTGGGCCTGGGATAGCACCAAGACCCGGTATTAGTTTCCTCCCCTGATCCAAACCAGGGTTGGATTCCCGTCTGACCCTGGGAGCCAGGAAAGGTCTCAGTGTCCACCCTGAGCAGTTCCCTATCTACAGACAGGGCCACAGGTTTAGCACCTGAGCCACACTCACTACTGAGCAGTGGCCAGGCTACTGCATTGGTCTGGGGCACGCCCTCTTTTTGGGGCATTGCCTCAGCCCCAAACTCAGTCTGGGCCCAAGCCTGAGCTTCTTCCTTATGCCTTGCCCCAGGGATTGCCTTGGCCTCAGTTTTAGGACATGCGCTACCTACTGCCCCGGTCTTGGTTTTGGGCCTTGCCCCAGACATTGTCTGGACTTCACTTCTAGGCCTTGCCCCAGCCATTGCCTGGGACTCAGTTTTGGGCCTTACCCCGTTCATAGACAAGGGCGCAGTTTTGGGCTTTGCACCATTCATAACCTTGGATGGAGTTCTGCCTTACCCCAGGCATTACCTGGGCCTGGGTCCTAACCTTGGGTCTGACCACCATCGGAACTTCGTTCTCTGACTCAGCCCCACCCCCAGCCTCTTCTCCAGCCTTCTTTTCAGGCGTGGCCTGGGCACCAGGCTCAATCTCAGCCCCAGTCATAGTACCAGTTACAGAGAACATAGTTAAATATAATACCAGTACCACAGTCCCTGCCTCTACCACAGATCTCTCACAATTCTGTATCTTCACACTACCGATTTTCGGTGATTCAGGCAATACAGTTGGAAATAAGAGTTAGAGTCAATCACCAGTCCAGCAGTCAGCCAGCCTCCTTCCCAAGACCAGCCTCAGCCAATATCACAGACAAAGTGCAGAAGAGGCACAAACCAAGCATGTGGACGATGGATGGTTCCCAGGTGGTGCACATCTATTGAGGGTGTTGCTCAGCAGCAATTCCAACACCGCCAGAGATGCCACTGGAGGTGGATCTCGGGAGAGAGAAGGACACGGGGCTTTGAGTCTCTTTGAATTGTGTCCCTCCATGCAGGGACACACACGCAGACTGGACCTTGAATTCTTGGTGGGGCTGTTGGGCTATTAGAAAGTCCCTCTGTTACATTCGTTTTGCCCACAGCTACCACACTATTTGGCCTGCCACCAAGCAGGTGTAAGGTTGGTGGGAAAATACGTTGGCAATGAGAGAGGCTGAGGAGTCCTGAGACTAGACCCCAGTCACTCTTGGGCCTGCGTTGGTCTCCAATAGCACACCCGAAGTTGTATCCACTGTCATACCAACCTGCTCTGATGTGGTGCAATTTCCCACTCCTTGCTTTGTTCCAGTGGTACCAATTATGCCCTAGAGCAGACAGCAGGCTGTCCCATGGACAAACATACAGGAGAAAATAGAGTCTGAGTGCTTGGTTGACACGCAGACACCCTGACTCCTGACACAAACATCTCTGCTTAAGGGTCCAATTTGTCTAACGTTTCCTGTCTCCTGGTGTCTGATCTCAGGTCTTCTCCTCCCATTCACAGCCCAATCCACACCTACCCCAATATTCCTAATATCTCCTGCAGGAAATGGACAAGGGATGCTGGGGCAGTGTGCAAATCTGGCAGAGAGCAGGAGAGGTGGATCAAAGACCTGCCATGATCTTACTCTGTCGCTATCCCCTGCATTTCCCCTTTCGCATCAAACTCCAGAGAATTGAGCCAGTCTCTTCCTCCTTTCCTTCCTTGCAGAAGTGACCGGTCTTAAAGTAAGCCTAGGGACAAATGGACGAGAAGAAAACACAGTCAGGAGACCATGGTAGCCACTGAGCACTTGGTGGACAGACCGACACCAATGATGGGAGTCCACATGTGATCTGTATTTCAACATTCAAGGTCTTCTAGGTAGAACGTTCTCGCTTTACTACGGCCCTCTGTTTCAGGGTTCCAGATAACGACATCTTTTCTTGACGTCACAGTTGTCCCATCGCTCCCGTCTTCAATTCTGAGGATTCACCATTAGGTTCAACACACCCCTTTGCCTTGGGCGGCATAAATTGGGGGAAGGGCGCCTGCATATTCCAGAAAACAGGTTGTGCAGTGGTACTTGTAACTGTGACTTCCGTCTCACCCTCGCCTCCGAGCCCATTTTTCCTACCCCCAGTTACGGCTGGAGGTAAGGGAGGAAGCCAAGGGAAGTGCCTAGGAACTGGTACGGAGGGAACTTTTAGGATTTATTCCTGGATGCCTGACCCGCTCTGGTCACAGTCACCCAACCCCAATTCGGGTCTCCAGTCAATGGCGGCTGCCCACCCCCCATCCCCACACACCTCCAGAAATCCAGGCTATTTTCCTGCTCCAACTTTTTCTCAAGCTGCTCTTTGGCAGATAGATGCACCCCGCCGCCTGAAATCGCCAACCTACTGCGCACACAGCAGAGACCTTGGCATCAAGGAAGCGCCTGTGGGAAGGGACAGCCCCCAGGACGCGGGCCCCAACAGACCCTTTCCAGAATCAGGGCCCGGAGTAGCCAACGCCCCCGCCCCGGCGCCCCCCCAGCCCAGTTCCGGCTCCCCCATTTCTCCCGCAGCAGCAGCCTCCCCCACAGCCATCTCCGGGAAAGCTAGCTGTGGAGAGGCCGGCGTGGATCGCTTCCCCCAGGAGCCCAGGGAGCATCTGAGGCCACCCCTGGGCCCTGGGCCCTGGGCCCGGCCGGCGCCAGTCGCCGCCGCAGCCTCCGCGCGGAAGTGCCCTTGCGGCCTCCGCGCAGCGGTTCCACCTCCTTTCCCGCAGCCTCCGCTCAGGCGTCCCCCGGCACTGCGCACCTCTCTCGGGGGCCGGCTCCGACCTGGTGGCTGCATTGGCCTCCTCGCCAGGCTGCCAGGCGCTGGGCGCCGGTTCTAAGCTGGTCGGGGTGGGGGGTGGGGCATCTCCCGCCCCCACAACACCCCCACTTGCTTTTCCAGTCTCAGGGTCCAGGTGGTCTGCCTCCCCGACTCTCGGAGCTCCTCACTCGGATTCCAAGTCATCCTATTATTAATATTTTCATTTCTGAGGCATCACTTTGACGGGATGAAGGAGTAAAAATAAGAATGGGCAACTACCATCTTGAGGACCTATTGGATGCCACATGCTGTAGGTTGCCTTTTTTCACAGTTTTTTCTCTTTAAGTTTTCAAAGCAATGCTGGGAGGTGGACATCATTACTTCCTTTCTACTCATGGAAAGATACTAAGGCTCACAGAGTAGAGTACACGCTCAAAGAATTCTAGGGAGGCTTCGAATGGACACAGAAGCCAACTTGATGGGGCTCATACTGGCCAATTCTGTGACACTGTGAGCATCAAAAGGCATAATCATAGTGTCAGATGGTAACCCTTTGAGAAAAGCAGGAATCTATGATCATGCTAATATAAATAAATACATGACTACATTAATAATTGATGAGGAGAGCGGAAAGCTCTACTCAACATTTGAACGTCAATTTATAAATCTAGATGGAATGACAGATTTACAAAAGCAACAGTTAACAAGTATCATAGTAATGAGTGATTCAGGCAAGAATCATGAACGAATTTTCAGTCTGTACCAAATCCCCACAGCAGTCACCGAGTCACCACGGTACCCATGCTGGCCAAGGAAAGCTGGGAAAAAACAAACAGCAACCATCTTGAATAGTTTCCTAATGTGTGCTAGGAAATGAGCAGGGCCGACGAAACACACAGTAGTTAACCTCAAATATTCCTCATGATAAATATTCCTCACAGATTTACCTCACAGACACACACACACACACACACACACACGTATATTCATATACACTGTCTCCCTCTTTTCCTTGTCATCCAAGAAACCAGGATCATCGAGGTGGTTGTGTTTGAGCATAAAGAAAAAAATTCCACAATTCAATTAAAGCCACACTAATAAAGTTAAATGCTACTAAACTATTTCATTTCAGAGACTGATTTTCTAGAGATGACCTGTCAAAGTTTCTCTGGAACATTTTTCTCCTTGGTTTCAGTACCTTGCCAGTAATATCTAAAAGCTGATATGGAAATCTAAGCAAAATGAATATTGTGTTGGTAGATTTTGTCAACATGGCAGAGCCACAATGCCCAGATATTTGATCAAACATTACTATGGATGTTTCTGTGAGAGTGCTTTTGAATGAGATATACATTTAAATGGTGGACTGAATAAAGCCTCATCCTCCCATAATGTGGGTGGGCCTCATCTAAATAGTTGAAGGCCTAATAGAACAAAGTGCTGGACTCCCCTGAGCCTCAGGGAATTCTGCCAGGAGACAGCATTTTGGACTTTATCTAAAGCATCAGCCCTTTGTGGGTCACCAGCAGACCGCCTTCAGACTCCAAAAGTAACTCTTTCCTGAGTCTCCTGCCTGTAGGCCTCCACCATCAAATTTTGGACTAACCAAGCCTCCATAATCTCATGAGTCAATTCATTAACATAAATCTCTATGTATATATAAACACGTAGAAGAGGGTAAAGGGGGTCAAATACACTAGGTCTGACAATTAAGCTCATGAACTGGCCACTGTGCGCTTACATTGGCAGCACTGTACGAGCAGCTCGGTAAGGTTTCATAACCTTGGTATATCAGTGTCTCACAGCTGTGTTCGTGCCAATGTGTGGCAGTGTCTTGCTGAGTGGCATTTATTATTGTTGTCGCGAGAATGTCTGAGCTTTAATTAGAGCAACGAACAAACATTAAATTTCTTGTTAAACTTCGCAAGAATGGAAGTGAAATCAAGGATATGTTAGTCCAAGTTTATAGGGATACTGCCATGAAGAAAACGGCAGTGTACAAATAGATTAAACGTTTTTCTGAGGGGAGAGAATGTGTCACTGATGAAGAGAGGTCAGGGCAGCCAGTAATGAGCAGAACTGATGAAAACATTTAAAAAATTCATTGAACTGTGTGAAAAAATCATCAGCTGACTGTGAAAAGTATAGCAGACCAAGGAAACAGTGATAGAAAAACAGGAAAAGCTTTTTTTTTTTTAATTTTATTTTATTAAATTTATTGGGGTGACAATTGTTAGTAAAATTACATAGATTTCAGGTGTACAATTCTGTATTACATCATCTATAAATCCCATTGTGTGTTCATCACCCAGAGTCTGAAAATGTAGGCATGAGAAAGGTGTGTGCAAAAACGGTCCCAAAGGAGTTCACTGATGAATGAAAGCAAAGGAGAGTCAAAGTTAGCCAAGATTTTTCGGAGAGGCAAGACAATGTTTTGGGCCATGTTATCACTGATGATGAAACATGGGTGTACAAACTCAAACCTGAAGCAAAACATCAAAGTGCACAATGGAAGTCAGCCAATTCTCCACAACCAAAAAAGTTTTGTCAGTCCAAATCAAGAGTCAAAACGATGTTGTTAACCTTTTTTGATATCAGAGGGATTATGCATTATGAATTTGCACCAACTGGACAAACAGTTAACCAAGTTTACTATTTGGAAGTGCTGAAAAGCCTGCCTGAAAAAGTTATACGAAAATGACCTGAACTTCTCTCCAACAATTTATGGCTCCTGCAATACAACAGTGCACCAGCTCACACGGCACTGTCTGTGAGGGTGTTTTTAGCCAATAAACAAATAACTGTATTGGAACACCCTCCCTACTCACCCGATCTGGCCCCCAATGACTTCTTTCTTTACCCAAAGATAAAGGAAATATTGAAAGGAAGACATTTTGATGACATTCAGGACATCAGGGATAATATAATGACAGCTCTGATGACGAATTCAGAAAGAGATGCAAAATTGCTTTGAACGATGGACTAGGCGATGGCTTGGTCCATAGCTTCCCAAGGGGAGTACTTTGAAGGTGACGGTAGTGATATTCAGCAATGAGGTATGTAGCACTTTTTCTAGGATGAGTTCGCAAACTCAATTGTCAGACCTTGTATAGTGATGGAAAGAGAACTGACTCTGGGTGGTGAACACACAATGCAATATATAGATGATGTATTATAGAATTGTACACTTGAAGTCTGTGTAGTTTTGTTGACCAATGTCACCCCAATATATATATATATATATATATATATATATATATATATATATATATACACAAATATATTTATAAATATATATATATATATATATATATATATATATATATATATCCTTTTGGCTCTGTTTCTCAGGAGAACCCTGGCTAATACACATATTGAACATCAAGTATCTTTTCCATCCTAGAGTAACCTGTGCTTTTGACCAAAAAGATTTCCCAGCAACATTTCGTTTCTGACACTTCAGTCAAAATATAATACCTGCATATTGTAATAAAATTACTCACAACGACAATGCATCAAAATGTATGAACTACACAGAGGTAATGTATGTAGCACATGTATGTCCACAGAAGTACAAGGGCTGTACTCTGAACACTGCAAAACATTGCAGAGAGAAATTAAAGAAGGTCCAAATAAACGGGGGGACATTTCACTTTCATTTGTCAGAATACTCGATATGGTTAAGATGATGCTTGTTCTCCCCATACTGATCTATACGCTCAATGCAATTCCTGTAAAAGTCCTAGCATACACTTTTTTAAAGAATTTGACAGACTTATTCTAAGAGTCATGTGGAAATGCAAAGAGCCTAGACTATGAGAGAAGACTTTGAAAAAGAAGAACAAAGTTGCAAGATAAGCACTACCTACTCACTATAAATCTATAGTAAACAAGACAGTGTGGTGTTGGGATGAAGGTAGAAATGTATATCAAAGAAACAAAGAGTCCAGAAATAGACCTATACGTATATGGCGAAATGACTTTTGACAAAGCTACAAAGGCAATTCAGTGGAGACAGGATAGTCTTTTCATCAATGGTGTTGGGACAAGGGAACAAACATCGATAAGCACAGACATAAACTGTGATCTATCTATCGTACCCTGTATAAAAGTCAACTCAAAATGAATCAGAGACCTAAACATAAAAGCTAAGACTGTAAACTTCTGAAAAAAATAAAACACAGGAGAAAATTGTTATGACCTCAGGTTAGATGAAGATTGCTGAGATATGATACTAAAAGCAAAATCAAAACCATGAATGAAGAGGCTAATGAACTAGACTTCCTCAACATTAAAAATGTCTGTTCTTCCAAAGACTCTGTTGTAAGAAAGAAAACACAAGCCACTGACTGAGAGAAAATATCCGCAAATCATATCTGATCAAGGACTTGTATCCAGAATAAAAAGTCTCCAGTAGGTCAGTAAGAAGAAAACAGACACTTCAACAAATAAGTGGACAAAGATTTGAACAGATAGTTCACCAAAGAAGACATACAAATTTCAAATAAGCACGTGAAAAGATGCTCAACATCATTAGTCATTAGGGACATGTAATACCACTACAGCCCTCTGAGAATAGCCAAAATTGAAAAGACTGACCATACCAAGTCTTGGCAAGGATGTGGAGGATGGAACTCTCAGACACTGCTGGTGGCAAACAAAAATGGTGTGGCCATATCTGGAAAAGAGTTAATCAGTTTCTTACAAGAGTAATCTTAGAAATACTATATGACCTAGCCATTGTACTCCTAAGTATTCACCTGAGAGAAAGAAAGCATATGTCTAAGCAAAATCTTATACACAAATGTTCACAGCAGCTCTATTTTACAAGAGCCCCAAATTGGAAACAATCCACATGTCCATTGCCAAATGAATGGATAGAAGAAATTGTGGTATATCCATAAAATGGAATATGAATCAACAATGAAAACAAGGAACTATTCATACATGCAACAAATGGATCAATCCAGAAATAATTAGATTGAAATAAAGAAGACAGACATAAAAGAACATACATGGTATGTGTCCATTCACATAAAATGATGGGAAAAGAAAACTATGCTACCACGACAAACGATCAGTGGGAGTGGGTTAAGATGACGTGGAGGGGGAGGTGGGAGAGGTACATGGAGGTATTACAAAGGGACACAAAGAAGGACTCTTGAGGTGATGGATGTGTTCATTATCTTGATTGTAGCATTGGATTCACACACACACACACACACACACACACACACACACACACACCGGGCCTGTCAAAAAAATGTGTGCAAGTGGACACTTTGGTCAACGTTGCTCAAGCAGTAGTTCACTGCAATCAGAATTGTCTGGACACTGATGGTAACCACTTTAAGTACTTCTCGTAATTGCAGAAGTCAAATGTGACTTGTATTCATCTTTTGTTGTCAGTATATATTGATTATTAAAATTAATACAGTTTTTTTCCTTTCTTAAAACATGTACACATTTTTTGGCTATATGCATATATATATATATATATATAAATTTATTAGAACACATATTTCAAATATGCACAATGTATTGTATATCAACCATACCTGAATAAAGTATTGGAAATATACTTATATAATGACAATTCTGTGATATAATTAAATTAATCAGGTGAACAATTCCCACGATTATGCTTTTGTATTATTAACACATCCACACTATGCCTTATCAAATTGCTCCACACGACATATAACCAAAATAGCTATAATGACTTGCAATGAAATATGTCCAAATGTGTATTTATTTATTTATTTATTTACTTATTTATTTATTTATTTATATTGGGGAATATTGTGCAGCAGTGTGTTTTTCCAGGACCCATCAGCTCCATGTCAAGTCGTTGTTTTCAGTCTAGTTGTGGAGGGTGCATCTCACTGGCCCATGTGGGAATCCAACCGGCCACCCTGGTGTTATGAGCACTGTGCTCTAACCACTTGGCAAACCAGCCACCCCAGAAATATATCCCAATATTCAGGGAAAGCTGATATCCATGTCTTTCTGATGTACAGAAATAAAAATACTATATCCTAGGAAAATATTCATAATGATATTTAACAGGAGTTGCTGGTTATTTGGGAAAATGTGGCTGAGTATCATTATAATAGGGCAAACTCAAGGGTAACAAATATTTAAAAAAATATATTAAGTTATGGTAATTGACATTTTAAACTGACACTTAGAAAATTTCTGCCTTTCTAAAATATTTCATTATATAATGGGGATAAAATGAGGTCACCAGGGAGGAATCTACATTACAATGTCAAATTGCTAGGAAGATCTAATAACTGCCTATTTGCAAAACCATAGGCGAGATACAAGGGGATTGCTGATCATTACTTGCACGGTTTGAACGATTTGGGTATATTTATTGCAAATGCATGTTAAAGACCAACTTCCTTCTCCAACTGGACAATTCATTGCTTTTTCTTACCCCCTCCCCCCAAAAAAAGGTGAGCCTCAGGGCTATTACAAAGCGTGTAGCCTCTGATGGAATCACATTCCACAGCTAAACCTCTTCCCCCAGGATGAGATCAAAGTAGCTTCTCTACTTTGAGGCTGGTTTGTGACCCTCACAGGAGCGATTCCACTACATGCTTTTGTTCAAATCCATGAACTCACTTGAGCCAGGTGTCAGATCCCAACAGGGTTGTGACGTATTGGGGTCTCCTTAGGACAGCTGCCCTTGAACTTGTAGTAGAAGCCTCAGCTGCCATCAGGACACTGATGCTCAGAACCTGCCTCCTTCAGACACCTGATATGAGCTCGGCCACCGGCATGAGGAGCTGCACGGGGAGAGACAGATCCAGCAAGCACTATGCTTTTCTGGTGCCACTATGTGTCCGGCACCACAGGTTAGGCACTGGGTTAGTGACAATGACACTGACACAAATATCTAGTGATCCCAACAATCAGATGTTACAATGGGCTTCTCACCAGGGCCTTTTCTTCTTTCCTTGGCTGTCTCCTAACAAGAAAATTGAAGAAGAAGAAGAAGAAGAAGGAGGAGGAGGAGGAGGAGGAGGAGGAGGAGGAGGAGGAGGAGGAGGAGGAGGAGGAGAAGGAGAAGGAGAGGAAGAAGAAGAAGAAGAAGAAGAAGAAGAAGAAGAAGAAGAAGAAGAAGAAGAAGAAGAAGAAGAAGAAGAAGAGGAAGAGGGGGCGTGTATTCACACAGGCATCAGGATGTCTGAGAACTACAGGGCTGTGCCGTATATTCATGAGTCATCAGCGCGTGTCCACAGCGATCCTGTGGCTTAAGCATTCTTATCCCCACTTGACAGAGGGGGAAGCTGGGGCTCAGAGAGAGTTGTTGCCTGTCTTACCTCCCACGCCCGTGCCTTTAGAAGGAGAGCAGCTCCAGGACACCACACTCACTGGGGCCGGGCAGGACCACAATGGCTTTGCCTACAAGACAGCCGGGGCTTCGAACCCCAAATGGGAAAGAGGCAACTTGGATCTGGATCCCTTTGTCTCCCCACGCCTCAGGTGGTTCAGCACCCACTGCTGGGACCCACACCCTCAGCTGAGTCCCAAACACCTGCAGGCGGGACCCAGATCTTGTCAACAGGCCAGGTCTGTCTCTATTAAAATGTCGTCACAGTTGTCACCTGTTGCCACACAGTAGCCTACCTGTCTGTCTCCCTGTACCTGCCCCTAAAGAAAGGAGAGTCTGTGAGACGGATCCTTTCAGGGACTTTGCTTTACCTTTGTGCTTGCACCTTATGTCTCCCTATTTGGTCCCAGAAAGATGGCTGGTCAGCCAATGACGAGTAAGATTCCCCACGGGGGAGGGGGGACAACTCAAGCCAGGCACAGTCGAGTGGGGACCAACAGGAGAATCCACGGGGTTCATAGAGGTGGGCACAGCCCCCCACCTTCCCCCGGCTAAGGAGAGCCTCTGCCTCTGTGGCTGCATTCCTTCCCACAACCTGCTTGGGAAGTGATTCAATGATGTGCTCTCCATCTATTCATATGCATTAGGTTTTGTCCCTTGGGGAAGTACAAACATCCTGAGACTTAGGGTTCAGCTGCCTGCAGGCAAGGGTGATTGGCTTGAATCAGTTTCCTATCATGATGTATAGGATTCACAGATCTTGAGATTGACAAGCTTTATCTCCTTTACTTCCTCACCTAACTAATAAAAGCTGATGTGAGGCCCGATTAGGTGTCCAGTCTTTGAGACTGCAGGTCCCTTGGCCCCGCTTAAACTCTATTCATGGCTACTGTCTTTTCTTAACCTTGCGCTGCTCTCCTCGCCGCCCCCCACCCACATCTCTCGTCGTGTGGGACGCGACAGTCACCGTAATGATGACATCAGGATTCTATGGCAATCACGAAGCTCAGGCCTGTTTTCAAAACCGGAAACGCCTCCCATCTGAAAGCCATCAGTTGCAGCATCCTGAAAAGCTGCACCTTGTCAGCCACCCAACACCAAGGGTTCTGTCTTCTGCATGGAGAGTGCTGCTATTCAAATGATATAAAAATCCATGAATTGCCAGCCCATGTTTGACATTTCCTGCATCGATCCATGCACCCATCCATCCCTTTGTTCGTTAACAGACATTAGCCCCAACGACACCATCCGTTTGGTTGTGTTGCCCCACACTTCCACTGAAATTACACTTGCCAACTCAACAACCTCCTTTTGTCACACGTGTAGATCAAGAATGTTGAACTGATGTTTCAAATGGAGACAAACAGATATTTTATCAAGAGGAAAGAATTTCCTTCCCCCAGGACGGAATTCAATGGCTTGGATATAGACAGGATTATATCGCAGTAGGATCAATTACAGTACATTAAATGCAGAGTTGTAAAATGCCTTTCACAGACACAGCCAGATAACGGTTAAGAATGTGCTTTGGGGATGATGGGCTTTGAAATGGAGCACACATTTTTCTTTCACATAGCTCATACTTTTGCTTCATTGCAAATATGTTTAGTGCATGTTAGAAATAAACTTTTATGGTCACTGATAACCTCTGTCTTACCTGTTTTTCATTTCATCTCAAGGGATTACCAAGTATGGGATAAAATCACCTGAAATTATAATGTTTTTCCAAACTCCACCATGGTTAAGTATGTTGTCTAAAAGCATTGTCTAATGTACTGTATTTGGACCATATAATGGTGGTGGTGATAGGGAACTCTTTCACATTTTTCCTGACTGTTAAGTCTGTGGACCCTGAGAAAGAACATACCTGCCAAGAAGGGCTCCTGGTGGCTATCTGGGCTCAAATTTAAAAGCAGAGCCTAGCAGCCATTTCTACACAGGGGCCTCAGGCAAACTGCACTTCAGGGAGAAGCCTGCCCTGAACTGCCTGCCTGCACTGTGTTCTTGCCATCTGAGCAAGCCCTTATAAAGGAGGTCTTGGAATTGTATTTCAACCAATAGAACTGAGACTTTCCATATACAATCAGAGTTGTGCAGTTATATCCTCATTAGCATCTCCACCGACTAATCAGGGTGGCCGCATTCTGACCAATCAGGACAGTGCGTTTTGGACCACTGAAACTGTGAGGATTTCATACCCCATTTGCATGAGGATTGACCAATCAGGGAACAGCAGTGGGAACTTCTGTCTATATAAGTGTGGGGACAGAGCCCCAGAGAGTAGTTTACAGGCTCTCGGCCTCATGTGGAAAGGTGCTGGCTCGGGTGGTGGATGGCCGTTGGCTGTGGCTGATTGGCTGTCGGCTGTGGCCGGTTAGCCGATTGGCCGCTGGTATAACTGCTGTGGCTACGGAGGAGAGCCGAGGACTGCCGAGGATTGCCGAGGAGCCGAGCAGCCGAGCAGAGCCGAAGAGAGCGGAAGAGGAGAGCCAAAGAGAGCGGAAGAGAGGAGAGGAACAGAGTCGAGGAGAGTGGAGGAGAGTCATCGGTCGGTCGGTTGGCGGAAAGGCGGACGGCAGGTCGCACGTCCGGTGGGCCCAGCCTCCAGTGAGACCATAGTGGTATGGCTCCCCTACCTATGGCTCCGTGAGTGTTCCTTTTTGGCCTCACCATATCCTGCGTTCTTGTGTGGGGAGTGGGAGCAGAGACCCCGCAGGCCGCCCCGCCTGAAAAATGGCAGGCGAGCAGGCCTCAGCACACGACAAATGGCGCAGCGAGCAGGGTCTCCCACACGACATAAGTCAGCACCCCTTTGTCTAGACATGAGCAGGTTCCCTTTGCACCCAAGTCTGGAGAGTGTGATTCCCTGGTCAGATCTGAAACACTGAAGGTGTCTCCATGGAGAAGAGAGGAGCAGCTCGGATTGGAGCACCTCAGAACAGAGCAGAGCAGGGCGAAGCACCTCAGAGTTGAATAGCTCAGAGCAGAATAGATCAGAGCAGAGCAGAGCAGCTCAGAGCACCTGAGAGCGGTGTAGTTCAGAGAGGAACAGCTCACAGCACAGCACCTCAGAGTGGAGTACAGTGGAGCAGTGCAGCCCAGAGCACACCACCTCAGAGTAGAGTAGCTCAGAGCAGAGCCTAGCTGGCTAGGGGGCTCATCTCCCCAGGGCCTCCTCACAGAGATGCTGTTTCACAGCCTGTTGCTTCAGAATGGATCTGTGGCACTACTGAGCTGTTCCACAGCCATGCTGTTCTCAGGGCCATGCTGTATCACAGTTAAGCTGTTGGCATTGAATAAAGTGTCTTTCACTGCTCTGCTCAGCTCTGTTCCAGTCCAGTCTGCCAAGATGGCTCCACTCTGGTCTGGGGAGAAGTCTTTGCTGTCTTGGCTCCAGAAATGGATACACAGTCTTAG
The DNA here is from genome assembly GCF_036562045.2 of Rhinolophus sinicus. Classification (NCBI taxonomy): domain Eukaryota; kingdom Metazoa; phylum Chordata; class Mammalia; order Chiroptera; family Rhinolophidae; genus Rhinolophus; species Rhinolophus sinicus. The sequence goes on along the minus strand of NC_133768.1, from coordinate 69,392,248 downwards.
GAGGAAAAGGGAAGTGCGCTCTCATATACCCAAGGAATTCCACCTTTGTGGCGATGACCGTGATCACATTTAAATTTTTTTTTTATTTTATTGGGGAAGGGAAACAGGACTTTATTGGGGAACAGTGTGTACTTCCAGGGCTTTTTTCCAAATCAAGTTGTGGTCCTTTCAGTCTTAGTTGTGGAGGGCGCAGCTCAGCTCCAGGTCCAGTTGCCATTGCTAGTTGCAGGGGGCGCAGCCCACCATCCCTTGCGGGAGTCGAACCGGCAGCCTTGTGGTTGAGAGGACGCGCTCCAACCAACTGAGCCATCCGGGGGGCAGCTCAGCTCAAGGTGCCATGTTCAATCTTAGTTGCAGGGGGCAGAGCCCACCATCCCTTGTGGGACTCGAGGAGTTGAACCGGCAACCTTGTGGTTGAGAGCCCACTGGCCCATGTGGGAATCGAACCGGCAGCCTTCGGAGTTAGGAGCACAGAGTTCCAACAGCCTGAGCCACCGGGCCGGCCCCATGATGACATTTTAACAGAGACAGTTGTGGCCTGCTGACAAGATCTGGGTCCCCCCTGCAGATATTTGGGACTCAGCTGAGGGTGTGGGTCCCAGTAGTGGGTGCTGTCCCACCCTGGGTTGTGGAGAGACAAAGGGATCCAGATCCAAGTTGCTTCTTTCCCGCTTTGGGTTTCAATGCCTGATCTTATAGGTAAGCCATTGTGGTCCCGCCCAACCCAGGAACTATGGTGTCCTGCTCCAGGGGTATCCTGGAGCTATTCTCCTTCTGAAGGCAGGGACTCAGGCGTTAAGATCAGCAAGGAGTCTCTCTGAGCCCCAGCTTCCCTCTCTGTCAAATGGGAATAAGAATGCTTAAACCACAAGTATATTTACTGCAAAAGCATGTTAAAGACCAACTTCCCTCTCCAGCTGGACAATTCATTGCTTTTCTGACCCACCCCACTTTCCAAAAAAAACAAAACAAAACAAAAAAACAACTCCTTCTCTTACATGAGCCTCAGAGCTATTACAAAGCCTGCAGCCTCCAATGGAATGACATTCCACCATTCCACCTGCTAGATCTCTACCTCGCCTCCCAGAAGACAGCAAAGTAGTTTCTCTATTTTGAAGCTGGTTTGTGACCCTCACAGGAGCGATTGCACTACATGCTTTTGTTCACATCTATGAACTCACTTGAGTCAGGTGTGAGATCTCACCAGGATTGCAATGTGTTAGGGTCTCCTGAGGACGGCTGCCCTGAACCTGTAATAGAAGCCTCAGCTGCCATCAGGACACTGTTCAAAACCTGCCTCCTTCAGACACCTGATAGGAGTTCTCCCACCAGCATGAGTTGCTGCACAGGGAGAGACATGCCAGCAATGACTATGCATTTCTGGTGCCACTATGTGCCAGGCACCACAGGCTAGGCACTGGGTTAGTGACAAGGACCCTGATACAAATGCCTAGTGATCCTAACAACCAGATATTACAATTGGCTGCTCATCAGGGCCTTTGCTTCTCCTTTCCTCAGATGTCCCCTAACAACAAAATTGAAAAGGAAGAAGAGGCATGTATTCAGGCAAGCATTATGATCCCATTAGAACCTCAAAGCCGTGGGTTTACGCATGGGTCCTCAGCAAGTGTGCACAGCGATTCTCAGGCTTAAGCATTCTTGTCCCCACTTGACAAAGGGGGAAACTGGGGCTCAGAGAGAGTCCTTGCTCCTCTTACCTGCCACGTCCCTGCCTTCAGAAGGAGACTACCTCCAGAACACCCCTAGAGTAGAACACCATACCCATTAGGGCTGGACAGGACCACAATGGCTTTACCTACCAGACCTCCAGGGCACCGAACCCCAAAGCAACGAAGAGGCGACTTGGATCTGGATCCCTTTGTCTCCCCTCTCCCCAAGGCAGTCCATGCTCACCACGGGGTCCCACACCCTCAGCTCAGTCCCAAAAGCTTGTGGACAAGACCTGCTCTCCTTCCAGTCTAAGTCTCTTTCTACTGAAAAGTCTCAAGGTCGCAGATTAATGTTCGGGTTCCATGGCAACTGCAATGTGCATGTTTATCCTGCACACTGGAACCACCTCCGCAAAGTCCACACTCCCCTTGCGCTTTGCTAAAAGCAAAACACTTTCGCTCTTCTTGCTGCCCGATGAGGAAGTATAGTGATACAATACACTAGACTAGGAACCGGGCGATTGTGGGAACTCTGACTAGGTCTTCCAACCCATCATGTCCAAATCGTCAAGAATTTTGTTTGCTTTAAAGAGACAGGAAGGCAGTGTTATGAGCACACACAGACCCAGGAGAGTTTCCTAGGTTTGTTGGAAATGGGCTAGCCTGGGAGGGTGAACATGTAAAATCACACGAATGCTAAGCAGACAACCATCTGTGGCAGAGAACTGAGAACTGTCTATAATCATCTGACTGAATGGTGTAGCTACATATACAAAAAGTGTCATTTGAGAACTCTCACAGTTATTTCAGGGAGGCGGGCCTAAACTATTATAGTCATTTACTAGGCAGAAACCCTACTGCTTCAACCATACATTGGTTTATCCTGGGGAATTCTTATCCATCATTCCTGATATTTCTTCCACGTGGAGGGACCTTCATGACCAAAACTCTTCCAGCCCCTCTACACACAAACTGTTTCTCTTCTGCTAGAGTAACTTCCCTCATTAGTGAGGTTGCAAGGAGAAACAGGCATTGCATAGCCCAGACCTCTCCTTTCAAAACTCTTGGTAGCAATCCGTGCTCAGGGAGCATATGTTCTGCTCTGCGCCGCCAGGGGTGGGACTTACAATGGGCTTACAGCCCTTCTCCCCTTTTCTGTGTCTCGCCAGCTCCCCTACTACTCCTAAGGTCTTGCTCCAAAATACTTGAGTCATTAGGGGCCCCCAAATACACCCCTTCTCCACATCTGAGCTCTGAACCAACTAAGAAATATGACAAAAGAATAAGGAATGCAATTCGTCTGTTCCATTCCTTGTAAATGTGCTGTTGGAGGAAGTGGCTTAGGTCTGCAGGCAAGGTGCTTCTTCTTAATTAACCCAGCATAGGACAGACTTGTTCACCCAGCAGTACTGGAGTACGACAGTGGCAAAGGCTAAGGACTGCAATGCCCATCTATCTGCCGTCTCGTGAAGGAGTCCTGTCTACATGTGCCCAAGGAAAGTGTCTTCCTTGCAAGGCTGTCCCTGAGCAACAGAAAGTGTTTCAGGGCACCGTCTTTGAGGGACACGTCTCAAAGTGAATAACTACCCCCTGTTCGGATTGCATAGTCACCAAGCCACATTCTGAGGACACAGCTTTCCATGTGGCTCACAGAACCATGTGTAGTACCGGCCTCTCAATTCCTTAACATGTGTGACTGCAGTGGAGGCTCGTGTCATGATCAGTGGAATTGGGATGAGTTTCCAAGTTCCAAGACTAAAGTGAAAATCATATATCATGAAAATTCCTTTGGTAATCCTTTCACAAAGAAATTGATGAAATGGTCAGAAGTTGATACCCATACATAATAGCCAAACGTAGAACAAAGACCTACCCAGGCTAGAAGGATAAGAGAACCATTGTTTTATCCAATGATAAAAGACCACAGAAAAAGAGGGAGAGTACACCCAAAGCGAAATTTTGGATACCCTTTCTACTTAACAACATCTTCAAACAATAGCCACTTATTATCTTTCAGGAACCTGTTGGTTGACTGGGCTCAGCTGGGTGCTTTTCTGCTTCATGTGGAATTTGTCACCTGGAGCTACAGTCATCTGGAGGCTCCACTTGGCTGGGACACCCAGGAGAGCTCACTCACATAGGCGCTTGGTGCTGGCGTCTGATGGGGGCTCAGCTGGGGCTGTTGACCAGAGCACCTTGGTTCCCCTCTATGTAGCCTGCCATGGGTAGGGTTGCCGAATAAAACACAGGACACCCACTAAACTACTAAACTATTGTCTGTGTCTATGAGTTTCTGTTTCTCATTTGTTTGTCTTGTTCTTTTGTTGTTTTTGGTTTATATACCACATATCAGTGAAATCACATGGTTTAGTGGTTACCAGAGGGTAAAGGGGGTGGGGGTTGGGGGATGAGGGTAAAGGGGATCAAATATATGGTGATGGAAGGAGAACTGACTCTGGGTGGTGAACACACAATGGGATTTATAGATGATGTAATACAGAATTGTACACCTGAAATCTATGTAATTTTACTAACAATTGTCACCCCAATAAATTTAATTTAAAAAAAAAAAAGAGACCAGATCTCCTTTTCCCTCCCCCCCCAAAAAAAAAACAAAAAAGAAAAAAGAAAAAAATTAAATACAAAATACATTTAGTGGTTTCTCCAAATATTTTCATGTTTGCCTTAGAGTTTCTATTGATGAGGAATTGATGTGTTAGCTTTAGTTTCTGTCCCTTCACTTTAAATATCTCATTAGTTGATGAGAGTATGACCAAGTCTTCCAGTCTGACCTATAAAGTGGGCATTTCCTCTGATGTTAAAGATTGTTAAAGATTGTCCTAAATTCAAATCCATGAACTTCTAGTCTTTTAAACATAGTAAATAGATACATTTACTGTATGTTGGGCCGGCCCGGTGGCTCAGGGGGTTGGAGCTCCGTGCTCCTAACGCTGAAGGCTGCTAGTTCGATTCCCACATGGGCCAGTGGGCTCTCAACTACAACGTTGTTGGTTCGACTCCCGCAAGGGATAGTGGGCTGCGCCCCCTGACTGCACCCACTGCAACTAACAACAGCAACTGGACCTGGAGCTGAACTGCGCCTTCCACAACTACGATTGAAAGGACAACTTGACACGTATAAAATCCTGGAAGTACACACTGTTTCCCAATAAAGTCCTGTTCCCCTTCCCCAATAAAATCTTTAAAAAATAGCTGTGTGTAAAAAATAAGCAGAAAAATTTTTTGACAACTTTTAAAAAGCAAGTATATCCTAAGATTTTAAAAGGCTAAGTTCTATTCCTAAATGTCTGAATTTTGTCAAGTCTTTTCATTTTGGGCCTCAGTTTCTTCATTCATTAAAGGAGTGAGTTAGACTAACTTATTATTGGTTCCTTCAAGCAGTGACAATCTATGATGTCACCAGTTGCCTTTTTCCCCCCTTATTCTTAGGATTTATCTGACACAGATAAAACCATTAGAATGCCAACCTTTCTGACTCATCTGAAATCTTAAATTGGCATCATTTTTTTCTAAACTCATTTATATTTGTACATGTAAATATGGACATGGTAAATAATTTTAGTTTGGCTTCTATGTGTTAAGACCATTTATGTCTGTTTTTTTCTTTGTCTCTGGCCTCCACCCATGCATTCCACATTGGAGATATTTGCCAACTCCTCAAAGTTGAAAAATCAACATTCCCTCTTTCTCTACCCTTCTTCCTCTTTCTCTGACTCCTCTCCTTCCTCCTCTTGATCCCAGTTTCCCACCCCCCTGTTTTTCTTCTATTAGTTTTGATTCTCCTGGTGAGAGTCCATTTATCACTGCCTGCACCTTTAAGTCATGTTCATACATCAGAATAAATTTTAACCCTTATTCTGGTACAAGCATGAAGCAAACTAGAGGATCCATCTCTTCTCAGGCAAAGAGCCTGTTTGGCATAATCTACATAAAGTGTGTTAATCTATTAGTAACAACCACTCAGCTAGGTTGTTTGGAAACTTCAACAATTGTCTTCTTTTAAAATTGTTATTCACTTCCAGAGCACAAAGTGACACATTATCTTACAACAAATTTGAGCAAAATCTGTATTAGTGTCCAAAGTGCTTGTCATTTCTCAAATCTATCATGCAGGCCAGAGGTTCATTAAGCATTTTGAGATTTGAAGATCATGGGATTAGACATCAGTAATCATGAATATGAGTGATTTCTGAGATCTAGTATGTCTGTTACAAGGAAATGTATTAAACTAAACATGAAGACTGACAGATGTGAAGAACATGTCTAGAATACCATAACACTGCATGAATCACCTATACATGTACCTCTTCTGACAAATGGCCTTGATACAAATGTACTTAGGAAAGTAAAATTATTTACTGAAATGACTTGTCTGAAACAAAGAAATGATCCAAGTTAACAGAAAGCTAAACATCACTCTAATGAGTGCCTTAAGGGCATGAGTGGATTATCTGATACTAGTGGGAAATAGACAGCTCCTAGACTTTTGGGCCCCTGAGATGCTGTTGGAGAACTTAGGAGCAATCTTATATCTTACTTGTGCTCTGTGAGTTAAGATCACACCTGGAAGATAAGATCTCTTGAGTCTTTTCAGCTCTGTGGATGATTTTGCTGCTGCATTTTAGGCAGCTCTCTGGGTCTGCCTAACTACTCTTTGGGTCTGAAGTCCCACTGTTGTCAATGACAGAGCTACTGTAAGAATAAATAAAAACTATTGTGCCTTTTTATAAAGGACAAATAGATTACTTGCCCTCCCCTTCTAAGAATCTTTCTTTGGGAGACCAAATTAAGCAAGGGCCTGTACTCTAATCTTTAGGAATGTAAATAACTCTCTTCAAGGGTCTGTATTTTATTGACTTGGAAAGTAAACACCTAGCAAAGTCTTCCTGCCACCTTGATAGCTCAACTGTGTCTGTCTCAGGCTGCAACCATTTGCTTATAGAGGAGATAAGAGAGGTTCTGTTATTCCTTTGGGTGAAGGCGATTAACTAAAACAAATAGTTATTTCAATTCTCAAGTGAACTTAAGATGAACTATATGGAAAAAAAAAAGTATACAAATTGTCCTGTTATGTTCTCTTATAGGAGACATAAGGATACCATAAAACCTGAAGGACATGTGTTATATATGGCTACAAATTATACAAATGTGTGTGAAAATGCCCTGACTTTATACTCTCATACAAACTGTCTATGCACATGTAACTTGAATATGCTTATTCAATAATAAAACATAGTTAATTCATTTCTATACTATGTAGGGAATACTCTCTATTGTTAGTAGGATTTTTATTCCCATAATATTACAGACACCCACAGCTTTGAGACAGGGTAAAGAACAGGCCGGAAGTCAAGGGTCCAGGATATGCAGTGCATGGTTATCTAGGTGGGAAAGTAACTAGAAACCTGAAATCACACCCAAATCAAATGGAATTGTAACAGCTATATACGATGTCAGAAGGGTAGTAGATAGGAGAAAGGGAGCTATCATTTTGTGAGAGGTATAAATGTCTAACTATTACATTGTTTTGTACACCTGAAACTAATAAAAAATTTTTAAAAAAAAAATCAAGGCAAAGATCAAATCACAAACCAAGCCTGCAAGCAGAAGACATATAATTGATAAATGCATGTGATGGGGCAGGCCTGGGGGGAAGCACAGGTAGACATGCTTAAGAAATTCAAAGAGGACCAAAATGCAGAAAGACAAGGTAAAGAGGGCAGTCAGAAGTTCAAGCACAGGCAAAACCTCTATGGAAGCCAAAACAGGTGCAGTGAGCCAAAGAGCAAATATATTGTCCCCTACTTTAAGAGACCTGGGCCCACAGCAAGCTGTCCTGGCCAGATGATTTATACATTTTTTTGCAAGATGAGTGTCAATTGCAGGGCTGGCCTACAGCAGCCAGGGAAAAAAATGTGAGTAAAGGTCTTGATTTCCATCTACAAATTGAAATCATTTCTAGTCTGTTTGAACTAATGCCTAGTCTTCTGTTACTTTTTGGTTGTTTAGGGAGCATCAACTCACAATACAAAATGTGCAGCAAGTCTAAAGAGAACACTTGAGTCCAATTCCAATAAGAAAAAAAAATAGACATAACCAGAGAACTGATTAAATAAAGTGTGCTAACTCCATACAGTGAAAAATGATACAGCTACTAAAAAGGGTAATGTAGATGCCTTTTATTGACTTTGAAAATATCTGTAATATATATTACTACGTACATATTTATGTATATAGATATATATGTACAGATACATATGTATGTATATTTTAACAAATTCAACTAGTACACACTGAGAAGGTTACAAAACACTAGTTGTTTATGACCACTGTCTGTTCTGTTTGGTATCTGTCCTGTGCTAGTTGTTACATGTTTTAAATGTCATTTCTCTATATATGCATAGACCAAAAGTCTAACTGTGATCATCTATGGGTAAGGGTAGGTTCAAGAGATTCTACTTTATTCTTCTTTAAACGAACATGTTAATGCATTTTGTCCACTTACAGCAGAATGTAGTGAAGTGATTCTTGAACTTCACAGTGCATCAGAATCACCCAGACACTTTTAAAAACTACAGATGCTAGGTAGGGTCCCATCTCCAGAGATTTTGTCTTATTTTGTCTTGCTGGAGCCCAGATATGAATATATTTTAAAAGTTCTCTAGTCTATTTGTACTCAGTATTGAGAATCAGACAAGATTAATAACAAGCTGGGGAGATGGGCTGCCTGGGTTTGAATTCTGCCTCTATCACTTACTGCTCATGTTACAATGGGCAAAATACTTAATCCTTTGTGTTTCCATTTTCTTGCTTGTAAAAAAATGAGGATTTTAGTAGCACTTATCTCTTAGGTTTGCTGTGAGATTACCCTGCACACACACACACACACACACACACACACACACACACACACACACACACAGTAGTTCAAAGCATGCTTAACAGAGTTAGCTATTAATATTATTATACCAATTTATTTTTAAAAACATGGCACTGATCTTATCACTCAGAAGCCATTCCATGTTCCTCTACTACATACTGGGTTACATGAAAACTCCTCACTCTGGCATATCAATTTTATCTCTGCTTTCATCCTTCACATATCCTATACCTTAGTCAGCTAAAAAGAACCACTTGTTATTCAAATTACATATCCTTTGATTTCCAAACCTTTTAGAACATTCCCATGCTTAAAACAAAATGAGTGTTCCATGACATCATGATACTCAAATATGCTCAAAGAAGCATCCACTCTAAGGCAATAATAATAGACAAGACTGATAAATCATCTAGGTTGTGAAATTACGTTAGAAGTGCTTGCAGACACAGGAACCAGCACTTGCCCACATGAACATTTATATGCCACACATCCTGAATATTGTTCCTGCGGTTTTCTCCTACTTCTTGGCTTGAGAAGTTCTCAGACTGTACCAAGAGGATAATGGATAGTTACATAGAGATGATGATCATAGGTCCTAGACAGTCATTTGTAAGTGTGTCCCAGAGACAGCAACTATATGGCATCCATGTTTCCATTCCAATATCCTACACCATAGTAGCATCAATAATTGAAAATTGTTCTCTTTACTGCTGAGCCTTTTTACCACAGTCCTCTGAACAACTAAACCAAGAAACCAGATATGGTACCAGAGAATATGGAAAACCATCTTTTACCTTGTCAAAATCCACTGCTCATCCATTTTGGTGCCATCTTCTGCTTTTGATTTCCTTAAAGTGAGGTTCAGCTTGATTTTAAGGAGTTGGAAAAGTTTCTTCCTCATTACCAATCACACAGGAAGCCCTTTCATTTTCTTGGGATAACATAAAGCAATAGTGCTTTTTTGTGTTAAAAAATGTGAGATATTAGCATTATCAGTTATAAATTGCAAAATGCAGCACTCATGACTTCTCTCTTTTATTTTCCTCTGTTGCATTCTGTATTTATATTAGCACATGAACTTGCATTCTGGCCAAATGTGTAATTGATAAAAGAAGCTCATTTCTTTGAGAGGTTGTTGAATAAAGAGCTAAAAGAAAACAATCTCAAGAGGGCACTGAGCAGGTGAAAATATACAAATCTGTGCCCCAGAAAGCCTGGCCCCTCTTCCCATAAAGTTTTCATCTGAATTCGAAAACAGAATTTTGGGAGCTCTCATGAGCATCTCAGCCTTCTCCCTAGAATATTTTCAGGGAAAACCATTCCATTTCAGGAAAAAAAATAACTTGACTATCTTTCTCAGAATGGAATTGGGTTTTTATCTTCACAGCACCAACTAATAAATGATTGAAACAGGATTCATGTCCTATCTGTCTGACTCTGAAGTTCATTCTCTTTCTACTATGAGGCACAACTTGGTGTTAAAACAGGCACGACGCCTCTGGACCTGATATACCTCAACATATTTTTAAGAAGGAAAGATATAAGGAAAAGAAATAAAAACAAATTTAGCATTTATTTAATGCCTACTAGCAGCAGGCTCTTTAGGAAATGCTTTACATAAAGCACTTTGTAAAGAGCAAAGCACTTTCCGAAGTTCATTCATTTAATAAGAGTTAGGTGATATTTGTTTTTACCACCCACCACTACTTTTCTTTATCAGCACTCCAGTACTAGCTTTAATACCTCTTTAGACTATTTCTCTAGTTAGTCAATGTTCTTATTCTTTTCCCTTACTTTGAGACAGATACTCTGGTGTCTGCCCTGGTCTGTCTTTCTCCTTCCTTCCTTCTTTCCTCCTCCTCATCAAAAATTACTTCTGTGTCCTATCAACTAATGGTTTAGGTAAAAAATTTTATAGCAGGCCTTCTCTTTGTGTAAATGAGTGATGAAGACAGAGGGTTTAATGCAAAACCTTATTTCAAAGAAAGTTACTGTTAAAAAACAAAACAAAATAAAACAAAGAAAGTTACTGTCGGTGGACTTGCACTCACTGTGGTAGACCACTGGAGGAAATATCTTGTGGATGGTAGTGAGATTTTGCAGTCAGAGAGAGAGATGGGTTAGATTCTCAGTTCTTACACAAGTAAGCTATATGTTATTGGGCTAGTCACTTTTCCTCTAGTAATCTCATTTCCTTTGTCTATAAAATGAGTGACAAAAAAGAATTATTACCATCTATTTTAGCACTAAAATTGTGTGATTTTATTAGCAATCAATCTTCTTAACAAAAAGTCATAATTTCTGCACAAGATGGTGGAGTACATAAACGCTGTGCTTGCCTCCTCTCAAGACCACATCAAAATTACAACTAAACTACAGAAAAACAATCATTGAGAATCACATGAAGTCTAGCTGAACAGGACTCCTACAACTAAGGATATACAGAAGATGCCACCTCGAGACTGGTAGGAGGGGCGGAGACATGGAGTGGGCTGGTCCCACATCCACAGGTGGAGGTTAAAAATCGGGAGTGATATATTGACTGTGGAGATACCCCCAAAGGAGAAAGGGGTCCCAGTCCCACACTAGGCTCCCCAGCCCAGAGTACTAGTGACAGGAAGAGAAGTCCCCACAACTTCTGGCTGTGAAAACCAGCAAAGATTGTGGCTGAGTGAGACAGAGGTTGCACTCCCAGGCATTCATCATAAAATGCCCTCGCACAGACTTACTTGTGGATGAACTCAATCGCTCTGAGCTTCAGTCCTGAGGCAGCAGCTAAAAAGGCTCTAGGGACAAATGGGGAGGAGCTGAATTGTCTGGCTTCAGGGTGAGAGCTGGAGGGGCAGCTTTATCCCAGACAGAAGTGCTGGCAGAATCCATTATTTCTTTGTTGAGCTCTTTCCCTGCCTGGTGTGCAGATGCAGGCAGCTGCCATATCGGAGTCTCTATCAACCTGGCTAACACTCTTCACCCTGATATGCTAATTGCCTGATACCCTGCCCCACCCAACTGTGGGCTCAATGAAACTACTTCCAATGGCTTTTACACACAAACAGCTTGTCTTGGCTCATGTTGTGGACTTTCCTAAAATCTCTCAAAGGTTCACAATACCCGAAACAAGCAGTGTCTGGCCTTGGGAAGCCATGTACCTTGTGCTGAGCTGCTTCAAGCCTGGCACTAGTAGCAGCAGGCCTCAGTTTGTGGCTTGGTTTCTGCCAGGCATCTCCAAGCCCAGCTTGGGTGGAACCCATATGTAGATTGCTTTGAGGTGCATTATGGTGGCCCTGGGCAGGGCACAGGCTGCAGCTGAACTTGGCCTGCAGCACGGCCTCTCCCATGAGACCCTAGGGTTGGCATGCCCAGTGGCCAGCTTTGGACCAAGCCAGAGTGCCACCCAGCTGTCTCTGTGAGTGACACACCGAAAGGAAGACTGGACAGGAACCAGAGCCCTGCTAAAGTGAATCTTGCTCCATAAGGTCAGACCCTGCTGACCAGCTCCTCCACTGTAGTCACAGCCAGTCTTCACAACCAATGAACCTGAGGATCAATCCCTCCCATAGACATGCAAACAGCAACCAAGGTTCAACTACAATAAGTGGGCACACACAACACACACAAGGGACACACCTGGAGCACCTGGCTCAGGTGACCAGGGAGCTCATGCTACTGGGCCCCACAGAACACCTACTACATAAGGCTACTTTACTAAGACCAGGAGACATACAAGCCCTACCCAATACATAGAAACAAACACAGGGAATCAGCAAAAAATGGAGAGATAGAGAAATATGTCCCAAATAAAAGAACAGAATAGAGCTCCAGAGAAAGAACTAAACAAAATGGAGACAAACAATCTCCAGACGCAGAGTTCAAAACACTGATGATAAGGATGTTCAATGAACTTAGGGAAAGAGTAGATGAACTCAGTGAGAACTTCAACAAAGAGATGGGAAACATAAAAATGGAGACAGAAAACTTAAAAAAGAACCAGTCAGAAATGAAGAATACAGTAACTGAAATAAATAATACATTAGAAGGAATCAACAGTGCATTAGATGAAGCAGAGGATCAAATCAGCAAATTAGAAGTTAAGGTATCAGAAAACACTGAATCACAATGGCAAAAAGAAAAAAGAATAAAAAAATGAGATACTACCATTTGCAAAAACATGAATGAATGGATCTTGATATTATTATGCTAAGTGAAATAGACAGAAAAAGTCAAGAACCATATGAATTCACAAATGTGGGATATAAAAATGAAAACAACAAAGGAAGAAGACAAACAAACAAAGAAACAAAAACTCATAGACACAGAAAACAGTTTAGTGGTTACCAGAGGGTAAGCGGGGAGGAAGAGTGGTAGAAGAGGGAAAAGGGGATCAAATATATGGTGATGGAAAGAGTACTGATTCTGGTGGTGAACACACAATGCAATACGTAGATAATGTATTACAGAAATGTACACTTAAAACCTACATAATTTAACTATCAAATGTCACCCCAATTAATTTATTGTTTTAAAAAAAATGAGGACAATTTAAGGGGCCTCTGGGACAACGTCAAGAGTACCAACATTTGCATCATAGGGGAATCAGAGAAGAGAGACAGCAAGGAATTGAAAACCTATTTGAAGAAATAATGACTGAAAACTTTTCTAACCCGGTGAAGGAAATAGACATACAAGTCCAGGAAGTGTGGAGAATGCCAAACAAGAGGAAACAAAACAGGCCCACACCAAGACACATCATAATTAGAATGCCAAAGGTTAAACACAAAAATAGACTCTTAAAAGCAGCAAGAGAAAAGCAATTAGTTACCTAGAAGGGAGCCCCAGTAAAATTGTCAGCTGTTTTCTCAATGGAAGCTTTGCAGGCCAGAAAGGATTTCATGGAATATTCAAAGTGATGAAAAGCAAGGACCTACAGCCAAGATTACTCTAACTAGGAAAGCTACCATTTAGAATTGAAGGACAGATATAGAACTTCCCAGATAAGAAAACGCTAAAGAAGTTTTTCACCTCTAAACCAGTATTACAAGGAATGTTAGAGGGACTTCTTTAAAATGAAAAAAAAAATACGAATAATAAAATGGCAATAACTACATATCTATCAACAATTACTTTAAATATAAGTGTATTAAATGTTCCAATCAAAAGCTAATATGGCTCAATGGATAAGAAATCAAGACCCATACATATGCTACCTACAAGAGACTTACTTGAGATCAAAAGACACACACAGACTGAAAGTAAAGGGATGGAAAAACTATTGCATGAAAATAGAAACAAACAAACAAACAAAAGCCATGGGAACAATATTATACCACACAAAATAGACTTTTAAAAGGGGCTATAACACAAAGCAATCTTAAGAAAAAAGAGCAATGCTGGAGATATCACACTCCCTGACTTTAGCTTGTACTACAGGGCAACAATAATCAAAACAGCATGGTACTGGCAGAAAAACAGACACGTAGACCAATGGACTAGAATTGAGAACCCAGAAATAAAACCACATAAATATGGACAGATAATTTTTGACAAAGAAGCAAAAAACATACAATGGAGAAAAGACAGCCTGTTCAATCAATTGTGCTGCCAGAATTGGAAAGCCACATGCAAATGAATGAAACTGGACTGCTATCTGTCACCATGTACCTACATTAATTCAAAATGGATCAAAGACTTAAGCATAAGACCTGACACAATAAACTGCATAGAAGAAAACATAGGTACTAAACTTATGGAACTTGGGTTCAAAGAGCATTTTATGAATTTGACTCCAAAGGCCAGGGAAGTAAAAGCTAAAATAAGTGAATGGGACTAATATCCAAAATATACAAGGAACTCATGCAACTCAACAACAGAAAAACAAACAACCCAACTGAAAAATGGGCAGAGGACCTGAAGAGACATTTCTCCAAAGAGGACATACAAATGGCAAATAGACATATGAAAAAAATGCTCAACATCATTAATCATCAGAAAAATGCAAATAAATACCACAATGAGATATCACCTCATCCCAGTCAGAATGGCTATCATCAACAAGACAAATAGTAACAAGTTTTGGAGAGGCTGTGGAGAAAAAGGAACCCTCATACACTGTTGGTGGGAATGCAGAGTGGTGCAGCCGTTATGGAAGGCAGTGTGGAGTTTCCTCAAAAAATTAAGAATAGAATTACCATATGACCCAGCAATCCCTCTCCTGGGTATCTACCCAAAAAATCTGAAAACCTTTATACATAAAGACAAGGATGCTCCAATGTTCTTTGCAGCTTTATTTACAGTGGCCAAGACATGGAAACAACCAAAATGTCCTTCGATAGATGAATGGATAAAGAAGTTGTGGTATATATACACAATGGAATCCTATTCGGCAGTAAGAAAAGATGAAATAGGACCATTTGTGACAACATGGATGGATCTTGAGAGTATAATGCTAAGCGAAATTTAAGGCAGACAGAAAAAGCAGAGAACCATATGATTTCACTGATGTGTGATATATAAACAACAAAAGAACAAGACAAACAAATGAGAAACAAAAACTCACACACAGAGACAATAGTTCAGTGGTTACCAGAGGGTAAGGGGTGTGGGGGGTGGTAGATGAGGGTAAAGGGGATCAAATATATGGTGATGGAAGGAGAACTGACTCTGAGTGGTGAATACACAATGTGATTTATAGGTGATGTAATACAGAATTGTACACCTGAAATCTATGTAACTTTACTAACAATTGTCACCCCAATAAACTTTAATTGAAAAAAAAAGGAGCTACTATAACAAGAGACAAAGAAGGACCCAGTAATCCTACTTCTGGGTATTTATCCAAAGAAGCCCAACCCACTACTTCAAAGGGACATGTTCATCCATTTATTCATTGCAGCATTATTTACAACAGCCAAGATATGGAGGCAAACTTGGTGTCCATCAATTGATGGATGAATAAAGAAGAGGTGGTACATATATACAATGGAATATTACTCAGCCCCCCATAAAAAAATGAAGTCTTTCCATATTGGTGGACCCATCTGCAATATCGGTGGACCCAGAGGATACTGTGCTGAGTGGAGTAAGTCAGACAGAGAAAGACAAATGCCATATGATTTCACTTATATGTGGAATCTAAAGAACAAAATAAATAAAAACAGAAATAAACTGATAGATACAAAGAACATTTTGATGTTTGCCAGTTGGGAGGGGGTTAAGGGTGGGTAAAACGGGGAAGGGATTAAGAAGTACAAATTGGTAGTTACAAAATAATCCTGGGGATGTAAAGTATAGCACATGGAATATAGTCAATAATATTGTAATAACTATAGAGTCAGATGGGTACAGGATTTATTGGGGTGATCAATTTTTAATTTATATAAATGTCTAATCATTATGTAGTATACCTGAAAGTAATATAATATTGTATGTCAACTCTATGGTAAAATCTATTAGGTAAAATAGATTTTAAATAAAATTTTTACCATATTATTTAAAAAGTTATAAGTAGAAAGAATACTATAAATGGTATATTACACTGTGTTTTAAAAATATTTTTTATTAAAAATATAACTAACATACAATGTTATATTAGTTTCAGGTGTACACCAGAGTAGTTCAACGTTTATATACCTAAAGAAGTGATCACCATAAGTCCAGCAACCATCTGATACTGTACTATGCTATCACAGTACTATTGATTATATTGAATATTGACTATATTCCCCATGCTGTACGTTAGATCGCCATGACTTATTTGTTCTATACCTATAAATTTGAACCTCTTATTCCCCTTCATCTTTTTACCCCCCTTTAAATGTTTTTCAAATACAGTTAACATTCAATATTGTTTTGTATTAATTTCAGATGTACAGCATAGTGGTTAGACATTTGTATAATTTAAGAAGTGATCCCCCTGACTAGTCTCGTACCTGGCACTATGCATATTAGTCTGATGCAAAAGTAATTGTGGTTTAAAAGTTTAAAAATAATTGTGAAAACTGCAATTATGTTTGCACCAACCTAATAGATTTTACCATGTTATGACTATATTCTCTATGCTTTACTTTACATCCCTATGACTATTTTTTAACTACCAATTTGTACTTCTTAATCCCTTCACCATTTTCACCCTGCCCCAAAACCCCCTCCCATCTATCATCCCTGATAAATCTAGTACCCATCTGACGCCATACGTAATTATTACAATATTATTGACTATATTTCTTATGCTGTACCCTACATCCCCATGACTACTGTGTAACAACGAATTTGTACTTCTTAATCCCTTCCCATATTTCACCCACTCCCTCAACCCCCCTCCCATCTGGCAACCATCAAAATGTTCTTTTTATCTATGAATGTGTGTTTCTGTTTTGTTTGTTTATTTTGTTCTTTAGATTCTACATATAAGTGAAATCACATTGCATCTGTCTTTCTCTGTCTGACATACTGCACTCAGCACAACACCCTCCAGGTCCATTCATGCCACTGCAGATGGCAACAACCCATTCCCATCTATAGACAAGCAATATTCCTTTATACTGGGGATGCCAAAGAAAAGTATACACATGACTTGTATTCATCTTTTGTTTTCGGTATATATTTAGTGTTATAATTTTAATACATTTTTTCTTTTCTTAAAATTTGTATGCATTCTTTTGGCATCCTCTGTATATATGTACCACCTCCTCTTTATCTATTCTTCCATCGATGGGCACCCAAGCTGCCACCACATCTTGGCTATTGTAAATCATGCTGCAATGAACATATGGATGCACACGTCCCCTTGAAGTAGTATTTTGTGTTTCTTCAGATAAATACCTAGAAGTGGGACTACTGGGTCCTTCTTTGTCTCTTGTTAGCAACACCATTCAGTATTACAAGAAATGTAATTCCTTTGTTTTAAAGTCTATTTTGTCTGGTATAAGTATTGCTACCCCAACTTTCTTTTTTTCCATTTTCATGAAATATCTTTTCCCATGCCCTTACTTTCAGTCTCTGTGTGTCTTTCAATCTGAAATGAGTCTGTTGTAGGCAGCATAAAATTATGTAAGGGTTTTGTTTGCATATCCATTCAGCCACCCTATGTTTTTGATTGAAGAAACATTCAATCCATTTACATTTAAAGTAATTATTGATAGATACGTAACTATTTGCATTTTATTATTCATGTTTTTGTTCTTTTTTTGCTTTCTCTCTTTTTTGTTTTTTGTCTTAAAGAAGTCCCTCTAATATTCCTTGTAATACTGGTTTGGTGGTGATGAACTCCTTTTGCTTTTGCTTTTCTAGGAAGATCTTTATCTGTCCTTAGATTTTAAATGATAGCCTTTCTGGGTAGAGTAGCCTTGGTTGTAGATCTTTTTTCATGACTTTGAATATTTCATGCCAATCCCTTTTGGCCTGCAAAGTTTCTGCTGAGAAATCAACTGACAATGTTATGGGAGCCCCCTTATAAGTTACTAGTTGCCTTTCTCTTTCTACTGTTAGGATTCTCTCTTCATCTTTAACCTTGGCCATTTTAATTATAATGTGTCCTGGTGTGGGTCTTTTTGGGTTCATCTTGTTTGGAACTCTTTGCCCCTTCTGGGTTTGTATGTCTCTTTCCTTTGCCAGGTTAGGAAATATTTCAGTCATTATTTCTTCAAGTAGGTTCTCAATCCCTTGCTTTCTCTCTTCTGCTTCTGGTACTCCTATGATGTGAATGTTGTTATGTTTCATATTGTCCCAAAAGTCTCTTAAACTCTCCTCATTTTTTTAATTACTTTTTTCTTTTGCTGTTTTGATTGGGTGTTTCTGCTACCTTGTCTTCCAAATCATTGATTCGATCCTCTGCATCATCTTGTCTGCTGGTGATTCCTTCTAGTGCATTCTTCACTTCAGTTGTATTCTTCACTTCTCACTGGTTCTTTTTCATGGTTTCTATGTCCTTCTTTATGCTTACTATCTCTCTGTTGAAGTTCTCACTACATTTCTTGAGCATCTTTATAACCAGTGTTTTGAACTCTGTCTCTGGTAAGTTGCTTTCCTCCATTTCATTTAGTTCTTTTTCTGGAGTTTTCTCCTGTTCTTTCATTTGGGACATATTTTTTTTGTTTCTTCATTTTGGCTGCCTCTCTGTTTCTGTGTGTTAGGTAGCTCTGCTACATCTCTTGCTGGATGGCCTTATGTTGTAGGAGCCCTGTGGGGCCCTGGCACAATCTTTCTGGTCATCTGAGCCAGGTGCTCCAGCAATGTTCCTTGTGTGGGTTGTGTGTGCCCTCCTGTTATATTTGAGCCTTGATTGTTATTGGCATGTCAGTGGGTGGGATTGCTCCTCAGGCTGACTGGATGTGGGGTTTGGCCACATTCACAGCTTATGGGCTGCTGTGCTGGGGGGTTTTACCATATGGAGTGAGATTCACCCCAGTAGGCTCTGGTGTCTGTTGAGACCACCCTATGAGGTGCCACTTGTGGGGCTAACTGAACAGTGCTTTCCTGTGGTCTGAAGCCAACCTCCAAGTATGTTGGTTCTTGGGCCTTTTTGGATGGACTCCAGTGCAGGCCCAGGTCAGCCAGTGACTGGTCAGGGACTATCTGGCAGGAGCTACAAAGTGATCCATGTTTGGTCACTGCCTGTGCTGGACCTGGAGGCATGTAGGAGAGGCCATGGTGTGAACTGAGGACAGCTGCCACCAGTACTGGGTCTGGGGTAGCTCTACATAAAGCTAGGACACTCTGAGGCCTGCTGCCACCTGCTGCCAGTTGCTGGCTCTGGTAAGGTTCAGCCACACATAAAGCCTCCTGTGGTATGGAGTTAGGTATGTCAGGGTCTCAGTGAGTCAGTAGGAAGGAGCTGTGGAGCTCACCAGGCCAATCATATTCAGATTTGCCATAAGCGTGGGGGCAGGCTCAATACAGGAAAGATGGCACCTGCCTGCTGGCTGCATGGGAAGAGGAACCAAACAGGGAAATTACCAGTTGTCCTCCAGACTGTCCACTGAGGCCAGAAACCCCAGTCTGCCCTCCCCACCTGTATGCATCTGATGTTCCCCAAGTCACCATTCCTCTGCCAGAGCCCAGGGTAAGTACCTGTGAGCGAGTCTGTGCACAGGCCCTTTTAAGAGGATGTCTGGATTTCTTGTAGCCCTCCATCCCACCCAGATGGTTGGAATCCCCACTGTTTTCACAGCCAGATGTTTGGGGGCTCCTCTCCTGGATGGCAAGCCTGGTGTGAGACTAGAGTTCCTTGCTCCTCGGTGAGGAACCTCCATGGCCAAGATATCCCTCCCAATTTTCATCCACCACACAGATGTTTTGGGCCAGCACATTTCGCATCTCTGCCCATCCTACCAGTCTTGATGTGGCTTCTTCTTCTTCTTTTATTATTAGTTTCAGGTGTACAAAGCAACATAATAGTTAGACATTTCGCCCCTCACAAAATATAGCCCCCTTCCCCCAAGCTATTACCCCTTTGACATCTTACATAGCTATTACAATACCATTGACTATCTTCCTTATGCTATATTCTACCTCTCATGACTATATATATATATATGTAATATTTTAAATAATTGACATACAATATTATTCTACTCCAGCTTCAGTTGTACAGCACATTGGTCATGCATCAACACAATCTATGAAGTGATCCCCTTGATAAGTCCAGTGCCCATCTGGCACCTTACAGAAAGAGCAAATTAGTAGACACAATATAGTCATGGGGACACAAAAGACAGAATGGGGAATAGAATCAACAATGTTGTAAAGATTATTTAAGGTGTGGCTTCTTCTTTATATCCTTATTTATAAAACTTCTGTTCAGCTAGACTTCAGATGGTTCTCCAGGTTGATTGTTCTATAATTTAGTTGTAATTTTGATGTGTTCATGGGATAAGGCAAGCGCAGCATGTGTCTACTCAGCCATCTTGGATCATTCCAAAAACTATTAGACTGTGTTTTTGCAATTCCAATTAAAGACAGGTAAAAATGACACAGTTGCATAGTGATTTAGTAGTAACAGCCTGCATACCTATGTGGGAATCTTGAGTCCTTAACTTAGCTGTGTGGCTTTGGGCAAGTTGACCTCTCAGTTTCCAAATCTGAAAAAAAATGGCGATAACATTAGTACATTTCAATTAATTTTTTTGTATGATGATGTAATATATGGAAAACACTTAACAAATGCTAGCTTTACTGTTATAAAACTGTATAAATCCAGTATCTTAAGTCATTATAAGAATTCTTGAGAAAAGTACAAATGACCATCAAAGAGAGGTAGTGCAGAAAAGGATGTGTGTTTGTATTAGTTTGTGGGGTGAGAAGGATTGGATATTAAGTAGTAGATGATTTGTGAGCTGAAAGTGAAAGGGTGACAATGAGTCTCAGATCGATTCTCATCTACATGTTCTGTGTGTTTCATGTACAGCTAGTCTTTCCTTTCTTTCACACATTCTCTTTTGCCCATGTTTATTTTGATTTGGAATACACAGCACTTTACCAAAAAAGATGAATGATGCCTAGTTTCCTCAGATTAAGCATGGAGTTGTGATGAAGGGGTTGTGTTGTGCCATTTAGGTTTTGCTAAAAGTACTGAAATACAGTGGAAATGTAATGGCTGTATGGGATGTCAGAGGGGTAGTAGATTGGGGGGAGGGGGTTATCACTGTGTGAGGGATATAAATGATAAATGTCTAACTATTTGTTTTGTACACCTGAAACTAATAAAAAATAAAATAAAATAAAAGTACTGAAATATTTTCTAAATGAGGCTTTGACAGAAATGAGTGTGTGCTCTTCCTAAACTTCCAAAGGCTTTAGTTTATAAAGTGTAGGTCCCAAGAATAATTATAGAAATATCTCTATAAGCAAGATATAATCTCCCCACACCCACCCTTTCCAGCAATTTTTGTGGGTATTTTTAATTTTGTGAGAGCTATTTGGACACTTTTAATATTCAAAATTCTTCTGGAGACTGTGTAGAATGATTAAGGGGTCTTATCAGGGGTGAAGCTGAAGCAGAACCTTAGAAGTACAGCAGGATCTTGAATAATGTCATTTCATTCAAAGTCGTTTCACTATAATATTGATGAAATGCCATGGGAACTTAAACCTTGTTTATATTAATTAGCCTATGGTAAAACTTATCTTGTTATATGTCGTTTAGCTTAAAGTTGCAGAACCTATCAATGACATTAAATGAGGACTTACTATACACATGTCTGATGATTAAGGGTGCCAGTTGAGGCAGCAAAGCTGACTTTCTGGGAATTTATATAATTATATATGCCAGGTTGGTCTGTATCATTTTAGCCCTTATTATAGGTCCCTAATGAAGGTTAATATATACATTGAAAAAATATTACTTCTGCATAATATTTTCCACTGCACCACTCCCCAGTTCCATTCACTCCCTAAACTCTGTGCAATTGAGTAAGGACCTTTTCAGAGTTGTGGCCAACCTCTCCCCACTTCCTGGAAGGCTGCTTTTGTTTCTCCCCTAGAAGTGAGGGTCTGTTATTCTAAACCAGGAATTCTTCTGAGGCTTCCAAACATTTCACCAAGTGGATTTTGGAACAAAACCCTCTTCTTTCTGTTTTTCTATTCTATAGAAAATTCTGAGACCACACTTGTTCCTGAGCTCCACCTAAAAATTTGAAGTCAAAGAATCTCAAGATACCTGTATCTGTTACTTCTGCCCATAGTGTTAACTCTCCCAGTCCCTCATACTTTTATAACCAGAACACTTCCTTTCCTCCTAACCCTGTCCATTGGATGAAAACTCTACTGTAATCTCCATCTCTTTGCAGAATGCTTGCAACTGACATATGGCACTCATTTGAGGACATTTCCTTTTCTTGAAGCTTTTATGAGAAAATTGATAGTTCTTTCAAGACCCCATACCACAGTCCTGGAGATGATTCAGACCCAATTGCCACTTCCACATCATTCTTATACCCTAATATAAAAACCTCCTTCTATGCCATCTGATTATATATAATCAGCTACACTACTTGATCACTACTGTCTACCAACCTCCTGGTCATTTCTCCAATATTCATATTATTACTATCTATCCTGTCTTTCTCATCTTCACTGCCTTCAATATCCATTTATGCAAATCAACTAACTCCCTAACTTCACAGATTTTTGGTTTATTCAATTCCAGTTGTCTTCACCTTTTCTCCATACCAGGAATATCTCATGGCTACGTCCTGGTCACAGTCATCATTCATAATTTTTATACTTCTGATATCTTAGACTCTAGTGCTACTTTTAAATGACCATCTCCTACTTTTCCACTTCTCTCTTTTATTTCTAGTTAAAGTAGTATATGATCTCAAAGAGACCTCAAGTATTTGACTATTTTCTCCAGCAACAATCTCTTGTCTTCACTTCCATATCTTGCCAATTCATAACTTTACCTTCTTTCTTGCTAATACTCTCAGCCCTGCATCCTTCTTGACGGTTCTATTCTGAGGGTATGTTCAGATGGAGTTCAAGTTGTTCCAAGATTTGTGCCTGAGAAGCCTCAAGCTCAAAGAACACACCAGATAGCTGAATGTGGGACATACCGTGTTTCCCCAAAAATAAGACCTAGCCAGACAATCAGCTCTAATACATCTTTTGGAGCAAAAATTAATATAAGACCTGGTGTTATGTTATGTTATGTTATGTTATGTTATGTTATGTTATGTTATGTTATGTTATGTTATGTTACGCTATGTTATGTTATGTTGTGTTATGTTGTACTGTGTTGTATTACATTACATTACATCACATTATATTATATTATAAAGACCGGGTCTTATATTGTAGTAAAATCAGACCAGGTGTTATATTAATTTTTGCTCTAAAAGACGCATTAGAGCTGATTGTCTGGCTAGGTCTTATTTTTAGGGAAACACAGTAGGTTTATTGAGACTTACAGACTGGGGAGAGTCTCCGGAGGTGGCCTGCTGGAGGTGGGGCTCTCTGCCCTCAGGTGGAGAAGAAGTAAGGTTATATAGGTACGACAAAACAAAGAGCATTCCATGGGAGAAATCATCTGGTAGGCCCTGTGGGCCTGCTGTTATGGACACAGTGTCCCAAGAAGCCTGGAGACCTTGACTGCCAGCCAGTGTACAGAACTGGCTGTCTGATAAGTAGCATTCCCATGGAGCTGGGAGACCTTGACTGCCTGCTAGCTTATCTGCTTGTAGGCCAGGTCCATTCAGAGTGCTAATAATCATAGTTAAGGAAAATAGCATATATCTAAGCATACGTGCCTCTACAAACTACAATTCTACAGCCTCAGCTTGGCCTTTAGTGCTATCAGGAAGTGCTTCTATGTGTCCCTCATTGGCTCTCTTTCTCCTTTAACCCAATAGTTATTTCAGATATTCACTACTCTCCTGGAGTCCTCTGCTCTCATTAAATGACCTCATCTCCTACTTGTCAGAGAAAATAGATACCAGAACATGGGATTCCCTAAAGTTCCTCCTCCTATCCTCATAACAATATATGTATGTGTACTCATTCTTACAATCCTCCTGAGAAGTTCAGTGGAATGGAGACCTCCCCTTTCAAAACTAAATCCTTCACCTGTGTTCTAAGCACTCCTCCTTCTCTTACGACTTCAGGATCTTGCTTCTTAAATTGTCTTCTCACCTCCTTGGATCTTGGACATTTCACTACCCACTAGCTTTTTCAGTGCAGTCAATAAACAAGATGGAAAGATTCTTTGATCACTGTTTTCACAATCAAGTATTTGTGCTTTTAAGGAATTGGTGATGTCAGGAGAACTGACTCTGGGTGGTGAACACACAATGCAATATATAGATAATGTATTATACAATTGTACTATTGAAACTTATATAATTTTACTAACCAATACATTTAATAAAAATTTTAAAATTGGTCTGTTATAGTTAACTGCACTTTTCCACTTCCCATTCCTTCTCCAACCTTCTGTAAACAAAGTCCTCCCCACCAAAATCCCTTCAGTAGAATGGCTCTTACCAAGGCTAACTCCAGCAGATACTTTTTAGTCTTTACATTATTTGAACTCTTCATAAGTTGATACTTCCTACCCTTGATTCTGTGAAACCACTTTCTTGTGATTCACATCCAGTGTGGCTAGTGCTTCTGGTGTTTTGTTTTGTTTTGTTTTTCCTTGAACTGCTCCTGATATATTAGCCTTTACATGGTGGGCTTTATTTTCAGCTTATTCTCATTTCACTTTATACACACTTGTTACATGAGCTTAGCCAGGTCCTTAGCTTTAATGCCACCTCTAAGCTGATGATTCACAAATCTGAATCTGCTTATCTTGTTCCTAAGCTGTAGACCTGCACACTCAGTTGCTTCTAAGACACTCTTCAGGCACATCAAACTGTGCACAAAAAATAAGTCTTCCCCTTTTTTCTTTCCTCAATTTCTCCCAAATCTGTTTCTGTTTTCTTTCTTTTAGCATTTTCTATCTCAACAAATAGTAATACCAGCCACATAGTCCAAGTCAGAAATTTGGGAGTCATTTTTTATTACTTCTTATCATTCTTCTTTATCCACTCAGCTGCCAAGTCTTACCTCTCAATTATCACTTGAATTTGTCCCCTTCTCTCTATTCCTGTGTCAGTGCCTTAATTCTAGCTATTGTTACATCAATAAAACTGAATACTGCTGGGGGAGAAGGTCCAAGATGGCAGAATAGGTACCTACCATGAGCACATTGGAATTACAACTAAATCATAGAACTATCAACCTCAAGAACCATCTGAAGACTAGCTGAACAGGAACCTCTATACCTAAAGATACAAAGGAGAGGCCACATCAAGACAGGTAGAGGGGCAGAGATACAGAATGGGATGCTCCCACACCTGTGGGTGACCTTTAAAAACCCTATAAATGTACAATGATGTATGATTGAACAAAAATGGAGTCCTTTTGTAAACAGTGTTTATAACCTCATTTTTTCTGTTAATGATACATATTTAACATCTTTGAATGTAAAGGAAATACATTTGCAAAAAATCATTTTTCTGATTTAATTGAAACCCCCATTTATCTTACATTTTAACATTTTATATCTGTTTCTTTTCCTGATGACCAAAATTAATATTATTAGGGCAAAAAATACCAACCAAGCAATGGAGAAATATATCTGTATAAGAAGAAATTTCTGTGTTGCTGCCTCTCATCCTCTCATCACAAAATAAACAATAGCAATATTTGGATATATAGTCTCCAGATTAGTGTGTGTGTTTGTGTGTGTGTGTGCGTTTATCCTAGGAAATGTAACTTACTTCCTGTGACTCAGATTGCCTATCTTCAAAATGGGAGCTATGAAGCCTTCCTTACATGATCTCTGGGAGGAGAAAATGAGAAAACCAAGCAAGGTTTGTTACATTGGGCACTTTTAGAAACTGGACTCACCCTTCACTCATTCCTTCAAAATGACATAAAAAAGCACTTTGATATCTACTGTTCCAGTTATCTATTGCTGTGTAACAAACCATCATAGAATTTAGTAACATTAAAAAATTTCTTTTGCTCACCAGCTCTGTGGGTCAGGAATTTGGACAGGGCAGAACAGGGACAGATTTTCTTTGCTCCACAACATCTAAGGCCTCAGCTTGAAAAACTCATAAATGACATGTCAAATTAGTCCATCCACATGCCTCTTCCCCAGACTTTGTTGTACTGGATATTCTAATCTTTCTCCTTCCAGGAACTTGACCAACTCGACAAGTCATTTTCCACTGTCTGTGAGTTCACATAGTCTTATCTCTTTGAACCAAGGGGAATAAACAGATGATCTCTTCACAGCTACACACATTGAGAAGCTTTACCCTTAAAATGGAAGTCTTTTAGGGCTACCTCTGAGTGAGGCTTAGTGTAGCAGCATTCCGTTTTCAACTTGTACCTGCGTATTGGACCAACCCACCTGTAAAACAGATTTGGTCAGTTTCTTTCTCTATTAGCTGGTCATAAGGTATCTCCCATGGCCATAAGTATGAGTTGAAGCCTGAGGCTCTGATGCAAGAGTTTTGATAATTTGGGAGCCTGGGCCACCCCCTCCTGTAGTTTAATTGTGCTTTCTGGGCCTACCTATGCCCAATCCCAGTCGTACCACTTCAATTTACAGTGAATTGTTGCTGGGCTCACTCAAGCTTATGATTTTGAATCTGACAGTACCAAGCTCATGATGGGAATCTTTATCTGTATGTCCTCTTGGTGTAAAAGGATCAGGGGCTTTCTCTATCAAGGCCTAATAACAGGCCAGGGGATATATATATATATATATATATTATCTAATTCTTCATTGTAGATGGCAAGGTCTTGCTCCAGGATATCAGAGATTATGTTGTAAATCTCCTGTTGAGGTTTGTCATAATTCCACATGTCATCTATTCCCTCCACATATATCTCTAATTCCATAGGATCTGTTGGGGTCATATGGCCCAAGCGGCAGGGTTTCTTACACCCCTTGGACTTGCTGCAGAGCCTTTTCCTATTTTAGGCCCCTCTCAAAGTTGATACCTTGCGTACCACTCAGTAAATGGATCAGAACAGTATTCTCAAGTTGTAAAATGCCGCCTTCATGATCTGAAGAGATCTGTTGGGTTTGCCATCTATCCTACTTGATGGTTGGTGGCTAAAAATGCTATGACATGTCCTGTGTTTTCATAGGGTTGTCCCAGGATATCCAAAACCATTAGATGCCTAAAAACTTCACTGATGTAAATCTGTGATGGTTTATCTCCCATACTCTGGAGTATATGTGTTTTAATGAGTACTCAAATGTACCTGCCAGTTCTTTCTTACATAATACAATTAACATGATGTAATTTATGTAGTGGACTATGTGTTTCACACCTTTTCAAACTATGTTATAGCAGAATTGGAGTGTTAACTTATCCCTGGGACAATTTATTGTATAAATAAATTCTGTTGTCCAAATCATGTGAATGTGAACTGCACCTGGACGTTCTTCATGGTAAGGATGGGAAAGAACTCAGTTGTTAGATTGGTGGCTACATATCATGTACTTGAAGCGTGTTAATCTGTTCTAGCAAAGATACCACATCCAATACAGCAGCTGCACTTGGGGCTAATACTTGTTTGAGTGGTAGTTTACTCTCCTCCATAATCCCTCTGGAGTGACTTTTATGGTCCAGACTAATGAATTAAATGGGAAAATCATAGGCATCATTATCCTTGCATCCTTTAAATCTTTAACGGTGGTGTACATTTCTGCCACTCCCCACAAGATATTGTATGTTTTTCTGTGTTTTTTTTTTTGTGTGTGTGTGTGTGTTTTTTAATTTACTGTCTTGGTTAGAGTTAGCAGATTCAGAGACTTACACTTGGATTTCCCCAGAATGATACGTTTTTCCTTACAGGCTAAGGAACCAATATGGAGGTTCTGCCATGTGCCATATATATTCATTCTAATTATATATTTGTGGATCAGGGAGATGACAAACAAATTATTCCATGAACTCGTTAGAACAACAGTGATCCAGATCTGAACATACAGCCTCATTTAAACCATAGTGAGTCAGTCCTGGGCTAATTCATATGCTTCCTTTCCAAAAGAGGGCCATAAATATGCTTCAGGTCTTCAGGCATTGATGTCAACTAGAACCCCATGTCCAAAAGCCTGAAAACACTTGGGTAATTTGTCCTCAGTGTACAATTAGCTAAGTAAATGGCCATAGGTCCTGGGGAAGGACTGTGAGAACCATAACTATATAAACTTGCTATGTACTTGCAAGTTCCTTCTTTCTGGGGAATTGATATCTATGCTGTCTCTGGAGGCAAGACAAAATACTCATGGAGTAGGTCTGTTGGATTGAGTATTAAAGTGAGAGTCAGCATGTGTGTGTCCCAGAGTCAGACTTTCTAGCACCTAAGGCAGGCCACATCCTCTGTCATCAAGTTCAATACCCAATAAATGCCAATTCTTATTGTTGTAATGAATTAAATGTCCTGTGATGCTTTTGGGTTGTTTTGGAAAACCCAACCCTGTAAAACTATTCAGACCCTCGCCCAAACACTTCTAGGATGGAACAATTTTAAAAGAAAAATTTTCCTGAAGAAACAACTTGTGCTGAGTGGCTCTGTTGAAGAGGAGAACAAAGACCTGGATCTGGGCTATTTGGTACACACACACCCCAGATATCATCAAGCTAAATTCTCAGACTCTTCCTAGAGAATAAAATCTTGCATTCTATAATTGTGCTAAGTATTTTATGTGAAATACACCCTTTAGCAGTAAAAAAAAAGGGCTGCAGTGATATTTATTCTAACGTTTGTTACATCCAAAAACTAATTATTAGCTGTGTGGTAAGATTAGTTCTAAATTCTTTTAAAAATATCCTAGACGTCATAAAAATGGCAGCATGAGCTGAGCCTCTTGAAATCTCCCCTGGAATTTACAACAAATTGAACAACTATAATTACACAAAGGACTCCCTGTGCAGAAGACAGGCAAGACTAAGAGGCCCACTACTGAAATCATCTAAAAGTTTGTCAAATAGTGCGAGCAAGGGAGGAGGGAAAGGAGAAGTGTGGAGATGGGGCCACACGGGCACAGGACACAGACCTAGCTCAGTGCTCTGAGCTCACTGCATTCCAGAACTACCGCAGCTGTGGGAGAGGGAAGAACTCGGACTACTAGGGCTTCACTTACAGCCCACAGGGGTGCAGCATACAACATGGCTGAACCCAACACTCACGGCAGAGACCTCAGAGCAAACACTAAGGGAAGAAGGCTGAAAATGGTGGTTTAAGCCCTCAGAGCTGAGCACAGAATGGAAGCCTTAGGCACTGAGCCTAGCAGCCCCTTACCTTCTCTCCCAGAGCTCACCCTGTCCCCACCTGCTCAGAGCTAGAAGCGGAACAGTAGAAGTATCAGACAAAAAGGACAGAATATTTGCAGTTCTGAGAACTGTGGTCTGCAGACACAGACTCGAACCCAAATAGTTCTGGCAAAGGGGAGGGAGCCATGGAAGCAGGACTGGCTGTGGTGGTAGTCGCCGCCATTGCTCTGGGCCACCTCTCACAACCCAACCTGTCCCTGTCCCCACCTATCTGGGAGGATCTCTTCAGGAGTAAACAGAGCAGTTGAAACACATGGGCTCTGAATCTGGTGCAGGAAGAGCTTTGGAACTTCAGAAGCTTTCCACAACCCCCTTACTCCACCCATGCACCCGGCGCCCTATGACCCAGGCAAAGTGTTCCCAGAGGAGAAGCCTGCCTTCCAGGGAATCCCCCCATAGTGTGAGAAGCCAGAATACTCCAGAGAAAATATAGCACTACAGTATGAGAGAGAATAAAAAGCTACAGTCGAAGAGAAAATAAAACATGCTACCAACACATACTGGAAAACAAAAGAAAGTCCTCTTTGTATCAACATGTTGCAGGACTCACTGAAGGAGATGTCCACAAAGAGAAATAATAAATCATTAAGTGCCATGAATAACCAACACAACAAGACAGCTCAGAAATAAAATGAAAAGTCTCCAGAAAATGAACTTAAAGACAGGAAAATATGTGACTCAAGTGATAGAGAATTCAAGATAGCAGTTCTGGAAAAACTCAATGAGATGCAAAAAAACACAGAAAGGCAGTTTAATGAACACAGAAATACAATCAAAGAGCAACATGAACATTTTACCAAAGAGATTGAAATTTTAAAAAAAGAACCCAAAAGAATTTCTGGAGATTAAGAACTCAATAAAATAAATGAAGAATGAAATAGCCAGCTTAGGGAGCAGAGTTCACCACATGGAGGAAAGGATCAGTGACATTGAAGATAGAAATCTGAAAATGACACAGACGGTAGAAGAAAGAGACTTGAGACTTAAAGTAAATGAAAGTTCTCTACAAAAGTGTCTAACTTCATCAGAAAGAGCAATATAAGAATAATGGGCATACCAGAAGGACAAGAAAGCGAGAAGGGAACATAGAATATATTCAAACAAATAGTCGATGAGAACTTCCCAAACTTGTGGAGAAAGACGAATCCTGGAATCCAAGAAGCAAATAGAACACCTAATTACCTCACCCCAACAGGCCTTCTCCAAGGCACATTGCATTAAAGCTGTTAAAAATCAACGGGAAAGAAAGAATCCTCAAGGCAGCCAGGGAATAGGAGACAGTGACCTACAAAGGAAAGCCCTTTAGATTATCATCAGATTTCTCAGCAGAAACTCTACAAGCCAGGAGAGAGTGCAACCAAATATTCAAACTGTTGAAAGAGAGAAATTATGAGCCAATAATAATATATGCAGCAAAGATATCCTTTAGATATGAAGGAGGAATAAAGACATTTCCGGACATACAGAAGCTGAGGGAAGTTTCTAACACATGACCTGCACTACAAGAAATACTGAACGAGGCTATTCAACCAGCATAAACAAGGATAATCTGTGATAACCAAAACATAAAAGGGGGGAGAGTAAAGCCCTGAACTGGAATATGCGAATGGAGAAAGTAAGCATGCTGAGAAAATGGAATACTCTAAATATCAAACTTTCTTTCACATAAACTTAATGGTAACCACTCAAAAGAAATTCAGAACTGAAATATATAATGTAATGAAAGAAGAGGAGGGAAAAATCATAGACTACCACCACATAGAAATAAGAGACAACAACAAAAAGGCAAAGAAACAATGGAGACACAGTCTTACCAGAAAAGTAGAGATAGAATGATAGGAAATCCTCACATATCAATAATCACCCTAAATGTAAATGGACTGAACTCACCAACAGAAAGGCACAGAGCAGCTGATTGGATCAAAAAACTAAACCAAATCATATCTGCCTCCAAGAGGCACATCTCAGCTACAAGGACAAACGTAGACTCAAAGTGAAAGGGTGGAAATTGACACTTCAAGTAAATGGTAGCCAGAGAAAATCAGGTGTAGTAATACTGATATCAGATGAAACAGACTTCCAGATAAAAAAGGTAAGAAGAGACAATGATGGACATTTCATAATGGTAAAGGGGACTATACAACAAGAAGACATAACAGTCATCAATGTTTATGCCCCCAATCAGGGAGCACCAAAATATACCAAGCAACTACTAACAGAACTAAAGGGAGAAATTGACCAAAACACAATTATACTAGGGGACCTAAATACATCATTGACAGCTATGGATAGATCATCCAAACAGAAAATAAATAAAGAAATAGCAGCCATAAATAACACATTAGATGAAAAGGACGTAATTGTCATTTATAGAGAATTTCATCCTAGAACATCAGACTATACAATTTTTTCTAGTGCACATGGAACATTCTCAAGGATAAACCATATATTGGGACATAAAACTAGCCTCAGCCAATTGAAAAAGATTGAAATCAAACAAAACATATTCTCTGATCACAAGGCTTTGAAATTGGATATGAACTACAAAAAGAAAGCAGAAAAAAAATCCACAAATATGTGGAGATTAAACAACATACTTTTAAAGGATGACCGGGTCAAAGAAGAAATAAGAGGAGAGATCAAAAGATACATATAAGCAAATGAGAATGAAAATACATCCTACCAAAATTTTGGGGATGCAGCGAAAGCAGTTTTAAGAGGGAAATTTATATATACAGGCTTATCTCAAGAAATAAGAAAAATCCTAGGTAAACAACCTCACGTTACACCTTAAATAACTAGAAAAGGAATAATAAATGAAACCCAAGGTCAGCAGAAGAAAGGAAATAATAAAAATCAGAGCAGAACTAAATGAAATAGAGAACGAAAAGACAATAGAAAAAGTAATGTGACAAAGAGCTGGTTCTTAGAAAAGATTAATGAAATTGACAAATCCTCGGCTAGACTCAGTAAGATAAAAAGAGAAAAGACACTAATAAACAAAATCAGAAATGAAAGAGAGGAAGTTATCATCGATGCCAGAGAAATAGAAAGGATCATCCAAGAATACTATGAAGGACTATATGCCACCAAATTCAATAACCTAGAAGAAATGGATAAGTTCTTAGAAACATACAGCCTTCCTAGGCTGAATCATGAAGAATTAGAAAATCTAAATAGACCCATTACCAGTAAGGAAATGGAATCAATTATCCATAACCTTCCCAAAAGCAAAAGTCCAGAATCAGATGGCTTCACTAGTGAATTCTACAAAATCTTCAAAGAGGATTTATACCTGTCCTACTCAAACTCTTCCAAAAAATTGAAGAAGAGACAATACTCCCTGATTCATGTTATGAGACCAACATTACCCTGATACCAAAACCTGGTAAGGATAACACAAAGAAAGAAAACAACAGACCAATATCTCTGATGAATACAGATGAAAAAATCCTAAACAAAATTCTACCAAAACGAATGCAACAATGCATTAAAAAAAATATTCATCACGACCAAGTTGGGTTCACCCCAGGGGCACTAGAATGGTTCAACATACACAAATCCATCAATGTGATACATCACATAAACAAAATAAAGGACAAATATCATATGATTATATCAATTGATGCAGAAAAGGCATCTGAAAAGATACATCCATTTATGATTAAAACACTTAATAAAATAGGTATAGAAGGCAAATATCTTAATATAATAAAGGCCATATGTGACAAACCCACAGCTAATATCATGAGTAACAGTGAAAAACTGAAGCCCTTTGCTCTATGTTTAGGAACACGACAGGGCTGTCCCCTATCACCTCTTCTTTTCCACATAGTGTTGGAAGTCCTTGCCAGAGCAATCACGCAAGACAAAGAAATAGAACGCATCTAAATTGGGAATGAAGAAGTTAAATTATCACTCTTTGCAGATGACATGATACTATATATAGAAAACCCTAAAGACTCCACCAAAAAGCTATTAGAAACAACAAAAGAATACAGTAAAGTTGCCGGCTACACAGCAATATACAAAAATCCATTGCATTTCTATATACTAACAATGAAATCTCAGAAAAAGAAAAAAATATTCCTTTTGCAATTGCAACGAAAAGAATAAAATACCTAGCAATAAACTTAACCAAAGATGTGAAAGACCTATATGCTGAAAACTATATGACATTTTAAAAAGAAGTTGAAGAAGACACAAAGAAACGAAAGACATTCCGTGCTCATGGATTGGAAGAATCAACGTAGTTAAATTAGCTGTATTACCCAAAGCAATATACAGATTTAATGCAATCCCCATCAAAATCCCAATAGCATTATTTAAAGAAATAGAACAAAAAAATCATTAGCTTTGTATGGAACCGCGAAAGACTGAAAAGCCAAAGGAATCCTAAGAAAAATGACCAATGCTGGAGGTATCACACTCCCTGACTTTAGCTTGTACTGCAGGTCAAAAATAACACCATGGTATTGGCCGAAAAACAGACACACAGACCATTGGAATAGAATTGAAAATCCAGAAATAAAGCCACATAAATATGGACAGATAATTTTTGACAAAAAAGCAAAAAATATAAAACGGAGAAAAGACAGCCTCTTCAATCAATGGTGCTGGCAGAATTGGAAAGCCACGTGCAAAAGAATGAAACTGGACTGCTATCTGTCACCATGTACCAAAATTAATTCAAAATGGATCAAAACCTAAGCATAAGATCTGAAGCAATAAACCGCATAGAAGAAAACATAGGTACTAAACTTATGAACCTTGGGTTCAAAGAGCATTTTACGAATTTGACTCCAAAGGCAAGGGAAGTGAAAGCTAAAATAAATGAGTGGGACTATATCAAACTTAAAAGCTTCTGCACAGCAAAAGAAACCACCAACAAAATAAAGAGGTAACCAACTGAATGGGAGATGATTTTTGCAAACAGCGACTCCAATAAAGGGCTAATATCCAAAATATACAAGGAACTCATGCAACTCAACAACAAAAAACCAAACAACCCAATTGAAAAATGGGCAGAGGACCTGAAGAGACATTTCTCCAAAGAGGACATACAAATGGTAAATAGACATATGAAAAAATGCTCAACATCACTAATCATCAGAGAAATGCAAATAAAAACCACAATGAGATATCACCTCACCCCAGTCAGAATGGCTATCATCAACAAGACAAATAGTAACAAGTGTTGGAGAGGCTGTGGAGAAAAGGAACCCTCATACACTGTTGGTGGGAATGCAGACTGGTGCAGCCGTTATGGAAGGCAGTGTGGAGGTTCCTCAAAGAATTACGAATAGAATGGCCATATGACCCAGCAATCCCTCTCCTGGGTATCTACCCAAAAAATCTGAAAACATTTAGAGATAAAGACACGTGTGCCCCAATGTTCATTGCAGCTTTGTTTACGGTGGCCAAGACATGGAAACAACCAAAATGTCCTTCGATAGATGAATGGATAAAGAAGTTGTGGTATATATACACAATGGAATACTATTCGGCGGTAAGAAAAGTTGATATAGGAACATTCGTGACAACATGGATGGATCTTGAGAGTGTAATGCTGAGTGAAATAAGTCAGACAGAAAAAGCAGAGAACCATGTGATTTCACTAATATGTGGTATATAAACAAAAAAAAAACAAAAGAACAAGGCAAACAAATGAGAAACAGAAACTCATAGACACAGACAATAGTTTAGTGGTTACCAGATGGTAAGGGGGGTGGGGGGTGGGAGATGAGGGTAAGGGGGTCAAATATATGGTAATGGAAGGAAAACTGACTCTGGATGGTGAACACTCAATGTGATTTATAGATAATGTAATACAGAATTGTACACCTGAAATCTATGTAATTTTACTAACAATTGTCACTCCAATAAATTTAAAAAATAAATTTAAATAAATAAATAAATAAAGTCAAAGTAAAAAAAAATTAATTACAGATAGGACCCCAAAACTCAGAATGCAATTTAAAACTTAATGCAACAAATCCATTCACTGAATCAGATCATTTGGAATTAGATTTAAACAAAAGAAAATTCATGTTTTAAAAAGAGAATGTGGAAAGCTGTTTGGAATACGAAGTCAGTCATTACAAGTGTATCCCATCAGAGATAGTTTTTTAAAGCTGTAAGCCCCATATCTACTTGGATTCGGATTTAGGATCGCTAAAAAAGAGCCCTCGGGAAATTAACCCAATAATGATTAACGCCAATTTGATAAAAGGGGATCCGTATCAAATCAGACTTGAAGCTTGGAAAGGACCTTGGAGAGCATCTACGGTGGCAGGAGCTCAAAGGCACACAGCTAGACAACAGTAGGAGTGCAGAGCTCTGCCTCCAGATCTAGAGCTTGTTTCCACCTCACCTTTGTCCTTGAGATTAAAGGTGGTGGACTAGGAAAAAAAAAAAAAAAGAAAGTTCTGTGTCTGTGTGGTGGGGGTGGGGAGCGGAGTACAAGAATGAGAGTATATGGCCCTCTGCCCCCTCCGCTTGCTCCTGGGGTGAGGAGAGGGGCTTCTGACCCCGCAGCTGCTTCACGCTCCCCTGCTGTTCTCCATGTGCTTCAGCGCCATCGCTCCCCTTCCTCCGGCCGCCTCTCATTCCTGGGTCTATGGAAGTAATGGAAGGACCTCTAAACCTAGCTCATCAACAGAGCAGAAGAGCAGATCGTTTATTAGCTGCAGGGAAATACAAAGAGGCTATTTCTTGTCACAAAAAGGCTGCAGCGTATCTTTCTGAAGCCATGAAGCTGACACCGTCTGAGCAGGTTCACTTATCACTGGAACCGCAAAGGAATAGCTACGTGAAGCACCTCTTCCTCATACAGGAGAGGTGGAAGCGTGCAAAGCGGAGGGAAAGACTGAAAGCCCAGCAGAGCACGGACAAGAATGCAGTTGCCCAGCTTCAGGCATCTCACAGACCCTCTGCGGAGGATGCAGAAGGCCAGAGCCTCCTTCTCTCTCAGAAGCACAGCCTTTCCGCCCAGAAACACCTGCCTGAAATTCAGGGGGTCTTTGACAGGGATCCAGACACACTATTCTTTTTACTTCAGCAGAAGAGTGAGCCAACAGAGCCATGCATTGAAAGCAAAGCCCCAAAAGATGATAAAACAATTATAGAGGAGCAGGCAAACAAAATCTTGCAGATTTAAAGAGGCATGTGGAATTCCTTGTGGCTGAGAATGAAAGATAGTTTAGTGGTTGCCAGAGGGTAAGGGGGGTGGGGGGTGGGGGGTGGGAGATGAAGGTAAGGGGGATCGAATATATGGTGATGGAAGGAGAACTGACTCTGGGTGGTGAACACACAATGGGATTTATAGATGATGTAATACAGAATTGTACACCTGAAATCTATGTAATTTTACTAACAATTGTCACCCCAATAAATTTAATTAAAAAAAAAAAGAAAGATTAAGAAAAGAAAATGAACAACTAAAGGCTGAAAAGGCCAGACTACTGAAAGGCCCAATATAAAAGAAACTGGATGTAGATGCTGACTTTGTAGAAAAGTCAGAGTTATGAAGCTTGCCACCACATTCAGAAACTGCTACATCCTCTTCA
Source organism: Rhinolophus sinicus (assembly GCF_036562045.2). Classification (NCBI taxonomy): domain Eukaryota; kingdom Metazoa; phylum Chordata; class Mammalia; order Chiroptera; family Rhinolophidae; genus Rhinolophus; species Rhinolophus sinicus. The sequence continues at coordinate 69,355,272 of NC_133768.1, read as the reverse complement.
ACCTGTCAGAAGTTTGCAGCAAATACTAGTAAAGTCAAGGATATTCCAATACCCAATCTTCCTCCCTTGGATTTTCCTTCTCCAGAACTTCCCCTTATGGAGCTCTCTGAGGATATTCTGAAAGGACTTATGAATAATTAAAATGGAAGGCCATAGAAGAGGTGAGATGAGGAAATAACACAGAAAACCCAGCAAAAAAAAAAGGTGGGGGGCAAACCACACCCAAGGGTAATCCTGGAGATGCTTCACCATCTGGCATACTGTGGAGAAGAGGCACTGCCAGGACTTGGGAAACAGTCACTGTGAAATATGTCAGATTTCTGATTTACTGACTTCAGCTAGGGACTCCAGACTTGGCAGACACTAAACCCTTGGAGGTTCACTTTCTCCTGATACAAACCAAATGGTTACCTGGAATAATTTTTTCAAGCAACTGTTATTTTTCTTATGTTCAGGGTTAAAATGTGTAAAAGTATGTTATGTGTAATTAATCTATAATGCCATCAATGATAATGCAAAACCTAAATAATATGATGGCCTGAGGGGCTGCCTTGGATTTCAAACATGCTTTCTATCATGCATTGACTGTATGCATTTTGTTATGCACATTTCATTTGTTTAATGAGATGTGTAAGACACACCTTTCTAGATAAAACTCTGTGTGCCACACTTTGCACTATTCATAACATAATGATAACCTCAAGACTATCAGGAGAAATATTTAAATTTCCATTTCATGAAGAACAAAATTCTTAGTTACGCTTTTAAAAAAAATTTACCAGTTTACATAATCAAGCAGGGTGCATTTTAAGTTCTAACATTTTTTTGTTTATTGTATAATGCATCATTTGAAAATACCAAGGACATATCCTTTGGTTTTTAATGATGTATGAGTGGAAGTAATGCTAGTTGACATTACTAGCATTACTTTGATTGTAAGAAATCAATCAAGTAATTGTGACCATAAAAGACCCTGGATAGCCACAGCAATCTTGAGAAATAAGAACAAAGTGGGAGGTATAATGATACCTGACATCAAATTATACTACAAGGCTACAATAATCAAAACAGCATGGTACTGGCATAAAAACAGACGCATAGATCAATGGAACAGAATAGAGAGTCCAGAAATAAATCCATGTCTATATGGCTATTTAATCTACGACAATGGAAGCAAGAATGTATGCTGGGGTAAAGACAGTCTATTCAATAAATGATGCTGGGAAACCTGGACAGACACATGCAAAAAAATGAAGCTGGACCACCTCCTTACACCACATACAAAAATAAATTCAAAATGGCTTAAAGGCTTAAATGTAAGATCTGAAACCATAAAATTCCTAGAAGAAAATATAGGAAGAAACTTCACAGACATTACCCAGAGTAACATTTTTACTGATATATCCCCTTGCGTGAGGGAAGTGAGAAAAAATAAACGTGGGATTACAACAAACTAAAAAGTGTTTTCACAGCAAAGGAAGCCATCAATAAAACAAAAAGGGATCCTACTGAATGGGAAAAGATATTTGCCAATGATATTTCTGATAAGGGGTTAATATCATAAATTTATAAAAAACTCACTCAACTCAACTCCAAAAAACAACCCAATTAAAAAATGGGCAGAGGACATGAAGAGACATTTTTCTAAAAAGGACATACAGATGGCAAACAGACATATGAAGAAATGCTCAACCTCACTAATTATCAGAGAAATGCAAATAAAAACCACAATGAGATACCACCTCACCCCAGTCAAAATGGCTATCATCAATAAATCAACAAACAAGTGCTGGCGCGGATGTGGAGAAAAGGGAATGCTTGTGCACTGTTGGTGGGATTGCAGATTGGTGCAGCCACTATGGAAAACAATATGGAGGTATCCCAAAAACCTGAAAATGGAACTACCTTATGATCCAGCAATTCCACTGCTAGGTATCTATCTGGAGAAATCCAAAACTGCAATTCAAAAATCTTTATGCACTCCTGTTTATTGCAGCACTATACACAATAGCCAAGTCATGGAAACAACTGAAATGCCCACTGGTAGATGACTGGATTAAGACACTGTGGTGCATTTATACAATGGAGTATTAAGCAGCCATAAAGAAGAAAGAAATCTTACCATTTGCAACAACATGGATGAACCTAGAGAACATTATGTTAAGTGAAATAAGTCAGACAGAGAAAGACAAATACAATATGATATCACTTATACGTGGAATCTAAAGAAAATAATAAGTGAATGAACTAATCAGAAACATTTTTGGAGACATAGAGGAAAAACTGAGGGTTGCTAGATGGGCGGGGGGGTGGGGATAAGGGGGAAGGTGAGGGGATTAGAAAACAGTCGGTAATCACAAGATGGCCACGGTGTTCTGAAAATTAATTTGGGGAAGTAATCAATAATGTTGTAAAGATTTTGTAGGGTATCCAATGGACACGTGTCCCATTTGGGAGACCACCTCAGGGATGATGTAGATGCCTGATCACTGCACTGTACACCTGAAGCTGAACAATGATGAATGCCAACTACAATATATATACATACAAATATATATATATGTATGTATATACTTACAAGAAGCGGAGTACAGCGTTAGGAATAGAGACAGTGGAAATGTAGTGGCTCTGTGCGATGTCAGAAGGATAGTGGATGGGGGCAGGGGGGTTCACACAGTGTAAGGGATATAAATGATAAACGTCTAAGTATTAAAATAAATAAATAAATACAAATAAAGTAATTGTGTTTAAAAAAAAAGAATGAGGCTATATGAAGGTGTATACTGTGAGACAAATACATTAGGCATACATGGATATATTTTATGTAAAAGTTCTGTATAACCTCTTTTTCAGAAAATATGTATGACAACTTTTTATGTCAATAAAAATACATTTCTATAACATCAATTCCCAGTCAGATAATCCTATGCTATTGTAATTTTATCTATAAGTGTTACTGCTCACACAATGATGAAATATATGAATTGTCTTATATTTTCATCTTAACCATGATTCACCACAAGCTATCTACTCATAGTATTTTTGTATATATTCTCCAGATATATTTTGTGTTTGTATATAAGTCAAATGCTATATCCATTCATATGTATATAATTTTGTTTAAAACTACGTCACAGTATATGTATGTGCTATTTTGTGTCTTTTTCAGGTGTATACCTCAATGTGTCTGTTTGCTTTTCTTTAATTTTAGTGTTGTTGAATAACTTTGGATGCTGATTGCCATTGTTTTTCACCTTGATTTATTTAATGATGAAATTGAATACCATTTTCTACTTAGATTCGTTTTTATGTTGACCACATTAGTTATATACTATTAAGTTATGTTCTAATATTTCTTCCATTTTCCAATGCTTTTAAATGTACTGTGTATGGTGATGATGAGTTTTTAATTCATATTATTCCACACAAAGCATATTATGGTTCACACAATGGGATTTATAGATGATGTAATACAGAATTGTACACCTGAAATCTATGTAATTTTACTAACAATTGTCACCCCAATAAATTTAATTAAAAAAAAATACTGAAAGGACCACTGGGGTGTGTGTGTGTGTGTGTGTGTGTGTGTGTGTGTGTGTGTGTGGTGTGTGTGTGTGTGTGTGTGTGTGTTTACTGATTTCTCAGATATGCAAAGATATACTCCTTTATTTCTTTTTGGCACTTCTGACCTCTGTCTTAGATCCACTTTCTCAAACTCACACCCACTTCTTTCTATGATTTCAAGAGTAGGCACTTAAAACTCATTTTAGCTATTATGGTTCCCTCCCTGTGATCCAGTGATGTAAACAGATCATTTCACTTACTAAATTAAAAGCCATGGGCAAGTTAGTTATATCCACTAGGATGAATTTTCATTCTTTAAATGGGATTAATGAGTCCAATATAACATCTCTGTTCTGAAAAGACTGGAAAATTATGGAAATCATCTAGCCCATCACAGGCTTTCATCAATGTTATTCTCTGTCACATTCCACCTCCTCTCTCCTGTGAAATAAATTACTTTAGCGTTCACTTAATAGCATTACTGTCGTAGACAGCAATGATAAGTATAAGAGGAGGAAAGGAAAGTATGTTGTCAGTATCATAGTGTGTGATTGAGATATGGTAGCATTTTGGTGTTATGGCATGTCACCAAATGGAGTTGCGGAATGGGTAGAAAATTAGCTACTTTCATTTCATACATTATCTTCTCCCTCTTTTTTGCTGTTTGATTGAATAGCAGACACAGAATTTTCCTTGGAGCCTAAGAAGGAAGAAGTAACTCCATAATTTAATAAATATTTGTTTACTGCTATAGTCCAAAGACAGGAAATTCTAACTGCCACACAGAGGTCAGGGGCTGCAAAAAACCACTGCTAAACTTACAGGTCCTCCAAAGCCTTTGGGCACAAGATTTGCAGAAGAATGCTAAGGCCTCCACGAAAAAATTCATGTTTTATATCTATTAGAGTCCATGTAAAGAATGATTTTTGGAGTTCTGGTCAAGATGGTGCAGTAGGTAAATGCTGTGCTTACCTTCTCTCATGACCACATCAAAATTACAACTAACCTACAAAACAACCATAATTAAGAATTGCCTGAAATCTTCTTGAACCGAAGCCCTACAACTAAAAACAAACAAAAGAAGCAACCTCGAGACTGGTAGAAGGGGCAGAGACGTGGAACACACTGGTCCCACACCCATGTGTGACCATAAAAATTTGGAAGGATTTCTTGGCTGCAGAGGTTCCCCTACCCCAGAGGAACAAGGGGTCCCAGTCGCTTCCCAGCCCAGATTTCTGGTGCCAGAGAGAAAAGTCTCCATGATTTCTGCTTGTGAAAACCAGTGAAGATTGTGGGTGAGTGAAACAGAGGGCAACTGCACTCCCAGGTGCTCCTCTTAAAGGTAACCCACATAGACTTACTCACCAACAGAATCACTGGCTCTAACTTCCAGCACTGGGGAAGAAACCTGGAGAGGTGACAGGATCATGGGGGTGAGGGTGGTGGAACTGAGTTTTCTGGTTGCAAGATGAGGGCTGGAAGGGCAGCTTTCTCATAGATGGAGGAGCTGGCAGAAGCTATTGTTTCTTTGTTGAGTAGTCCTACTTCCTAGCATGCAGACACAGGCAGCTGCCATATCTAAGTCTGCATCCTGCTAGGTAACTCCATTTTTTCACCACAGCCTGGTGATTCTGAGACCCTGCCCTGCCCAACTTTCAGGCACACCCATGCCACTTCCAGTGACTTTTTTTTGTACAAACTGCCTGCTACAGACTTTGCTAACGTCTCTCAAAAGTTCACAGAACCCAGACAAGCAGCATCTTGCTTGAGCATGTCCCAAACCTCTGGCTGAGCAGGCCTAAGCCTGGCACTAGTCGTAGCTAGCCTTGGTTCACAGTTTGGCCTCTTGAGGCACTTCCAAGCATGGCATGGGCAGCAGCAATCTGTGGATGGCTTTCTGGCTCCTGCTGGGTGGCACTGCAGCTAAACTTGACCAGCAGTGGGTCCCTGCCCAGGTGGCCCTGGGGCTGCTGTGCTGAGTGGCCAGCTTTAAAATCAGCTGGAGCATCACTCATCTGCCTCCAAGGATGGCACACCCAAGGGGCAGATTGGGAGGTACCAGAGCCCTGCTGAGGCAGATCCTGCTCTGTAGGGTTAGCCCCTGCACCACAACTCCTCCACTGTAGTTGTGGCTAATCCTCACAATCAGTGAGCCTGAGGGTCACTCCCTTCCATTAATGTGCAAACAGCAACCAAGAGGTTGCTACAAGAGGAGGGCACACACAACTGACACAAGGGACACAACTGGAATGTGTGGTACAAGTGACCAGAAAGACTGCACCACTGGGTCCCACAGGACACCTACTACTTAAGGCCACTCTACTAAGACCAGGAGACAACAGCCCTACCTAATACATAAAAACAAACACAAGGAGGCAGCCAAAATAGGGAAACAAAGAAACATGTCCCCCCAAAAAAGAACAGAACAAAGCTCCAGAAAAAGAATGAAACAAATTGGAGACAAGTAATCTACCAGATGCAAAGTTACAAGCACTGGTTATAAGAATACTCAGTGATCTCAGGGAGAGAGATAGAAAACATAAAAATGGAGATAGAAAACCTAAAAAAGAACCAGTCAGAAATAAAGAATACAATACTGGAAATGAAGAATACATTACATGGAATCCACAATTGGTTAGATGAAGCAGAGGATTGAATCAGCAATGTAGAAAAGAAGGTAGTAGAAAACACCAAATCAGAGCAGCAAAAAGAAAACAAACAAACAAACAATCCAAACAAAAATGAGGAAAGTTTAAGGGGCCTCTGGGACAGCATCAAGCATACCAACATTCACATTATGTAGGTACCAGAAGGAGAAGAGAGAAAACAAGGAATTGACAATCTATTTGAAGAAATAATCACAGAAAACTTCCCTAACCTGGTGAAGGAAATAGATATACAAGCCCAGGAAGCACAGAGAGGCCCAAACAAGATGAACCCAAAGAGGCCAACACCAAGACAGATCATAATTAAAATGCCAAAGGTTAAAGTCAAAGAGAATCTTAAAAGCAGCAAGAGAAATGCAGTTAGTCACCTACAAGGGAGCTCCCCTAAGACTGTCAGCTGATTTCTCAACAGAAACTTTGCAGGCCTAAAGGGATTGGCAGGAAATATTCAAAGTGGTGAAATGCAAGGACCTACAACCAAGATTGCTCTACTCAGCAAAGTTATCATTTAGAATCAAAGGGCAGATAAAGAGCTTCCCAGAGAAGAAAAAGCTAACGAAGTTCATCACCACCAAACCAGTATTACAAGGAACGTTAGAGGGAATTCTTTAAGATGAAAAAATATATATGAATAATAAAATAGCAATAACTACATATCTACCAAAAATTACTTTCAATGTAAATGGATTAAATGCTCCAATCAAAAGATAAGGGAGGTGGATGGATAAGAAACAAGTCCCTTATGTATGCTGCCTACAAGAGACTCACTTCAGGTTGAAAGACTCACACAGACCAAAAGTAAAGGGATGGAAAAAGATATTTCATGAAAATGGAAACAAACAAACAAAAAGCTAGGGTAATAATACTTACATCAGACAAAATAGGCTTTCAAACAAAGACTATAACAAGAGACAAAGAAAGATCTAGTAATCCCAGTTCAGGGTATTTACCAGAAGAAACCCAAAATGCTTCTTTGAGGGGACGAGCTCATCCATATGTTCATTGCAGCATTATTTATAACAGCCAAGATATGAAGGCAACCTGGGTGTCCCTGAATGGATGAATGAATAAAGAAGAGGTGGTGTATATATATGTACAATGGAATATTACTCAACCATAAAAAAGGATGGAATATTGCCACTTGCAACAATATGGATTTACCTAGAGCGTGCTGTGCTGAGTGTCGTAAGTCAGATAGCAAAAGACAAGTGTCATACGATTTCACTTATAAGTGGGATCTAAAGAACAAAATAAACAAACAAATTAAACAAAAACAAAATCCTAGATACAGAGAACATTTTGATGGTTGCTAGATGGGAGGGTCATGGGGCATGGGTGAAAAAGAGGAAGGGATTAAGAAGTACAAATTTGTTGTTACACAGCAGTCTTGGGGATGTAGGGTACAGCATAAGGAATATAGTCAATAACGTTGTACTAACTATGTATGATATTATATGGGTACTAGATCTTTCAGGGTTATAGAAGAGAGGGGGGTGGGGGAAGGGGAAATAGGTGAAGGGATTAAGATACACAAATTGATAGTTATAAAATAGTCATGGGGATGTAAAGTAAACATAGGAAATATAATCAATAATATGGTAATAACTGTATAGTGCTAGGTGGGTATTAGTCATGGGGATCAGTTTGTAACGTATATAAATGACTAACTGCTATGCTGTACACCTGAAATTAATATAAAATAATATTGAATGCCAACTGTAATTGATCATTTTAAAAAGCAGGGAGAAGATAAAGGGGAATAAGATGTTCAAAGTTCCAGGTATAAAACAAATAAGTCTTGGGGATGTAATGTACAGCATAGGTAATATAGTTAATATTGTGATAGCATGGTACAGTGTCAGATGGTTGCTGGACTTATCATGGTGGTCACATCTTTAGCATAGAGAATATAATCAATAATATGGTAATAACTATGTATAGTACTAGGTGGGTACTGTTGAATAACTATGATGTACATCTTAAACTAATATAATGTTGTATGTTAGCTGTATTTTAATAAAAATATTTTTAAAAGAAAAGCTTTTATCTCCATTCTATTTAAAAATATCATATAAATGTATATTATTGGTGGGACCTAGACAATATTCAGAATCCTGCTGGCCAGGAAGTCTGGGAAATGTAATTGATAGACTTCCACCTTCTGCAAAACAGGTCAGAGCATAGCAAGGTTTCCCAGTGTTAGCTGATAATATTTGGAAAAGTCCCCTGAGTTTTAGTTCTTTAATCTTTCTGATTTTTTAAAATACTCGATTCCTCATTATTAAATCTTTTGTTTGAAATACTTAGCGCAGTTTCTTTTTTGCTGACAGAATCCTGAGTGATGCATATTCCTCAGATTCTGATTGAATAGTTCTTGAAAAGTGGACTGTGATTCATATTTTGAGACACAATGCTTTTGAGGAATTCCCCCCCCCATATTAGAAGGAATGAAATTACACTCCCTTTTTATTTATTACATTGTCCTACTGCCTATTTCAGTGGAATATTTCTTGTGCATGACCTATTCATTAATTTCTTTGATGAGTAAATGTTGCACTGATTTACAGATAGTAAATTTTGACTATCCAACAAGCAGTTGGGAGCTAGTGATAAATGACAGGAAATAAATTGGAGGGATTGAAATCAGAGGAAAGGAGGCCAGTGGGACAGATGCCATAATAGAAGATTAGAGAAACCACCCGATGACTCACATAATCTTGGGTAAATTACTGAATAACAAAAACAATCTAGAGATATGTTCTTAAGAGCCTAGCACTCCAAGTCTCTGAACTTTCTATTCAGCACCAGCTAGTTGTTGCCAGTCAGTAATGCACAGCTACTACTGTCAAATCTTGAAATGCTTTTATGAGACTTTTTTTTTGCATGAAATGCCCCTTTCAAATGTTGACAAGGAAGTAAATAAAAAATTGTGTAGTTAAGCAAAACATATATGTAGTCCATATCTAGGGACTTAGGGACCTAGGGCTAAGTTCCACTGGTTTGCAACCTTTGCCCTAGAACTTTACTATTCTGGAGCATGAGGAGTCGAAAATGAAACAAGCTGTCTTTTGTCTTAAAATGGTCCCAGGTTATTGAGAAGAGAGGCACAAAGTATTATGTGCCTCTCTTCTATGCACAAGATATAGGTGTAGCACAGAGAGGGTGGAATTAAGTCTAAGCAGGGACAGAACAGGTTACCTGGAGGAAGTGATGTGTTATGTCGGTTTCAAAGGGGGTAGAGAGGCTCGCTAGGCAGGTGCCTAAAGTAAGGAAAGGGGCACTTCTGAAAGAGGGAACAATATATACAATAACATCGCATCATGGAAAAAACATAGTCTTTGCAGGAGTTTGTAAGAAGATTTAATATTGCTGAATTATAAAGTAAAAGAGTGATGAGGTGGGGGCAGTGGAAGGACATGAGGACAGTGAAATAGTGCAAAGCTGTGACCTTTGACTATCCAACATGCATTAGGGAGCTAGCGATAAATGATAGGAAATATATTGGAGGGATTGAAGTCAGAGGAAAGGAGGCCAGTGGGATAGATGCCATAGTTCTGGAAAGAGATGATGAAGACTTGAAATAGGGCAACGCAAGTGAGACTGGAAAGGAGAGCATACTCAAAATAAACTTTTACACAGATGCACCAGGATACATACCCAAATAACAGAGAAATGGATGGGATATTATACAGCATTGACAGTAAATGAACTGCAGCTATATGGATAAAGCTTAGAAACAAAATGTTTAGGGAAAGAAACAAGTCCCAAAATGCTACGTAGAAAAGACATAATTTTTTGTGAAATTTGAAAACAATAAAAAACTAAGCAATATTGTTTAGGCATACATCTATGTGATAAGAATATATTTAAAAAGAGCATGGAAATAATAAATATACGTCAAGATATTGGTTTCTTTGGGAGAGTTGGGTAAAAGATGGTGAGGAGACTTAAATTATCAGCAATATTCTAGTTCTTTGGTTGGGAACCAGATTCCCAGGTTTTTATTTCAATTTAGATGGGTAGTTTGATAGACAAGCACAAGACTATCACATATTTTCATTCGGTGAAAATATGTCATGACTAAGAATGCCACTTATTCCTGTATTCTGTACTGAAGGCTATAAGAAAGACAGGAGGTGTCTTTTACAGATACTTTGGAGGTGGAATCAATTGGTTTCCAGTCATTCTTTCCCCCTTCAACTAGTTTTAGATGAGCTCCTCCAAGGGGAGAGCCTCAGTGTGTGAGGTCCACGTGCTTTTACATCCCGCGCTTTTTGCCCTTTGCCCTTGGCCATCTTCGCTTCCCCTCCCAGGGAGGCGCCTGACGCCAAGCAGTGGGGAGGAGGGGGGAGGCGGCCCGCGGGTCTAAAGCGTTCTCATTGGCTTACAGAAGGAGCCAGACCGAGGCTGGAGCTGAAGCGAGGAAAAGAGGGGCGAAGGGGGCGGGGCTAAGAGGAAGGCGGGGTTAAAGGATCTTAACGAGAGCGAGGCGCTAATGCAATTGTCCGCGCCTCGCTGCGATGGCGGCGGCGCGGAGTACAGTCACACTGCTGGCTGCCGAGTCTTCCCCTCAGGAAGCTACCGTTTCTGCCGCCTCTTCCTCCTCCTCCACCGCCTGCGCGGCGGCGGCGGCGGCGGCGGCAGTGATTGTGCTTGCCTCCTCCGCCACCTCCACCTCTGCCCGCTCGCCTGCCGGTGGCTGTAGCGACGGCGGCGGCGGCTCTGGCGGCTCCACTATGGCGGCGGCGGGGAGGGGGGGCAGTAGTTTTAAAGTAGACACCCGCCCTTGCCTCAGAGAAGGTGAGTTCCCGTCCCGGGGTGTGGGGGCGTCCCCATCTCCTTCGCTGCCTCTCCAGTCAGCCCGAGATTGCACTGGGCGCGGTTCGCCAGCGCCCCACCCCCCACCTGCTGTGGCGCAGTTAAGGCCAAGCTCGCCCCGCCCCGCCCCACCGTAGTATCCCCCAGTGTGCAAGACGGACTGAAGCTGAGAGGGGCTTTCCTACTTCTTCCCCGAAAAGGATGCCCCACCCCAGGAAAAGGAACTGCAGGTATTCACAAGGCAGGAGTTTGAAGGGGAAAAAATACCCCACATAATTTCTCTCCCAGCCAGGGCGCGTTAGTATGCGCTAGGAAGCTGAGGTTTGATTTCATAAAAGAGGAGGCAAGGTGCCAGTGCCGTGGGACCAGAGGATGAGGGAAACGGAAGAAGACTGAAGGAAAAAGGGGGCAGAGATCCAAAGAGGAAAGGGCAAAGAAATCAGAGGGAGGAAAACCCCTTTTGGTGAAATTCAGCATCCTGCAGTGTAGGAACTGGCAGTAGCATTATTTAAGGAGAAGAGGTTAGGCATTTGGGGAGGCTAGAGCGTATACTTGAGCTTTCAAATAGGATTTATTGGATTTTAGGATCCTAGGGTCTGGTGGAGGAGGGAGTTGTACTGAGGAACGCAGAGGAAGAGAGTGTGGCAGAAGCACAGATTTCAGGAATCACTGGAGAATTTTCTTTGGTTATTTGAGGGTGTGACCTTGTACAGCAAGGTTTATGGGCCCATCTTTAAGGTGGTTTTGGTTTTATTAAGTGCTGTTTTACCTTCCAACACATATTACGCCTAACATTTCTTGACTTTCAGTATGAGTGTGTTAGTTCACACAAAGTATTATATACTTGTAAATAGCCTACTAATAACAAACTGTAAAATTTGCCATTGAAATGTGTTTTAAAGCAGCGTTTAGAAGTGCTTCTTAGGTGGTTGAAACCGATTTCACTGGAGAAGATCTCAGTCTTTTGCCATCGTAAATTTCATATTCCAGTATTCACTGTTACCTTATGTCGCTAACCTGCCTCCAAAGTGAAAGATGGTGGACGCCAAAATAGAGTAGAATACTTCAAGTTCCTTTTTCTTAGGACAGCCCATTAAAATTACCCCATAAAAATGATTTTCTTTTAAATTTTAAATTAAAATATAGCTAACATACAATATTATATTAGTTGCAGCTGCACACCACAGTTATTCAACATTTATATACCTAAAGAAGTGATCTTGACTAATACATCCTTGTGTGCTATCCATATCCTTTCACACCTTTCACTTTGGAGGAAAGGCAAAGCAGTAAAAAAAAAGTCCCTTACAATATGTGTCATAGGCACATTACATGAATGTCACTAAATACGGAAATTAGAAATACACTGTAATATGATGTTTTTATTCATTAACTCGTACTGAAGGCAACCTTTGAAAGATAATGTTTTCAGTCATCCTGGATTTGTAAATTGTTCTGGGATGAAAATATGAAATCTGGATTTTTCGTTTTTTATACCAAACTTTATATAACCAGCAAGAAGGACAGAACAATGTTATAGGTAGGGGGTCAAGATCACAATTCAATTCATCTCTCATGGCCTTTTCACGGTAAGGTTTAAGACTAGTATTTCATGGAGAAAATGGCTTTTTGCCTGGCTCTGTCCCTGGCTTGGTTACAGTATCTTTTGAATATATGTAAGTATTAACAGCTTGAAGAGAAAAATTCACAAAGTAGCAGCAATACGCTGTCTGTACTGTTGCTAGTTGGTAAAATGAGGGGAGCCCCAGTGTACGAGTTTGGTACAATGAACCTAGGTTCTATTGTTAGTTTATCTGCTAAATTATGTGACCCTGAACAGATCCCAAGCTTCCTGGATTTGGGTTTTGACATTTCTGAAATAGAGGTTTTGGACTAGCCAGACTCTGAGGTTGATTCATTCAGATTTGAAAGTATGAACCATGATTTTGCAGTTCTGCATTGATACACTGCCCAAAACACTATTAAGTCTCAAAATATTTTTGTTTAGGTATTTATAAAGGCCATAAATTGTTGCCAGTCATGATAATGGATAAAGAAGAAGAGAGAAAAACGTTGCTTGGTGGTGTGCCAATATCTTTTTTTTTTTTTTTTTTAAATCCGAGTTAGGAGATTACTCTAAAAAGTGGCAAAAGAATTATCAAGATTCTAATGATTACAATTGCACTCCAGATAGGACCATTAAAAGTGGCTTGCTAAAGCATTTGCTGATCCGTTTTCAAGGATAGCTAACATTCCTGAGGATCTCATCTGTTTTGGGTTGGTAATGAGCAAATGTCAGTGGAGATTATAAATTGCAAAGCAGGGAAGATTAGAAGCTTTCAAAGGTTACAGATGGGAAATTGGGCAATCAGCCTAAAAACAAAACAACAAGCGAAAGAAATGCCACGTGAACAGACATATGAAAAGACACATACCTACTCAGAATTCATGGTAAGAGGAGTCATGAGATTTTGCAGGACATTTGATATTTCATTCAGTGAAGTTTTAAACAAATGTTTAAATGGCTCAAAAATGAATTTTCACCCAGTATCGATGTCCCTGATATAAATCATAGTAAAAATCAAAGCAGAAATAAACAAAAACCCTCTTGTTTATTAACCTCTTCCTTTTAAGAAAAATAAATTATTAAATGGGTTCTGTTTTAGATTGGAAGACATTCTGGCTTTTTATTTAGTTAATCACTTTGCATAGCAATTATCGAACAAGGCTTTCCTTTGTCTCCATATTCAGTCAAGTTGCGAGTCCACTGTAAGAAAACCTAGCTAATAACCTTTCCTTTATTTATTCAGGAAAAAGCTTATTGAGCACCTGTATGTGTGTTGTGTGTGTGTGTGTGTGTGTTGCTCAGTGTGCTCAGTGTGCTCAGTGTTGAGAATATAGAGACGAATTAGACACAGCTATATTAAGGAGCTCAAAGTAGTGATTGATAGTAAAATTATAAAATAAATAAATAAATAATTGGGGAAAATATACTTTTAAATATAACTAGTTAGACTCCTAAACAATCAGGACTGTTCTGTTTTTTTATTATAAATCTATACTCTGCCCATGGTGGCTTATATACTATAAGCACACTAAAACACATTCTATTATAAATCTGTTGCTATCTAGGAAGAATAATTAGCAAACTGTTAGAATTGATTTTTAATTCTCTGCATTTGGCAGGGTGGGGATCTTTGGAAATAGGTTAATGACCATTTCTTAGTTTCTGACCTTTTGTCTTTACTAGGTGTCAATATGTGAAAATATTGACTAAGCATGCCCCCTACTGTATTCATCACATATCTGTTAGCATATGAACTTTGATTCTTCTCCACCTGAAACCAGTCTTGCAGATCCATTCACATTTACCAACCGGTTGGAATGAACGGCATGGCGGCTTTCTGATGCAAAGTAGTTTCTTGGGATCAAGTAAATTAATGGATTTAAACAGGATTTGAATTCAGTTTTTCACAAGCATGTCTTCTGAGTTAGCTAGCCACAGAATACTTACGATTATAAGGTCAAGGACTTAGTAAACATTAAACATATAACTAGTACTCCCAATTGTTTTGTTAGTTCCATTGTATTTTGAAATTGTAAATGTGCCATGGGAAAGCCTTTATTATTATTATTATTATTATTATTATTTATTGGTTGTGGTAATCTGTGTAAAATAACCAAAATTTGCTAAACTCAAAGGTCAGGTCCTAATCTTATAACCTGAGAAAGTAAGATACTAGATAGCATTATAGCTATGAGTGTTCATAATGCTGTCAAGTACAGATCTCTATTTCTGGCACAGTGAATATCTCTGAAAACTCCTTCAATGGGGGGGTGTGACCTTTAGGGAAAAAAGAGTTAAAACACGTTGGCAAGGATAGCACTGTCTGTTTCACAGTTGCCTGTAACTTAGTGTCGAGCTCTGCTCATTCGTTCCTAAGATTATGATGGTATTAAAAGATTGCAAAGGTCAAATCAGCTGTTTTAAAAAATCCGTTTTCTTCAAAAATGTTTCAGGAAGGTTATCTCTAAAGGTATTGGATATTTTTATATCAACGGGATTTTAGTAATACCCAAGTCCATACAATCTGAATAATTAGCACTCACATTTGTATTTCACTGACTTAAGAACCTCTTCTGCTGTTACTAATGTCTACCCCAGACTACTGGAATTTTCTTCATGGTCCAAAGCCACCTGAATCTAGAATCATATCTTTTAAATTTTAGCTTCCCCAGTGCTTTACTTCCTATAACCTCTCTGGGCCTTAGCTTCCTCATTTTGAAATGAGGACATTAGGCTTAATCATTTATAAACTGGAGGCAATTTTGCCCCACCAGGGACATGTGGCAACGTCTGGAGATATTTTTGGTTGTCACACCTGGGGAATGCTACCAACTTCTAGTTAGTAGAGGCTGGGGATGCTGCTAAATAGCCTACAATGCATAGACCAGCCCCTCACAACTGGGAATTATCTGGCCCAAAGTAACAATAATACTGAGATTGAGAAACCCTGGACTAGATAATCGCTAAAATTACTCTGATCTGAAATAAGATGATTATATATAATATTAAGTAGAAAGTTCAAAGCTTCTGGATTAGTAAACAAGCATACTTTACCAAGTGCCTACATGCGTTAATCATTTTTTAAAAATTTAATATTCACATTCTGGACAGACATTATATTTCTGTACTCCGTAGATGAAAAAAACTGGCTCAAAGTAGTTAAATAATTTGCTCCAGGTTATATAGTTATGGGTAGAGATGGGATTTGAATCTGTTTGACCAACTAAAAAGCTTATTTTTTTCCTACTACCCAGTGCTATAGGTCATAATTTTTCCACCATTTCAAATTATGAAAGTTTTATATTTTCAAGTCATGTAAACATTCCTTGTAGGGAGGAAATAAAGAGATTAAACACTTTCATTAATAGAAAATTGGTTGATTCATTTTCTTACCAAAGGCTAAAGCCACAGGTATTATAAATAGAATCAAATGTAGGAGCATCGAATACATGAACTCTCTTATCAGATATCATTTATAATTTGTTACAAACCACTTGTTCATTTGAAATAACCCTCATAAATGATATTCAAGAGAGGATCGTTGACTCATAGTAGCAAAACAAAGGTTTATTATTTGTTCATGTAGTTTCCCAAACGTGAAGTATTGATGTGGAGCAACTGCCCTTCATGCCTTGGTTCAGGGAGAAGAAGGTGCTTTTGTCTTTTTCCCCCCAATATTTTAGTTTACTTTTTTGTAAAATATACATAATGTAAAAAAGGCCATTTTAAGCAGTTTTAAGTGTGAAATTCAGTACATTGAATTCAGGATTAAGTATATTCACGTTATGCAGCTTTCACCGCTGTCCATCTGCAGAACTTTTTCATCGTCCCAAACTGAAACTCTGTACCTGTAGGTCACAGTTTTGTTATATGACCATATTTCTCTGCTCTAAAGAACTTTTGGTGTGTCTAATTTCTGGAAAATAACTGATATTTAAAAGTTATACTTAATTTGTTAACATTTGAAAACCTGAGAAAGTACAGTTTATTGTGGCCATAGAGCACAGCACTGCAAAGAAATTTTACCCTCATACTCTTGAGTGTAAACAGGACCATGCATGAAATATTGGTTTTATCTTTTGCATATCTTAACAGTTTAAGCCCTCATTCCATTTCAGACTTAGGTTCTCTTCCCATTTTGAACCTAGTTTTTGATAATACTTCCTTAATCCCCACTGCTTTTGTTTTAAGTTAAAACACAAAGGAATGGTATCAGCATCAGAAACTCCTGTATGTTTCAAAGGCAGTGTATCCCAGTCCATAGCATTGCATCATTGAGATTGTAGTGCCAAGCTGCATTAAGCTGAGTTTTGATTCTGAGTATAAAATCTTGTTTCCCATGTATCTTTTTTTTCCAAGTTCATGATAGTATACAAAATTCAAATGGGTCAGGGAATGAAGAACAGTTGAGAAGTGCTATGCTGGGAATAGTAAAATATGCCTAAGATTAACCAGGAGGTGTTTATCTTCTCATGTTCAAAGAAGTTTATTTGCTGCAGCTGAGAGATGAAGACACACTTCACAGAATTGAGTATTTTGTCATTGGATATTCTAATGTGTAATCTATTTAGATGTTTTAACCCTAGCTCTCCTAACTTCTAACTAAATTAGATTAAAAGATGCAAGACCATCTGCCATGAATTTGGTTTTCTTGGTCAGGGAAGAAAACTGAGCCACTTACACCTAAATTATAACCAAAATAATACTATTTTGTTTTCTTTTTGACACTAGCTATAATGACTAAAACATTGTACTTGGTAGTAGAAATGCTGTGTGTGGTTTTTCAAAGAAATACTTCTGAGAGAACTAGCTTTAGGGTTAGTACATAGACACTGAAATGCAGATAATGCAGGAGTAGGGAAGAAATATTGGGACCTTTTGAATTTTAGTCTCTTGAGGTCTGATGAACTGTATACCTGCTTAAAACTTCAAATAATCTTTTGTGTTTCCTGATAGACTTATTATTTGGAAGCAACTAAGATATTTGGGTCCTTCTGTACGTACCCCACCAAAATTTTGCTTCTGTATACATTCCTATCTAAAATACAATGTTTCCCATTGGTGGCGATCAACCCATATATAGTCAAGAACGAAAGAAACTTTAGAAATGGAAATATGAAAGGTTTTGATATGTTCTTAGTCATACAGCTAGTTAATAGCAGAATAAAGACTGTAATGCAGTCTCTCTCATTGCAGTGTTTTTTACAACTCTTAGTGGTTTTGGAATTAAGAATCAGTATAAGCCCATATCTAACAACCACGAATTAAAAATACGTACATTTGTTTCATATTCTCACTAGTTAAGGAAGAGAAAAGACATGGAGAAAGTATAAAGAAAAGAAGGAATGAGAGGAATCCCAGAGTTTCTTCACATATACCTTGGTCCCCATTCCTACGAGAAAGAGCTCCTAAGCCCCAGTTCTTTGCAAGAACACTTACTTTATTTTAGTGCTTGGCATGTAGCGACACTAAACATTAGTTCCTGTCTCAGCCACCTTCCTCACAGCCAGTGTCATTTGCTTACCTGACACCTAATTTAATATCTCCTCCTTTGAGGTTGGTCTGCCCTCTAGGCCTCCCCCGACCCTAGACAGGCTGGAAAACATCTGTACTATCACCAGTTTTCTCTCTCATTTATTTCTGGGAGTCTAAACATATGTCTCAAATAGGGTAGAGTGGGAGTCTAAAGGAACATGTGTTTAGCGTCTTTTGTGAATCAGACGTATGTTTCTTACATATGCCAAATCTAGAGAGGAAGTTTCTCATTCAAGACTTTGGCCTTTTTGAAAAACCAGCTCTCAGGGAAATCTTGGGCAGACAGATTTGAATCCTGGCTCTGATACTTACTAATGTGTGACTTTGGGCAAATTGCTTGACCTCCCCAAACCTCAGGCATTGCCTTTAGAAAGTAGAAATCATCATAATCATGTCAAATTTTAAGGCAGCCTGAGGAGAATTTGATTGTATGAGTGGCCTGTGAAAACCAATACCCCATCATATATGTAATTGTTCTCAGTAAAAAGCCACCTTCCACAAAGCCTCCTGTCGGCAGATTAAGGATTTAAAAGATCTTGAGAGGCTGGAATTGGTAGACTCTTAACTAGGTAAATGGGACAAATATAAATTTATATTGGGCCTGTTTGGGGGTTCACAAAAGTTTCTATATAACTATGTCCTGGAGGGACAGAGTTTAAGTAGCTCCAGGTAAAAAGAAGCTTATATTTTAGTCAAAAGTTAGCATAGCATGAGTCAACAGTATGATGCGACCACCAAAAAATGGTGAAGCTGTCTTAGGCTATATTAATAGAAGAGGAATATTCAAAATGAGGTAAATATGCTTAACACTACTGAACTGTACACTTAAAAATGGTTAAGGTGGTGTTTTTCCCACAATTTAAAAAATAAAGTGGTGATCTCATTTTACTTGTTTGTTGTTATAATGACCCCCATTAGGGTTATTGTGTTTATGTTACACTTTATGAATGGCATGGATTTAGGCAAACTAGTGAGAGGACTTGAAATCATGCTGCATGACAGGAACTGGGATCAATTCACAAACTGGCTAAAGAAGGAGGGAAGGAATACAGGACAACAATTCTCTTAAAATATGTAAGGATTGCCATTTTAGAAGAGTGATTATACTTACCCTGTTTCAAGGAATAGAACTAGGACCAGTGAAAGCTCTAAGACAGTTGTTCTCAAAGTGTGGTCCCGTGAAGTGCAGCAACAGCATCACCAGGGAACTTTTTAAAAATGTATGTTCTTGGGCCCGCATCGCAGAACCACTGAATCAGAAATTCTGGAGGCGGACACAGTAATCTCTTTTAACATGCTTTCCAGGTGATTCTGATGCACACTAAAGATTGAGACTCCCTGTTCTAAGAAAACAGATTTCAGTACAACAAAAACACATGAAAATTTTGTTACTAAAAAGATAACAATGATTCTCAATCTTTACTGTGTAACAGAATCACCTGGGAAGCTTTAAAACAGCAAAACAAACAAACAACAAACTGTGACTGGGACTCACTCCCGGAGATTCTGGTTAATTGGCCTGGGGTAGAGCCTGGACATTGGTATGTTTTAAAAACAACATAGGTGATTTTAATGTATAGCCAGGGTTGAGAACTACCTTAGTGGAAGGTTGAACTAGGATCACTAGGTTGGCTGTTTAAGAGATTCCTTGGGGATCCTATTTAAAAACAAAGATTCTTGGGCCTCAACCCTGGAGATTTAAATGGATTTGAGGTAGTGCCAAGGAATATTCTAGTTTTCTTTCTTTTCTTCAATTTTTCCTTCCTTTCTTAAAAAAAAAATCTCTTCAGGTTAGACTAAAGCACAGTTAGCTTGATAAGTATCATTTTAGGTGACGAGACCTTTATATACATTAGCTCAGTCATCAAACAGATATTGGACAGTCATTATGTGTAAGGATCTGAGCCTGTCCTGTAGGGCAGTGATTCCCAACGTGATTGATTATCAGAATCACTTGTGGGTGGATTGGACCACCCACACAGATTTTTACTTTAATTCAGCACGTATGATTTTGAAAAGCTGTGTATGTGAATTTGATGTGAAACTCTGATTAAGAATGACTTTTACATGGAGGTTTCTTCCTGAAATTTTGAATGTAGATTTTTTTTAAACAATAATTATAATATTTATTATTACTGTTGAATATCAAGATGAGAGATTAAAGGAGGGTTTCTTTTTTTAAAATTAAAGTTTATTGGGGTGACAATGGTTAGTAAAGTTGCATAGGTTTCAAGTGCACAATTCTGTAATACATCATCTATATATCACATTGTGTGTTCACTCAGAGTCATATTTAAATTGATTAGGAAAGCATGCTATTTAAAGAAAATGAGGATAAATCCTTTTAAAGACATTTTATTTATTTTCTTTAATCATGTTTTAAGTACATTTTAATGTGCATCCTCACTCTGATATTTTCTTTTTTCATTTCAGATTTTTGTGTATTTTAATTTTTGATACACTGAAGTCAGAACATCCACACGTTTATTATGTTACACCCACAATTTGCCATTGACAAGTAATTGTAGGTGAATTTAT
The DNA here is from genome assembly GCF_036562045.2 of Rhinolophus sinicus. NCBI lineage: Eukaryota > Metazoa > Chordata > Mammalia > Chiroptera > Rhinolophidae > Rhinolophus > Rhinolophus sinicus. The sequence continues at coordinate 69,334,581 of NC_133768.1, read as the reverse complement.
TGCATATAAGGTCAAAGCTCTGCTTCTTGCATCAGGAACAACATTGCGTAAGGTTAAATGTAATGGATCTAAAGGCTTGTCATATTCATAGCAAGTTCTAACCTCGGGCTTTCATACCCTCTGGTTTTGATAGCTATGCCTCTTATATTCATTCCTTTCTTTCTGTGTCTGCTGCCCTCTTCTGGTTCAAGCCTCATGACCTCGTGCCTGTAACTGATTCCTAACTCATATTCCCATTTTAAGTTACCATATTTCCTTGTTGAATGCAGAATTAGATCCAGATGCCCTAATGAAGCCAATTATGGTTTGGCCCCATTCCAAGCTTTCAGTTGTTGTCCTTCATACTCTTGTCTCCCCCCCACCAAATACCTTTATTTCACTGTTTTTATCTGAATTTTACACATCTCTCTTAAAACTTAGTTTAAAACCTCTAGAAAGCTATCCCCAAACTCCTCAGCAGGAACCCACTGTACCTTATGTCTTATAGCTCTTATGACATTTTGATCTTGGGATCATATGAGGTGTGATAAAAAAATACGGTGAATATTTAAATTAAAAAATTATTACAATAAAAGACATATTGCCATCAATCCTCCTCAAAATACTCCACCTCACTTTGAACACACTTATCCATCGTTCCTGCAACTTTCTGACGCAGTTCTGGAAGTCATCCTAAGTGAGTGTCTTTAGTTGCCCTGTCATGACTGCCTCAATGTCCTGAATTGATTAAAAATGTTTACATTTCATGGTCATTTTGACTTTGGGGAAGAGTCAGAAGCCACATGGTGCCAGATCCGGTGAATGAGGTGGATGAGGACACACCACAGTGTTTTTGCATGATGGAAATTGCCGTGTACCAGAAGTGATGTGTGACACACAGCGTTGTCATGATAGCGTTGCCTGTTTCATGTTAATGCATTTGTTCATGATCCATGATTTACAGCACACTTTAAAACACGTCTTCTTGTGAGGGGTATAAATGCCTATTACGTTGTTTTGTACTCCTGAAACTAATAAAACAATTTTAAAAACCCAAGAGCCTGTAAATAAGTCAGTATTTTAAAAGTTTAATAATAACTACTATTAGATCCTCCCCCCCAAGAAAATAAAAATAAATGAAACACATCTTTCAACCGTAGCTCACTCCTGACTGCATAGAACAAGTTGAAACTTGTCACACACTATTACTAAGGTTCGACATGCCACATCCCGTATTGAAGATCTCTGCCTTTCCGTTGGATGGCACTTGGCAGGAGCATTCACTGTATTTTTTTATTACAAAGAAAAGGCTCTGTGTCACACATGCTTCTGGTATGGCAATTTCTGTCAAGAACATTACAGGGTGTCCTCATTCACCTTATTCACTGGATCTGGCAATATGTATATGTGACTTCTGGCTCTTCCCCAAAGTCAAAATGACCATGAAAAGGTAAATGTTTTGAATCGATGCAGGACATCAAGGCAGCCATGACAGATTAACAAAAGACACTCACGAAAGAGGACTTTGAGAACTGCTTCAGAAAGTGGCAAGAACGATGGGCAACTAGGTTGAAGTGAGGGGGAGTATTTTGAGGGGGATTAATAGCAATGTGTCTTTTACTGTAATAAATGTTTTTTATTTAAACATTCATCATATTGTTTCATCACACTTCATAGTTCTTTCTATGCACATCTTCCTTACTAAATTGTAAATTCCTTGAGGTTAGGAATTATTCACTTGCTTTGTCATTTCCAACATGTGGGACAATTATGTATGTATAATGGAAAAAATCAAGGGAAAGGTTTTTAAATTTCAGCTCCACCAAATAACACATGTGACAAATTATTTTGATTTCACTGAACCCCAATTTCCTGACCTTCACAATGTGGGAAATGCTACTTACCTTGCAGATTTGTTTTAAGAACTAAAAGTGAAAGAGTTATTTTTTAAATTTCTGTTTATATATTTCTTACTTTCCAATTATAGTTGACATGCAATATTATTTTACATTAGTTTCAGCGGTACAGCATAATGGTTGGACATTTGTATAATTTATGAAGCGATTCCCCCTAATAAATCTAGTACCCACCTGGTACTATACATATTTATTACAATATTATTTACTATATTCCTTATATTGTACTTTGCATCCTGTACAAATTGGTAGTTGTTAGAGTTATTTTGCTTGACATATAAAAGGCCTTCAATAAGTGCTCATTTTTTTTCTTATCTCTTTCCAAAATGTCTACCATAGTAATTTGAAACTAACCTCAGTAAATATCAATAAAGCTAAATGATGCCCAAAGGCATTGAGGGCCTGAACTAGGGTAGTGTTACGGGAAATGAAAAAAAAAGAGATGGATATGAAATAACATTATAAGCTAGATTTGACTTGAAATGGTGATTTGCTGGAGAGAAGAATGGCTGTGATTTTGAGCCTGGAATATTATGACATTTAATAAAGAAAAAGAGACCAAGAACTTATTTGAGGAAACTGTTCAAAGGCAATTAAGTCTAGGCAATCCCATTTTAAAGGAAAAATTATAGGGGCACCAGTAACTTCATGGGCTTCATGGAAATGATCTGGGAAACCTGTAATGAAAGGCTGAGTTAAAATACTCATCCTTGGTAGTTCTCAACTCGAGTGTCATTTCAAACTTTGATTATTAGAAGTGGTGAAGTCTGAAATTAAAGGTTAATCTAGGAAAGACATGAGTGTTAAATGTTAGGAATTCTCGAATGTCTAGTAGTTTCCTTTTGTCTTCTTAAAAGAAACTTTCCCTCTGTAGTAAGTTATATTGCCACCACATTATATTAACTTATTATTAAAGATTTTAATAGTAAGTTCAAGAACTTACCACTATGCTCTGATGGCGTATAGTGTTTAATTCTGAAACAAGGGAAGTCCTGAAATACATTTTGGTTAAACTCTACCTTGCTGATTTTAGAGTCAAAGTTAGATAAATCCTTCATTTTAAAAATAATTCAGAAGAGGTATTATATGTTATAGGGATAAATTTTTAACTTTTCATCAAGTCATTTCTGACATGTTCCTAATTACAGTTATTCTTGATCTCTGCAATTTTTAAAGTAAGCCTTTTTATTTTGTTGTTCATACAGTGGTATGGAAATTTAAGCCTAGTTGAAGATACCCAACATAACTTTTAAAATAAATCCCTAAAGATTTTTAAATAGAAAGTCCTACATGCTTTTTGCAAAAATTAGGACAGTTGTACAGAGAATAAAATATTCAGTTTTCTCCCTTTGTTCCTTTTGTAGCCCCACTTTTCAAAGTTAACCACTTTTAAATTTAATTTATATTTCCATATTTTGATATGTGGTATATATTTAATTTTTGTTAGTGTTGGGAATTGGATGTATTATATTTATTGTTCTGTAACTTTTATCCATTTAATATATCATTGACATTTTGCCATGAAAGTATATGGAGTATAAGCTTTTTCATTTAAATAGCCAAATAACAAGCAAAATTTTGATGTTTTGTGATTTATACCCTAATAGATAAACTAATAAACTTTGGCAGAATGCATTGCAGCTGTTAAGAACTTTAGATAGACATATGGACCTCAAATGTAAATGCAGAAAGTTTTGGTATGTGTAATTTATCACAGTGAGAAATACTATAGCATTATTTCTAGATGTTGGTATATGAACATTACTTTATAGCTTTGGAGGGGGCATGTGAAACTTGTTTGACCAGAAGAGTGTGTTAGTGTTTGTACAATGAAGGAGTATGCTTGCCCACTATGGGCAAAGTTTGTTTATGGTTCTGAAGTAGGAATATGTCTCTGTGGGTCCCCAAATGATGTAGGGGACTTTTGAGTGAGTGAGTGCTGGGATTGTGTCTCATGAGACCGAAGAATGGAAACACTCTTAGCCAGGAGAGTCTGAGTTTTTAAAAGAGGATCATTTATTGAAATCAAAGGGTCAGAGCTCCCGAGCCGGATGGGTTCCCAAATGGGGGTGCCCCATGACTGAGGCAAAAGCTCTTACTTTTTTACCTTCCCTTGCCTGTTTGGGGAAGGGGGACTCTTTGAAGAAGGAAAAATGAAATTTGTCCCGAGGTTTGTTCTGCTTGCCCATCCTGAAGGAATTAGCAAAATAACCCACTCTTATCTATCAGATCTGCTCCATTTGTCCGGCCAAAAGGAATTTTATGATTAACCTCGAGGCCTTATTACGTTTTGTCCTGGAGGGAAGGAGGGATTTCAAAACCTGGAGGTTTAGGATATAGCTGTCTTTGTTTATTCCACCGGGGACCTCCCTGTCTACCTAGGGGCATGCTAACTAACCTGTCTCAGTTCCACGGGATTTTTTGATAACATTGGAGCCTTAGGTCCAGATAGGTGACAGTCTTAAAACAATGTCTCTCTTGGGATTGTCTGCTACAAAACACAAAATTCCAAGGCTGTGTATTTTAATCCTGCCTGTCATTATTGGTGCCTCAAATCATTCCATGTAGCTCATGAAGTTACTGGTACCCCCCATAACTTTTCCTATGGAAAGGTATAGCCTAGACTTGTACTAAGTAAGTAACTCTTGCCATATCACACATTAGAGGCAGACTTACTATGTCCATACTAAATTGCATACTTGATAAGCAAAAAGCTATTACTGTGGCCCCACAAGCTCTAGGATTTGAGGTGGTATGTGAAACAATGTATAGTTGAAGAATGAAAATGATACTTCTAACCATTCTCCTCCCTTTGTTTTGCTCATAGATACAACTTGGAATGAACAGGAACAGGCTGAACTTTTTACAGATAACTTTTGTAATGTATGTGGAGTGGTGCTACAGTTTGAATCACAAAGGATTTCACATTATGAGGTAAGTTAAAAGGAATGGGAATAGAGTCTAAAGTAAATTTTTAAATGTAGCAGGTAAACTTCCTATGTTATCTGTTTTGATTCTTATGAGAATCCTGTGAAACAGGTGGTATTATTTCGCTTTGATGGATAAGGAGATTGGCTCAGAGAGGGACAGTAACCTACTAGCTTAAGTTTGGGGAATTTGAGTTTAAACTATTTTTTACTTCAAAGCTTGTTTTATTTTCTTCACACCATTCTGTATCCCTTTGTATTCATCAAGCCACTGTATCCTTCCCTGTAGGAAATGTAAGGGAAGTGTTATAAAACTTGAGCAGGAAACTGTTAATGTGAATCAAGGGATATTATAGAACTCCAGATTCTTCCTTTACAGTAAATGAAGGTTATAAAAACAAAATGAACCAGTCTTGTACTTGACTTAGCTACATGTTTTTAGTCATGGAACCATAGAATTATAGAGCTAGAAGAGTGAATGTTTAATGTTCCAACTCCCTTGGTTTATTGATTAGAAAGAATGCTGATACCCAGAGTTATAGTGATTTTCTGTAGCTAGTCATTGGCGTGACTAAGCTTAAAAAATTATTTCTTCTGATTTCAATCCAGTGTTTTTTCTTTTCATTTGCCATGGCCTCTGATATCTACAACATATGATGAGCTATTGGATTATTTTCATATCTGGTATCTGGGTTACTAAACGCACTAGATACATTTACTTAAAAGAATGTATCTACTTTTTAAAACATCTTGTTTCGCCCATTGCAAATCTTACTGGCAACTGTACTTTAGTCCTTATGTTCACTGGGATTCAATTACTATAATTACAGATAGGGAAATTGTGTTGGCTGTGGATTGGCAGGACCTAGGTTCAGGACTTCACCATTGTTGTGTAACCCTGGGCAAGTCACTTTACCTCAGCATGTTTCTTGAACATGTAAAATTGGGGGTGTGTGTAAGTAAATCTCTCTTACTATACTTGTGAGAATTAAATGAAATCAGATATGTGAGAATACCTAGCTGATCTTCAGACTCCATAGCTCAAAGATTTAGAGTTAGTAAAGAGAGACACACAATCCAGGGGCTCTATGATAATTGTAGTTGGAACCATGTGAATTTAAATTTGAAAAGTAGCTTTTTATGGGCTTATAAAGTGCTATTCAGTGGAGAAAATGTACAAAAATACAAGAAAATGAAACTCAATCATAATTTTATCAGCTGTATCATTTAACATCTCTTTTGTTTATATGATTCCAGTGTGCTTTCTGAACACACACACACACACACACACACACACACACACACACATTTTTATAAAAGAGAACTGTATACGTTATTTTGTACTTGTGTTTTTCATATAAGAGCATGTTCTGGACACTTTGTCCTATCATTACAGCGTTTTCCTCTATAATATTTTAATGACTAAAAAGCATATTATTATGTAACATAGCATATTTTTAAATTTAAATTTCACTGCCATATGGTGCTTAAGCTTGTCAAATCATCAGTATAAACCATACATGACTTCCAACATATTTGAAAGCATTTCCATATAAATATTCTACTTGAAAAGGTGATTGTTTTTCCTCTTTTGTCTATAGCTTGGTTAATAGTGTCAGACTATTTCAGTATAGTATTTATTGTACATGTAAAATAGAACAGTACTATAGAAGTTTTGAATTTTGATGAGGTTGTACTTATTACTATTTCCCTTTGTATGTATTACTTACATGTTTAAGAAACCATTCTCTGTATTTTTGTCATATTGATATTCCCTATATTTCCTTCTAAGACTCTTAAAATTTTATTTTTAATTTAAAGTGTATAATCTATCTGATACTGATTTTCACACATGTAGGGTGGTAATAACATTTTAAAAATACGGCTAGCCAGGTGTCCCAGCACTATTTATTTGGCCAGTCATCCTTACCCCACTGATTTGTAGTGCCACCTCTATCATATACTAATTTTCGTGTGTGTGTGTGTGTGTGTGTGTGTGTGTGTGTGTGTTTGTGTGTGTGTTTTGAGTCTATTCTGTTTTGTTGTAGTGCTCTGTTTGCCCCTCTCTACAATAATTTCACGTCATTACTATAGCTTTAAAATAAGTCATGATACCACAACTTCTTTATCCATTCATCTATCGAAGGACATTTTGGTTGTTTCCATGTCTTGGTAACAATTGTCACCTCAATAAATTTAATTTAAAAAAAAAAAAGGAAAAAAAATAAAATAAAATAAGTCATGATATCTGCTAGGGCAAATTTTTTATGGCAAAAAAAATCATCGTAGTAGTTACATGACAAACCACAGATTGAGTGGAATTTATAACTCATATAACTAACAAAGGATTAGTGTCTAGAATAGATAAAGGACCACACATCAATTAAAACAGGAAACAACCCAATAGAAAAATGGAAAAGTGATATGAACAGGCTGTAAAAGAGATATTCAACTTCGCTAGTGATCATACAGGACATGCAAGTTAAGGTGATAATGAGCTAGCTTATTTTAATAATGCTGGCAAAATTAACTTAACACTTCAGGAGAATATAAGAAGATGGAAATGCTCATATATGCTGCATTTGGAGTTGTAAACTGCTTCAACGTTTTTGGAGAGAAATGTTTTTAAATATTTTTTATATTACTTTCAGGTTTATAAAACAACACAATGATTGGACATTTGCACCCCTCATAAAATGATAACCCGCCTCCCGGTTTACTACCCCTTTGACATCGTATATAGCTGTTAAAATACCATTGACTATATTCCCTATGCTGTACTTCACATCCTGTGACTAAATATATATATATATATATATATATATATATATATATATATATATATATATATGTATGTATATATATGTATGTATATGTATATGTATATATGTGTGTGTATATATATATATATATATATATATATATTTAATTATAGTTGACATTCCATATTATTCTACATCATCTTCAGATGTACAGCACAGTGGTCAGGCATCTACATAATCTATGAAGTGATCCCCCCGATAAGTCCAGTGCACATCTGACACCCTACATAAGCTATACAACATTATTGATTATATTCCCCATACTGTATTGCACACCCCTGTGACTATTTTGTGACTATGAATTTGTATTTTCTAATCCCTTTACCTTCTCCCTCACTCCCAAAGCCCCCTCCCATCTAAAAACCATCAGTTTGTTCTCTGCATCTCTGAGCCTGTTTGTTTTGTTTGCTCATTTATTCTTTTCTTTAGATTCCGCATATAAGTGAGATCATATGGTATTTGTCTTTCTCTGTCTGACTTATTTCACTTAGCATAATGTTCTCTAGGTCCATCCATGTTGTTGGAAATCATAAGATTTTATTCTCTTTTATGGCTGAGAAATAATCCATTGTATAAATGTACCACAGTTTCTTTATCCAGTTGTCTATTGATGGGCATTTCAGTCATTTTAATATCTTGGCTATTGTGAATAGCACTGCAATAAACATAGGGGTGCATATATTTTTTCAATTGGTGTTTTGCATTTCTTTGGTAAATACCCAGGAGTGGAATTGTTGAGTCATAAGGTAGTTCTATTTTTAATTTTTTGAGGAACCTCCATACTGTTTTCCATAGTAGCTGCACCAATCTGCAATCCCACCAACAGTGCACGAGGGATACTTTTTCTCCACATCCTCGCCAGCACTTGTTGCTTTTTGATTTATTGTTGATAGACATTCTGACAGGAGTGAGGTGGTATCGCATTGTGGTTTTTATTTGCATTTCTCTGATGATCAGTGATGTTGAGCATCTTTTCCTATGTCTATCGGCCATCTGTATGTCCTCTTTGGAGAAATGTATCTTTATGTCCTCTGCCCATTGTTTAATTGTGTTATTTGCATTTTTGGTGTTGAGTTGTATGAGTCTTTTTAATAAATTTTGGATATTAACCCCCTATCAGATGTATCATTGGCAAATATCTTCTCCCATTCAGTAGGATGTCTTTTTGTTTTTTTAATGGTTTCCTTTCCTGTGGAAAAACTTTTTAGTTTGATGTAGTCCCATGTGTTTATTTATTGTTTTGCTTCCCTTATTCAAGGAGCTATATCAGTAAAAATATTACTAAGGGTAATGTCTGCTAGTTTACTTCCTATAGTTTCTTCTAGGAGTTTTATGGTTTCAGGTCTTACATTTAAGTCTTTAATCCATCTTGAGTTTATTCTTGTAATATGGCAGAAGAAGGTGGTCCAGTTTCTTTTTTTTTGTACATATCTGTCCAGTTTTCCTAGCACCATTTATTAAATAGACTGTCTTACCCCAATGTAAAGTCTTGCTTCCTTTGCCGTAGATTAAATGACAATGTAGGCGTGGATTTATTTCTGGGCTCTCTCTTCTGTTCCATTAATCTATGTGTCTGTTTTTATGCCAATACCATTCTGTTTTGATTACCATAACATTGTAGTATAATTTGAAATCAGGTAGCATGATACCTCCCGCTTTGTTCTTATTTCTCAGGATTACCGTGGGTATTCAGGGTCTTTTATAGTTCCATATACATTTTAGGATTAGTTGTTCTATATCTGTGAAAAATGTCACTGGTATTTTGATAGGAATTGTGTTGAATCTACATATTGCTTTGCGTGGTATAGACATTTTAACTGTATTCTTCGTATCCATAGCATGGTGTATGTTTCCATTTATTTGTATCTTTTTTAATTTCTCTCTAAAATGTCTTATAATTTTCTGAGTACAGGTCTTTTACTTCCTTGGTTAAATTTATTCCTAAGTATTTTAGTTCTTTGATGCAATTATAAATGGGATTGTTTTCTTAATTTCTCTTTGTGATAGTTCGTTATTGGTAGATAAAAATGCAATGGATTTCTGAATATTAATTTTGTGTCCTGCTGCTTTACTAAATTAATTTATCAGTTTTAATAGATTTTTTCGTGGAATATTTGGGGTTGTCTCTATATAGTATAATGTAATCTGCAAATAATGACAATTTTACTTCCTCCTCTCTAATTTTGGATGCCTTTTATTTCTTTTTCTTGTCTGATTGTTGTGGCTAGAATTTCCAGTGCTATGTTGAATAGAAGTGGTGAGTGGGCATCCTTGTCTTGTTCCTGATCTTAAGGAGAATGCTTTCACCATTTACCCATTGAGTTAGCTGTTGGTTTGTCATATATGGCCTTTATTATGTTGAGATATGTCTCCTCTGTTGCCACTTTGGTGAGAGGTTTTATCATAAATGGATGCTGGATTTTGTCAAATGCTTTTTCTGCATCTATTGATATAACCATGTGGTTTTTATTTTTCATTTTTGTGAGATATCACGTTAATTGATTTGTGGTATTGAGTCAACCTTGTGTACCAGGATTGAATCCCACTTGATCATGGTGTATGATCTTTTTAATATAGTGCTGAATTCGGTTTGCTAATATTTTGTTGAGGATTTTTGCATCTATGTTCATTAGGGATATCGGCCTATACTTTTCTTTTTTTTTTTATAATGTCTTTGTCTCGTTTTGGGATCAGGGTAATGGTGGAGTAGTAAAATGAGCCTGGGAGCCTTTTCTCCTCATGGGTTTTTTGGAATAGTTTGTGGAGAATAGGTATTAATTCGTTTTTGAATGTTTGGCAAAATTCCCCTATGAAGCCATCTGGTCCAGGACTTTTTCTTGAGAGCTTGTTGCTTACTGATTCAATTTCATTGGTAGTAATCGGTCATTTCAGATTTTCTGTTTTTTCTGGTTTCAGCCTTGGAAGATTGTATGCTTCTAGAAATTTATCCATTTCTTCCAGATTGTCTAATTTGTTGGAATATAGTTGCTCGTAGTATTTTCTTAATTTTTAAGTATATTTCTGTGGTGTCAGTTGTCACTTCTCCTCTTTTTTTCTGATTTTATTTGTGTCTTCTCTTTTTTCTTCATGAATCTGGTTAAAGGTTTGTCAAATTTGTGTATCTTTTTTTTTTCTTCTTTTTTTTTTTGTGTGTATCTTTTCAAAAAACCAACTTTTGGTTTCATTGATCTTTTGTATCATTTTCTGGTCTCTATTTTGTTTATTTCCGCTCTGATCTTTATTATTTCCTTCCTTGTACTCACTTTGGGCTTTCTTTTTCTTTTTATCATCCTTGAGTCTCCTTTTTTTAAAAATAAAATTTATTGGGGTGACAGTGGTTAGTAGAATTACATTGGTTTCTCGTGTACAATTCTGTAATACATCATCTATGTATCACATTGTGTGTTCACCACCCAGAGACAGTTCTCCTTCCATCACCATATATGTGACCCCCTTTACCCTCTTCTTCTGTCCCCCCTCCACCCTCCCTCCTTACCCACTAAATTGTTGTCTCTGTGTATTAGTTTTGTTTCTTTATTTGTTTGTTTTGTTCCTTTGTTGCTTTCAGTTTTATATCCCACATATGAGTGAAATCGTATGGTTCTTGTCTTTCTGTGTCTGACTTATTTCACTTAGCATCATGATCTCAAGGTCCATCCATGTTGTCTCAAATGGCAGTATTTCATCTTTTCTGATGGCTGAGTAGTAGTCCATTGTGTATACATACCACATCTTTATCCAATCATCTATCGAAGGACGTTTGTTGTTTCCATGTCTTGGCCACCATAAATAATGCTGCAATGAACATTGGAGCACACTTGTCTTTATGTATAAATGTTTTCAGAATTTTTGGGTAGATGCCCAGGAGAGGGATTGCTGGGTCATATGGTAATTCTGTTAATATTTTTGAGGAACGTCCATACTTTTTCATTGCAGCTGTACCAATTTACATTCCCACCAACAGTATATGAGGGTTACTTTTACTCCCCTGCCTCTCCAACACTTGTTACTATTTGTCTTGTTGATGATAGCCATTCTAACAATTGTGAGGTTATATCTAATTTTGGTTTTGATTTGCATTTCCCTAATAGCTAGTGAAGATGAGCATTTTTTTAATGTTACATCTGTTGGCCATTTGTATATTGTTTTGGGAGATGTTTCTGTACATGTCCTCTGCCAATGTTTTAATTGGATTATTTGTCCTTTTGTTGTTGAGTTGTATGAGCTCCTTCTATATTTTGGTTAATAGTCCCACATGGGAGTCATCGTTTGTAAATAGCTTCTCCCATTCAGTTGGTTGCTTCTTTGTTTTGCTGATGGATTCTTTTGCAGTGCAGAAGCTTTTTAGTTTGATATAGTCCCACTCATTTATTTCAGTTTTTACTTCCCTTGCCTTTGAGGTCAAATTCATAAAATCCTTTTTTTCTTTTTTCTTTTTGTTTTTGTTTTACCCAAGGTCCATAAGTTTAGTACCTATGCTTTCTTCTATGCAGTTTATTGTTTCAGATCTTATGTTTAGGTCTTTGATCCATTTTGAGTTAATTTTGGTACATGGTGACAGATAGCAATCTAGTTTCATTCTTTTGCACGTGGTTTTCCAATTCTCCCAACACCATTTTTTGAAGAGGCTCTTTTCTCCATTGTATGTTTTTTGCTTCTTTGTCATAAATTATCTGTCCATATTTATGTGGTTTTATTTCTGGGTGCTCAATTCTATTCCATTGGTTTATGTGTCTGTTTTTCTGCCAATACCATGCTGTTTTGATTATTGTAGCCCTGTAGTGCACGCTAAAGTCAGGGAGTGTGATACCTCCAGCATTGTTCTTTTTTCTTAAGATTGCTTTGACTATTCGGGGTCTTTTGTGGTTCCATAGAAGTCTGATGATTTTTTGTTCTATTTCTTTAAAAAATGCCATTGGGATTTTGATGGGGATTGCATTGAATCTGTATATTGCTTTGGGTAATACGGCCATTTTAACTATGTTGATTCTTCCAATCCATGAGCACGGAATGTCTTTCTATTTCTTTGTGTCTTCTTCTGTTTCTTTAAAAAATGTCTTATAGTTTTCAGCGTATAGGTCTTTCACATCCTTGGTTAAGTTTATTCCTAGGTATTTTATTCCTTTTGTTGTAATTGCAAAAGGAATTTTTTTTTTTATTTCTTTTTCTGAGATTTCATTGTCACTCTATAGGAATGCAATGGACTTTTGTACGTTGATTTTATAGCCAGCAACTTTACTGTATTCGTTGATTGTTTCTAATAGTTTTTTGGTGGAGTCTTTAGGGTTTTCTATATATAGCAGCATGTCATGTGCAAAGAGTGATAATTTAACTTCTTCATTCCCAATTTGGATGCCTTTTATTTCTTTCTCTTGCCTGATTGCTCTGGCAAGGACTTCCAACACTATGTTGAAAAGCAGAGGTGATAGGGGACAGCCCTGTCGTGTTCCTGAACATAGAGGAAAAGAATTCAATTTTTCATCATTAATTATGAGATTAGCTGAGGGTTTGTGATATATGGCCTATATTATGTTAAGGTATTTTCCTTTTATACCCATTTTATTTTTAATCATAAAAGGATGTTGTATTTTGTCAAATGCTTTTCTTGCATCTATTAATATAATCATATGATTTTATCTTTTATTTGGTTTATGTGATGTATCACATTTATTAATTGGCGTATGTTGAACCATCCTTGGGTCCCTGGGATGAACCCCACTTGATCATGATGAATAATCTTCTTAATGCATTGTATTTGATTTGCTAGTATTTCGTTTAGGATTTTTGCATTTGTATTCATCAGAGATATTGGTCTGTAATTTTCATTTTTTGTGTTATCCTTACCAGGTTTTGGTATCAGGGTAATGTTGTCCTCATAAAATGAATTAGGAAGTATTGTCTCTTTTTCAGTTTTTTGGAGGAGTTGGAAAAGGACACGTATTAAATCATCATTGAAGGTTTGGTAGAATTCACTATTGAAGCCATCTGGTCCTGTACTTTTTGCTTTTGGGAAGGTTTTGGATCCCAGATTCCATTTCCTTACTGTTGATTGGTCTATTTAGATTTTCCAGTTCTTCATGATTCAGTCTAGGAAGGGTATATGTTTCTAAGAACTTGTCCATTTCTTCTAGGTTATTGAATTTGGTGGCATATAGTCCTTCATACTATTCTTGGATGATCCTTTGTATTTCTGTTGTGCCCGTGATAACTTCCCCTTTTTCACTTCTGATTTTGTTTATTTGTGTCTTTTCTCTTTTTATTTTAGTGAGTCTAACCAAGGGTTTCTCAATTTTATTAATCTTTTCAAAGAACCAGCTCTTTGTTGCATTAATGGTTTTCTATTGTCTTTTTATTCTCCATTTCATTTAGTTCTGCTCTGATTTTTATCATTTTCTTCCTGTGCTCAGTTTGGGTTTAATTTGTTCTTCTAGTTCTTTAATGTGTAATGTAGATTATTTATCTGGGATTTTTCTTTCTTCAGATAGGCTTGTAATAATATAAATTTCTCTCTTATTACTGCTTTTGCTGCATCCAGATAATTTTGATAGGATGTATTTTCATTCTCGTTTGTTTATGTGTATCTTTTGATCTCTCCTCTTATTTCTTGTTTAACCCAGTCATTCTTTAAAAGTATGTTGTTTAATCTCCACATATTTGTGGGTTTTCCTGCTTTCTTTTTGCCATTGATACCCAATTTCAAAGCCTTGTGATCAGATAATGTTCTGGGTATGATTTCAATCTTCTTAAATTTGCTGAGGCTAGTTTTATGTCCCAATATATGGTTTATCCTTGTGAATGTTCTGTGTGCAATGTCTGACAATTAAGTTCACGAACACACACTAGAAAAAGTGCTACATACCTCATTGTTGAATATCACGATGGTCACCTTTGGAGTACTTCCTTTGGGAAGCTTTGCACCGATGCCAGCACTTAGTCCACCCTTCAAAGCAATTTTGGAACTCTTTTTTGAATGGCCATCAGAACTCTCATCATATTACCCTCGATGTCCTGAATATCAGCAAAATGTCCTCCTTTCAATATTTCCTTTATCTTCGTGTAAAGAAAGAAGTCATTGGGGGCCAGATCAGGTGAGTAGGGAGGGTGTTCCAATACAATTATTTATTTACTGGCTAAAAACTCCTTCACAGACAGTGCCGTGTGAGCTGGTGCATTGTTGTGATGCCACAGCCGTGAATTGTTGGCGAAAAGTTCAGGTTGTCTAACTTTTTCATGCAGACTTTTCCGCACTTTCAAATAGGAAACTCGGTTAAATGTTTGTCCAATTAGTACAAATTCATAATGAATAATCCCTCTGATATCAAAAAGATTAGCAACATTGTTGCGACAAGTTCCCAAACTTAATTGTCAGACCTCTGTACACTTGAAAAGAATGCATAGTCTGGTGTTCTAGGATGAAGTGCTCCATCAATGTTGATTATGTCTATTTGGTCGAACGTGTCATTTAGGGGTGGTATTTCCTTATTTATTTTCTGTTTGGATGACCTATGAGTAGCTGTCAATGATTTATTTGGGTCCCCTCCTATAATTGTGTTTTGGTCGATGTCTTCCTGTAGTTCTGTTAGTAGTTGCTTTGTATATTATAATATTCTGGTGCTCTCTGATTGGGGGCATAAATATTGATGGCTGTTATGTCTTTTTGTTGTATAGTCCCCTTTATCCTTATGAAATGTCCATCTTTGTCTCTTGTTACCTTTTTTATCCTGAAGTCTGTTTCATCTGATATCAGTATAGCTACAACTACTTTTCTCTGGATGCCATTTGCTGGAGTATCGATTTCTACCCTTTCACCTTGAGTCTATATTTGACCTTGTAGCTGAGATTCATCTCTTGGAGGCAGCACATGGTGGAGTTTTGTTTTTTGATCCAATCTGCTTCTCTGTGAGTTCTTATTGGTGAATTTAGTCAATTTACATTTAGGGTGATTATTGATATACGAGGATTTCCTATATCCATTTTGTCTTTTGTTTTCTTGTGTCTCGGTATATCCATTGTTTTTTTTTTTAACTTTTAGTTGCTGTCTGTTCTTTTAGTGTGGTGGTATTCTAATATGATTTTTCCTCTGTTTCGTTTTTCTTTTTTCTTTTCCTTTTTTTTTTTTTTTTTTGGTGTTTTATATATGTCAGTTCTGGATTTTTTTTTTTTGAACAGTTACCATTAAGTTTATGTAAAAGAAAGTTTCGTATACACAGTAGTCCTTTTCTTCAGCATGCATCTTATCTCCATTTCCCTTTGTAGATTCAGACCTTTACTCTCTCCCCATTTGTGTTTCTGTTGTCACAAGTTATTCCTACTTATGCTGTTAGTTGATTTCTGAGTAGCAGTAGCAAGTTGTCTTTCTTCTCTTTTTCCTTTTTTTACATGTCATCAAATTTATTTTTTTACCCTTCTTTACCCTTTATGTTATGTTTAAGTGTATAGTGTCCCACTTTGTGTAGAGGTTACCATTTCCTGCTTCTGTCTGCCTATTCGTAATACTGTTCATGGTTCTGTATTCTTTTGAATTTTTTATTCAGGTCAAATAGGCTCCTTCAGTATTTCCTGTAATGTAGGTTGTGTGTTAGAAAATTCCCTCAGCTTCTGTATGTCTGGAAAGGACTTTATTCCTTCTTCATATCTAAAGAATAGATTTGCTGGATATATTATTCCTTTCCTATAATTTGTTTCTTTCAATAGTTTGAATATTTGATTCCACTCCTTCCTGGCTCATGGAGTTTTTAACAGCTTCAATGCAATGTGCCTTGGAGAAGGCCTGTTGGGATTGAGGTAATGAGGTGTTCTGTTTGCTTCCTGTAATTGAGGATCCAGTTCTTTGCACACGTTTGGGAAGTTCTCCTCAATGATTTGTTTCAATAGACTCTGTTCCCTTCTCCTTCTGGT
The DNA here is from genome assembly GCF_036562045.2 of Rhinolophus sinicus. Classification (NCBI taxonomy): domain Eukaryota; kingdom Metazoa; phylum Chordata; class Mammalia; order Chiroptera; family Rhinolophidae; genus Rhinolophus; species Rhinolophus sinicus. The sequence continues at coordinate 69,318,039 of NC_133768.1, read as the reverse complement.
ATACCCATTATTCTTATGTTGCTCTTTCTGATGGAGTCAGAAAGTTCGTGTAGAGTTCTTTCATTTCTTTTAATTCTCAAGTCTCTCTCTTCTTCCATCTGTGTCATTTCCAGATTTCTATCTTCACTATCACTAATTCTTTCTTCCATCTGTTCAGCTGTATTACCTGAGTTGGCTATTTCATTCTTAATTTCTTTTATTGATTTCTTCATCTCCAGAATTTCTATTTGGTTCTTTTTTAAACTTTCAATCTCTTTGGTAAAATATTCATTTTGTTCTTTGATTGTGTTTCTGAGTTCATTTAACTGCCTACCTGTGTTTTCTTGCATCTCTTTGAGTTTTTTAAGAACTGTAATCTTGAATTCTCTGTCATTTAAGTTACATATTTCCATGTCTGTAAGTTCATTTTATGGAGACTTTTCATTTTCTTTCTCAGCTGCCTTGTTACCGTGGTTATTCGTGGCAATTACTGATTTATTATTTGTCTTTTTTGGCCTCTACAGGAGTGGGTTCTGCAGCAGGTTCGTATGAAGAGATCTTTCTTTTGCTTTACAGTTGGTGTTGCTGGATTGTTTTATTTTCTCTCCTGCCGCAGCCTTTTGTTTTCTCTCATACTATATAGCGTTTTATTTTCTCTTGTGCTGTTCTGGCTTCTCACGTGTTTGAAGGTGGGCTTCTCCTCTGTGAGCAGGTCACCTGGGTCTCAGATCACTGCCTTCGTGGGAGGATGTGGAGGATGATAGAGTTCTGAGCTTCTGACATCCCAATAGTGCCCCTGTAGCCCAATGCAGAGCCTGTGTGTCTCAGTGGCTCTTGCTGCCATCACAGTGATCCGCCCAGAAAAGTGGTGGTAGGGTGGGCTGTTAGAGGCAGCTGGTGCACGTTCGTGGGTCTGAGCAATGGCAACTACCAGCCCTCAGCTGTCTTGTCCCTGCAGCTCTTTCCCTATTGCTGGAATGTGCGTTTGCGGCTATGGGACTGTTGTCCCAGTTCTTAGGGCTGTAAATATTCTGTTCTTCAATCTGACAGTGCTGCCGTTTCTTTTGGAGCCTGCTCTAACACTGGGAGGTTGGGGGTGGGGTGAACTCAAGGGGTCAGGGGAGGTGAGTCGGCCAGGATTTGTGTGTTTGTTTTCTGTTTTCTGCCTGGCAGTAAGAGTTTAAACCACAGTTCTCACCGGAGGTCTCTGCCTCGAATGCTGGGTTCATCCATATTATATGGTGATCCCTCGGGCAGGACTGTGGGCCACAGGGAGTGCGCCTGCAGCCACTTGGGGCTTATTTTGTTGTTCTTTTCTCAGTTCCCTTAGGTGTAAAGATAGACTGTAGACTTGAGATTTTTCTTGTTTCTTTAGGTAGACCTGCATTGCTATGAATTTCCCTCTTAAGACTGCTTTTGCTTTGTCTCTTAGATTTTGGGTCTTGTGTTTTCATTTTCATTTGTCTCAAGATATCTTTTGATTTCTTCCTCGATCTCATTGTTGACCCATTCATTATTTAGTAGCATGATATTCAGTCTTCATGTATTCATGTTTCTGTTTTTTTCTTGTAATTGATTTTTAGTTTCATAGTACTGTGAGCAGAAAAGATGCTTGATATGATTTCAGTCTTCTTAAATTTATTGAGATTTGTTTTCTGGCCTAACATGTGATCTGTCTTTGAAAGTGTCCTATGTGCACTTGAAAAAGAATGTATATACTGCTGCTTTGGGGTGAAATGCTCTAAAAATATCAATTAAATTCATCTGGTCTAATGTGACATTTAAGGCCGCTGTTTACATGTTGATTTTCTATCTGGAAGATCTGTCCATTGGTCAGTGGGCTATTAAAGTCCCCTACTGTGATTGTGTTACTGTTGATCTCTATGTCAGTCAATATCTGTTTTATATATTTAGGTGCTCCTATGTTGGGTGCATAGATGTTTACTAGGGTTATGTCCTCTTGTCGGATTGATCCCTTTATTATTATGTAATGTTCTTCTTTGCCTGTTAGTATAGTCTTCATTTTAAAGTCTAGTTTGTCCGATATAAGTATTCCTACACCTGCTTTTTTCTCATTTGCATTTGCATGAAATGTCTTTTTCCGTCCCTTTACTTTCAGTCTATGTGTCTTTTGATCTCAGGTGGGTGTCTTGTAAACAGCATATGCATGGGCCTTGTTTTCTTATCCACTCAGCTACCCTATGTTTTGATTAGAGCATTTAATCCATTTGCATTTTTTAAATTAAATTTATTGGGGTGACAGTTGTTAGTAAAACTACATAGATTTCAGGTGTACAATTCTGTATTACATCATCTATAAATCCCATTGTGTGTCCATTTGCATTTAAAGCGATTATTTTTTTAAGATTTTTTTTTTGGGGGGGAAGGGGAACAGGACTTTATTGGGGAACAGTGTGTACTTCCAGGACTTTTTTCCAAGTCAATTTGTTGTCCTTTCAATCTTAGTTGTGGAGGGTGCCGTTCAGCTTCAAGTTGTCCTTTCAGTCTTAGTTGTGGAGGGCGCAGTTCAGTTCCAGGTCCAGTTGCCATTGCTAGTTGCAGGGGGCGCAGCCCACCATCCATTGCAGGAGTCGAACCGGCAACCTTGTGGTTGAGAAGAAACGCTCCAACCAGCTGGGCCATCTCGTAGCTCAGTGGCAGCTCAGCTCAAGGTGCTGTGTCCAATCTTAGTTGTAGGGGGTGGAACCCACCATCCCTTGCAGGAGTCGAGGAATCGAACCGGCAACCTTGTGGTTGAGAGCCCACTGGCCCATGTGGGAATCGAACTGGCAGCCTTCGGCATTAGGAGCACGGAGCTCCAACTGCCTGAGCCACGGGGCCGGCCCTAAAGTGATTATTGATAGGTACATAATTAATGACATTTATTTGTGTTTTTGGTCTTCATTACTTTTTTTTTTCTCCTTTTGTTTAAAGAAGTCCTTTTAACATTTCCTATAATACTGGCTTGGTGGTAATGAATTCCTTTAGCTTTTTCTTATCTGGGAAGTTCTTTATCTCCTTCAATTTTAAATGATAGCTTTGCTGGGTAAAGCTGTCTTGGTTGTAGGCCAATGTTTTTCATCACTTTGAGTATTTCCTGCCATTCCCTTCTGGCCTGCAAAGTTTCTGTAGAAAAAATCAGCTGATAGTTTTATGGGAGCTCCCTTATGACTAACTAGTTATTTTTGTCTTGCTGCTTTTAGGATTCTTTCTTTGTCTTTAACCATTGCCATTTTAACTATGATGTGTCTCAGTGTGGGCCTCTTTTGGTTCATGTTGTTTGGGAGTCTGCGCTTTCTAGGCTTGTGCGTTTCCTTCACCAGGTTAGGGAAGTTTTCAGTCATATCTTCAAATATGTTCTCGATCCCTTGCTCCCTCTCTTCTCCTTCCTGTACTTCTGTAATGTTCTTGCACTTGATGTTGTCCCTCAGGTCCCTTAAACTATCTTCATTAGTTTTTGTTCTTTTTTCTTTTTGTTTTTTTCCAATTGGGTGTATTCTGCTACCTTGTTTTCTTATTCTTTTTTTTTTTTTTAATTTTTTACTGGGGAATGTTGTGGAACAGTGTGTTTCTCCAGGGCCCATCAGCTCCAAGTCAAGTCATTGTCCTTCAATCTAGTTGTGGAGGGCACCACTCAGCTCCAAGTCCAGTTGCCGTTTTCAATCTTTAGTTGCAGGGGGTGCAATTCACCATCCCATGTGGGAATTGAACCGGCAACCTTGTTAAGAGCTCGCGCTCTAACCAACTGAGCCATCCAGCCGCCCTACCTTGTCTTCTAAATTGCTGATTTGACTCTCTGCTTCATTTAGTGCGCTGTTGATTTCTTCTAGTGTATTCTTCATTTCAGTTATTGTATTCTTTATTTCTGATTGGTTCTTTTTTATGGTCTTCTTTATGTTTACTAACTCTTCATGAAATTATCACTAAGTTCCTTAAGCATTCTTATAATCAGTGTTTTAAACTCTGTCTCTGGTAGGTTGGTTGCCTCCATTTCATTTAGTTCCATTTCTGGAAGTTTCTCCTGTTCTTTTATTTGGGGCATTTTTCTTCCCCCTCATTCTGGCTGTGCTCTGTGTTTGCTTCTATGTACTAAATAGATCTCCTGTGTCTGTCAGTCTTTGCTGGGTTGCCTTATGTAGTCTGTGTCCTGTGTGATACAATGGTACAGTCTCCCTGATCTCCTGTGCATGTTCCAGGAGTGTCCCTTGTGATGTGTGTGCCCTCCGGTTGTAGTTGAGCCTTGATTGCTTTTGGCACATGGGTGGATGGGGTTGACTCTAAGGCTGACTGACTGTGAGGATTGGCTATGCCCACAGTGTATGAGCTGCTGTGTGCGGGCTGACCCCTCAGAGGAGGCTTCACCTATGTGGGCTTTTGTGCCTGTTGAGACCCCCCTTTGGGTGTGCTGCTTGTCGAACTAACCAGGTAGTGCTCTCGTGTGGTCTGAAGCTGGCCTCTGGTGTGTTGTTTCTGGTGTCTCTTGGGCGAGGCTACTGTACAGGGCAATTTCAGCCTTGCCTGTTACTGGCCCATAGCTACCTGGTAGGAGCCTTAAAACTATATGTGGTTGGCCGCTGCCTGTGCTGGACCTTGAGGCATGTGGGGGTGGTCTTGCTGTGAACTGAGGCTGGCCGCTACCAAAAATAGATCTGAGGCAGCTTAGCAAAAAGCCCAGGGTCCCCTAGGCCTGTTGCCACCTGCCAGGTGCCCGTAAGGCCCAGCTGTTGGGACAGGCTCCTTAGGTGAGCATCCCGGGCTGGTTGACCTGGTTTTGAGAGTGCCCTAAGCTATGCAGCACTAGCTGGGCAGAGTGGAGTTCAAATGGAGTCATGAGACGTGACTGGTGGTTTTTACAAAATTAATGCAGATTCAGTTCTTATGCCAGTGCCCAGCCTGTGAACACCTTGCATAGCGCCCTGAGACCACTGCAGCCCGCCACCGCCTCAGGATCACAAATTCCTGAGAGCTGTCCCCCAGTGTCTGTGGTGCAGTTTTTGTGTCACTGTTCACCACCAAAATCGCCCCGGGCCATTGCAGATTGTCCAATTGTCCACTGCTATAAAAACCCTCCTCCAGGGCTTCTGGGGGTGGGGCCTGTGGCCCAGGTGCCTAGAGTGCCCCTGGCAATGCAGCTTTAGGTGGGCGGGGCGGGGTTCCACCGAGCCATGGAGTGTGGCCAATGGTTTCTACAAATTCAGTGAAGTCTTGGTTTCTGCACTGGTGCTGGGTCCAGGACCACTCCACAAAAATGCCCTGAGAACATCAGTCAGTCACTGACCATCTCAGGTTCCTCAAGCCACGGCCTGTCTATGCTGCAGTGCAGGTCTTGGCTTAATGCCCTCCAGCAAATGTTTCGGGGCCACCACAGGCCCTCTGCCTGCTTTAATCTGCAGACTATGGGGGTGGGTCCAGCAGTCACACAGTCATGAGTTTCCTGGGCAACATAGCACCAGCTGTGCAAAGGGTAGGGACCCAGGGTGTTACCAAGGCAGTTTGCATGTGCAGATTGCACCAGACCAATGTGGTCCCAGACTTGCCCTTTGGGGAATGGCTTAACCCTGAAACGATGGTGCCCCCCTGTAAGACTCATGTGTGCAGGCTCCACCCAGGGTCAACATTGGCTCCCGTCCCTCCAGTTCTCGTGCCAAAGGCACTCAGTTCAGTCTTTCCTCACACATCCCTGGGCCTCCCGAGTTGCTACCCCCTCTGCCAGAGACAAGGTGAGTGCCCATTAGCGAGCGAGTCTGTGTGCTTGCTCTACAAGTGGGTGTCTGGGTTTCCAGCCACCTTCTGCCCCACTTAGAAGGGCAGACAGAGTCCTTGCTGATTTTCACTGTCAGATGCTGTGGGAACTCCTTTTCCCAGCACAGGACCCCTGGGCTCAGGAGCCCGACGTGGGGCGGGGGGAGCCCCTCCCTCTTCAGGGGGACCTCTGCCACTGAGGTGACCCGCCCATCATTCAACCTCTCTCTGTGGGTTTGGGGTCAGCCTGTTTTGTGTCTCTGCCCCTCCTACCACTCTCAATGTAGCCTGTTTATATCCTTAGTTATAGTGGTTCTGTTCAGCTATTGTTCAGATGATTCTTACGGTTGATTGTTGTAGAATTTATTTGCAATTTTGGTGTGATCCTGGGATGCAGCAGGCACAGCATTTACCCAATCTGCCATCTTGAATCTCTGGAGAGAAATTTTATAATACCTGTTTATAGTTGAAAATCCTCATACCTTCTAAGTCAAAAATTCCACTTACAGGTATCTACTTTAAAGAAACGCTTCAGCATGTATATCAGGGGATATAAGTACAGAAATACTTGTAACAGCAAAATAAATAGACATGTAACTCCTTCAGTAGCATATGGAGTGGAATATTATGCAGCATTTAACATGAATGAACTATAGCGATATGGATCAATATGGGCATATCTTAGAAATACAATACTGGGTTATAAAAAGCAAGTTGAAAAGGACATGAATAGAATTATTCCATGTTCATAAAAATTTTTAAATGACAGTATATAATACTGTTCATGGGTACATGCATATGTAGTAAGAGAATAAAAGCTTGAAGGAAATTATACCAACTTTAAGATAGTGGTTACCTATAGGGAGAGAATGAGGATGAAGGATTATGGGCATGAGGAGATAGGACTGTATATGTAAAATGATACCTTTTTTAAAACAGGAGATCTGAAAGAAATATAGCAAAATGTTAACATCTGTTAAAACTGGACAGTGGTTATGGGCTTCAGCTATATTATTTCCTGTGCTTTTCTATATGATGGATATATTTTACAATTTAAAATTCTGCTAGAGAGTGATTGCCTTACAATACATGATCAGGAATGTTCGTTTCCCTTCTACCTACACCAACATTTTGGTTGTTGTTATGTATTTTGTTATACGTTTGTTCAGAGAGGTTTCTAATGTGCTTAACCTAGAAGGGTTAATTTCCTCACCTAAAAGAATTTGAAAGGTAGGCAGTGCAGGGCTGATATGACAGCTCCATGACATCATCAGGGACCTAGACATTTTCTGTCTTTCTGCTCTGATGAACTAGCATCTGTCCTCAAGATACCCCATAGATTGACCTTTACATGTTAATTCCAGAAGCTGGAGGGAAGAAAGTCAGAAGAAGGGCTCATCCTCCAGTCTGTAAAGGAGGCTTTCCAGAAGTTCCACCCAACACTTCAGGTTACAACTTACTGGCCAGAATCTACTCACATGGTTACATCTTGCTGAAAGGGAGGCTGGAACATGCAGGTTTTCAGCTGGTTATACTGCCCAAGATGTATAACTAAGGAAGGAAAAGAATATTAGGCAGCAATTGGGAGTCTCTGTCAAAAACAAGAGCCTAAATGTTATCGGCCTCTAAGTCATAGCATTGTTTTAATTTTTCACTGAGATTGAGAGATCTGAAAGCATGTGAAGCTCTTTCATCAACTTTGTACACACCAAATATATTATAACTCATAAGTGTTGTCCTCGAATTCAAAGAGGTGTAAATTTTGGGTGCCTCTGTTATTGAATAAACAAAGTCATATATATTTTTTTCAGAGTGAAAAACATGCTCAAAATGTTATGTTTTATTTTCAAATGCATGGAGAACAAAATGAAGTGCCTAGTAAGAAAATGAAGATGGATGGTAGACATTTTCAGGTGAGTGGTCTATGTTGATGTCGTAATTCTAAACGTTGACTTATTGAATCTCTCTAACAAGATTGTGCTTATTTTAGGTGCATAAGAGTGAAGTAGTTGACAGAAACAAATTTTGTGATCTCTGCAACATGATTTTTAGCTCCCCAGTTGTTGCTCAGTCTCACTATGTGGGGAAAGTCCATGCTAAAAAATCGAAGCAACTAATGGAGGTGTGTGATCAGGTATCTCCATCAAGATTTCAGCCAGAGATGGGTAAGATTACATTTACCTCTTTAGCTTCAATATAGGGTCTCCCTGTCATTTTTTTCCCCAACCTTGCCGTCCATTTTTTATCGGGGAGACTTTCACTCTGAGGCGATAAACTGATTCTTCTTCTTCCCAGTTAATGTCTTTCTCTTTCTTTGTCATTTAATGTGGAGATTATAATTGCTAACTGAATTTTAAGAAATGTTATGACCTGTCCTTCACAGTTTATTAAATCCAGATAAAAGCAAGTGATTTGCTATGCGGCTATAAAGAAACAACAATAAGCAGCCTGAGCTCTCCAGTTTCTAATCAAATCATAACATCATAGCTCTTTCTTATTTCTTCCCCTCGGCATCTTTCTCATTCTTTTTTTGCTTTAGTACTTTCTAAAACATTGTCTCATATGTGTGTTCAGACCAGTGTATTCACTACATAGTTGTGATGCAGCATTTCCTGGCTGTAACTGTAGGCAAGAAAATAAATAAGTTATGGCATCTACTTCTACTCTGATAGCTCATTCCTTTCTTCCTATGAATATAAAGAAAAAGTATCAATAGTATCGTCAATCAGTAGTTAATGAGTACTTATTTTAGGCTATATCCTAAAGATACAGAGGACTATAAAATGTTTTGTCTTCCCTCCTTCTAGTGATGTTGGATCGTGAATGCATAAGAGATCTGACCCAAAGATCTCACTTCTGGCCTAAGGGGAGTACACCCTAGAAAACCCAACTTGTACTTGGAAAAATTTGTGCTAGAACAAAAAAATAAGTTGATTAGTCCTCTGAATAAATAATTTACCACATTTCAGTAGCTTCAACACTTTAGGAATAAGGCATGTCTGGCATGGAAAATTTACCAACATTAATTTCCATCTCATAGTGTAGGCCTCATCCAGCATTAAAACATATTATCTTAATAAACGAAGCCAGAATTATTTTAAAATCTGTTCTAGTCTCTCTATTTTTTTTTTTGCATTTGTTTTTGCCTGTCAGTCTAAAGAGGGACAGAATCAATGTGCCCTACAAAAGAAAGCATCTTGTAAAGCCTTCTCTTCAGCCCCCCAAATTCATCAATTTGGGCTCAGAGGGGAGACTAAGTAAAAGAGCTCTGAAGAAACTGTAATTGTGAAACCATATAATTTTATAGTCTTAAGCAACTGCATAAATTTTATTTTGATGCAGATACCACAGATAGGGACTGTGTGGATGACTTACTGCTAATCAAGAAAGACACCAACTTACTGTGTTTCCCCGAAAATAAGACCAGGTTTTATATTAATTTTTGCTCCAAAAGACACATTAGGGCTTATGTTCAGGGGATGTCATCCTGAAACATCATGCTAGGGCTTATTTTCTGGTTAGGTCTTATTTTTGGGGAAACATGGTAGAAGTTGCTACCTCTCTTTCTTTTTTCAAGTTTTTATTGGGGTGACAATGGTTAGTAAAGTTAAATAGGTTTCAGGTGTACAATTCTGTAATACATCATCTATATATCACATTGTGTGTTCACCACCCAGAGTCAGTTCTCTTTCCATCACCATATATTTGATCCTTTTTACCCTCATCTACTGCCCCCCCACCCCCCACCCTCTGGTAACCATTAAACTATTGTCTGTGTCTATGAGTTTTTGTTTCTTCATTTGTCTTGTTCCTTTCTTGTTTTCAGTTTTACATACCACATATCAGTGAAATAATCTGGTTCTCAGCTGCCACCTGTTTTACCCTCACTAATTTCAAGAACCATCCTAAGACAGCTCTCATACTTTCATTGATTTTTCAAAGTAATATAATTAGTCAATGCCTGATGCTTCTGTATCTTTGTTGGAGAAACTTGGTGGTAGATTTGAATTCAAATTTCCTTTCTCACAGAAGAAAATTATTTTTAGTCTGAGTACCTTTATCCAACAGCTGAGTGGAAAAGTCCAAAGATAGTGGGTTTTAAAAGAATTCTGAATTTCCCTAATACTTTATAATCAATGCAGCTCTAATAACCGAACGCATGTTGATCACTTCTCATTACGACTGTTTCAGCAGGTGTGCCTATTACTACTGCAGAGTCAACATTTCTGAAGCCCCTTGCTGTCAAGCCTCCTCCAGGTGGGATTAAAGACAAGACCATGCCTTCCTCTTCCAGCACTGCTTTGGATTTGAATAATCCAAACAAGTATTGCAAGCTCTGTCCTGCTTCTTTTAATAGTCCATTAATGGCCCAACAACATTATGTTGGGAAAAAACACAAAAGAAATGAAGCTAGGAAGAAGTTTGTAGACAAGATAAGAGAGGAACCTCTTCCAGCAAAATCAGATGCAAATGGTAAACAGTAAAAAAATATCACAAAACTCTTTTATAGGAAGTTTATATTTTATACACATACTGGCTTATGTATATGCACTTTTATTCTTGTTGAGTAGGAGGTTGATAGTACTCATGGGATCATAGAATTTTAGATAAGTAGAACTTAGAGTCTTTCTAGTCCTGTCTGTTGTTTTTCTAGAAAACGAGATCCAGAAAGTTTTATTATTATTATTATTATTATTATTATTATTATTATTATTATTATTTAGGAAGGCACAACTCACAGTGGCCCATGTGGCGATCAAACTAGCAACCTTGGTGCTACCAGCACCACGCTCTAACCAACTGAGCTACCCAGCCAGCCCTAGACCCAGAAAGTTTTAGATGACCCTTATTAATTACAGAATCAAATATAGCTTTTTCCACAGTTTCTTGTTATAGCATAGGTATATAAGGAAGTATTTTAAATTAGTATCATGTGGTTATATCATTCAGTCACTAAGTATGATTTAAGTGTCTCTTGGGTGCCAGGCTAGTTATTCTTGGGTATACAAGTGAGGATGGATATACCATTTTCCCTGAAAGAGCAAGTGTTTAAACTAATAACACTTCATTGCAAAAGGCTACAGACATGGTGTTTTGTGTACATATGGTAACCAGAGGAGTGAAACATGGTTCAAAAAATCTTCAGAGAGGAAGTATGTGATTTAGATTGGTAGGAGTGGAAAGGAGTGAGGATGAACAAAGGAGCTAAGAAAGAGTGGCAAGAAATCAGGCACATTAAAGATTCTGATGCTGACTGGAGTGATCCACTTGCTCTTCTAACCATGTATTCCCCCCCACCACAGGCACCTTCTCATTACTAGTATATTTTATTCCCTTTTCACAGTCTCTCTTCTACCCACTTCTTTCCCTCTACTCACTGTTACTTTTCATTTCTTTCCTTACTAGACCTTTTCTGCTTCATGTGAAAATGTTCATTACTCCCTTCTTCTTGAAGCTCTATTCTTTGTCGCATGCAACTCCTTACGCTCTGGTTCTTCTCTTGTTTTTTTGTTTCTTTTCTCTTTTCTTTGGGGGCTCTATTTTTAATTCATTATTTAAATGTAGGTATTCCCATGGTTCCATTCTTGACCTTACTGTACAAACACGACTTAATGTACCCCCTGATTTCACTGCTCATCTGTATGCTTATGACCTTTCTGTCCAGCTTTTAGACTCATATATCCAAAAGGCAGCTGTTGCTCCTCCTGGATGCCTCAGAGCCATTCCAAATCCACCTAAGTTGTAAAAGTAGAAACCTGTAGTTAGTTGTGAATCCCAGTTAACTGTGAACCCCACCTTTTTCACTTTGTATACTAACGAAGCACCAAGCTATGACTGTTTTACCTCCAGAATATTACTTTTACTTTATCTCTAGCCCTGCTCTTCCGACACTAGTTCAGGCCCTCCACGTCTTTCAACAATGCTTCTCAAAACGTATCGTACATGCAAATCACTTAGGGACCTTGTTAAAATGGAGATTCTGATTCAGTAAGTCTGTAGTTCTGATTTATTTCTCTGTTTTCTAAGGATAAAATCTAAGCTTCATAGCTCTTTATCATCTTGTTCCTGCCTGCCTTCTCCAGGCTTATCCCCTGCTACTCCCTGCCATGGTCTACATGAGTCAGAACCTACAAACTTTATGGTTTCCAGAAACCATTATCCTATTGCTTGTCTCTCTCCCCTTGCTCGTGTTGCCGTGTTGCCTGCAACATCTCCATGTCCCTCTTCTCTTGGCTAACTTGTACTCATTCTTTAACATGCCACCTCCTTGGAAGCCTTTTCACTTCCATTAAGGCTTATCTTCTGTGCTTTCTTAACCTGCATAGCTAATTATCTCTCCATGTGTCTTTGTTTCCCACTAGAATGTAAGGTCTTTGAGGGAAGGGACTTCACCTAACTCATCTCTATTTCCAGTGTTAGAGATAGAAACTGGCACAGAGTAGGCCTCCCTCAATAGAGATTAGTCTAACATATGAACCAGTTGTTGAATGCTAACCCTGTGTACTATTTCAGTTTCGTACTTAATGTGATTGAACATATCCCCAAAAGTTACACAGAGATCTGCGTTTTTATCTAGGATTTTAAAGAATGTTGATTTAGGCAAGTGTAGAAGTAGAAGTCTTAGGCCTTCTGAAAGTAGTAGATGTTTGTAGAAATGACAAACTTCCACTTGTTGAGAGGTTTTTGTTTTTGTTTGTTCTTGTTGGGCTGAAGGTATCTGACATTAGTGGTATTAGGTAAAGTTGGAACTGAGTCAGCTATGAGAAGTGTGTGCACTCTGAGGGGAGGGTCATTTTAGCACTCTGAAGTTTCAGGGTTATTAGAATAAGAGGAGGAGGATTTAGATGAAATTTTCATCCAGTCAGGAAGGGGCCGCTGATTATCAGCATAAATCAATCCAGTCATTGAAGTCATTTTACACTAGCCTCTGAAGCTCGAGCTCAAAGAACAGATTTTCAACCCTGCCTTGACTATTGCATTTTGAGAACAGTATACATTTGAGGATTAAAAACTAGCTGAAGAATTTAAATTAGCTAATGAGAATCACAGTTAACAGCAGAAGCCCCTATTATAGAAGTAAGCAAGTGGTAAGACAAAAACAATTTAACATGTGCTACCTTAACTATTTTGCTCTTCACCCATCTTCTCCCTTCTGTCTCTGCCTTCTTTTCCACCTGCTATTGTTTATATGTGTTTCTATTGTATCTAATCTCTTTCTCTCTTTCTTCATCATTTTCACTGCTTTCTCCATGTCTCTCATCCAGCCCAGATCTTATTTAGCACAGGAATGGCTACCATAACAATACGGAACTGAAGTATATATGTATTTTTTGATTTATTGTATTTGTTTTGCTTATCTTACTAATTTCTAGCTCCTATTATTGCACTTAGATGTTTCATCTTCACCTGTAACTCAGCATATCTAAAATTGAATTACTAATCTTCTCTAAAACCAACTTGAATTTCCTAAGTTTTCTTTGTCAGTAGTACCACTATTTGTCACCTACACTTGAATCTTTGAGGGCATCTTTGACTACCTAATTTCCCTATATCCTATCCATCAGGAAGTCTTACCAAGTCTTCTTAGAACTATTTCTCTGTCCGTGTACCCTTCCATTACATTTCCACCACCACCATCTTACACTTTAATTCTGCAACAACCTTCTGAAAGGCTTTACTTATACCTCATTGTTATTTTCTCATTCCCTAGTAGCAAGATTTTAACCCTGGATCATTTGCATAGCCCACCGTTTTTACTTTTATATTCAGGATACTGAGTGATGGTATGGAAAATTATATAAGGCTAGAGATTGGGTACCTGTACAGAGTCTTGGTATCCTACCTGTACGGACTTTTAGTCCTACTTAATTCTTTTCCTTTCCTTTTACTTTCTTCTTAGCAATGATTATTAAATCTACACCACTATCCAAGACTCTCTTCTACAGTTCTACTCTCTCCCTCCTCACACCTATTAGGCAAGCTTATTCCTTATTTTATTAAGAAAAAATAGGCCATCAAATGTGGATTACCAAGTATCTTGCCTTAACCAAATCATCCCTTAACCATGAGTTTACCTTTAACTGCTACACTTTACCCTTCCCTTCTTAGCCAGGTTTTGTTGCTGTTATTGTTTTCCCAAATACGTATACTCTTATATACTCTTAACTGTCTTCACCGTTACTCCTCAACTCACTGTCATTTGTTGACACACATCCCCCAGCCCTCCTCACCACTGTTCCACCACTCCATTGAAACTATTCCTCACAAGGTCATAGTGACCTATAAATTTCTAAATCCAATACACAGCTTTATTCCATTCACTAGTCATTCCTCTTTAAAAATTTCTACTTCCTTAGCTCCTTGACATCACTCTCCTATTCATTCTTATAAATCTGTCCTTTACTTTGTGACCTTTTCAGGGCCCCCTCCTTCTCTACTATCTTAGTTTAAAGAGTGGCACTTTGCAGGGTTTTATCATTGTGTTATATTCATATGTCCATCCATAGACTGTCCTCAGAAGATCTCATTTACTCTGGTTGTTTTAACTATCCCCCTTGCTCTGACTTTTCCAAAATCATTCTGATCTGTCTTTTGCCTTCCAAACTCCTATATCTAACTGCTTGTTGGACACCCTTACATGGAAATATCACAGATATCTCAGACTCTGTGTGTCCAAACTCAAACTAACTGTTGCTTATTCTTCCACCTCCTAAAATAACACTTCCTTCTGAAGTTGCAGTTTGAGTTAACAGGATCACCACCCACTCAGTTGCCAAACCAAGTTGCTGAGAGTTATTTTAGACTGACTCCTCTGTATTCCTCCTTTTCCCTTGTCTCCCACATTCAGTCACTAAGTTTTGCCAGTTTTAATGCTAAATACTTCACCAATCTCCCTGTTCCTCTCTACACATAACTGTGACCTTTCTAGCCCATGCCCTACTTGTCTCTTGCCTGGTCTGCTATATTTACACAACCGTGGTCTCCTTACTTCCAGGCTTGCTCCTCTCAAATTCCTCCTCCATTTTGCAGCTAGAGGAGAGATTTCTCTAATAAAACACACAGCTGATCATCTCACTTACACTTAAACCACTTCAGGGTTCCCAAAACACAGAATAAAAAGTCTAGGCTCCTTAGCATAACATATACCGTGATCCCCGAAAATACGACCTAACTGGAAAATAAGCCCTAGCATGATTTTTCAGGGTGACATCCCCTGAACATAGCCTGAATGCGTCTTTTGGAGCAAAACTTAATATAAAACCCAGTCTTATTTTCGGGGAAACAGGGTATGTCTCTCCTTGATCTGACACCCTTTTGTTCTCCCCCTTATATTTTATTCTACAACAATTCCAAATTTTAAGAAGTTCTTGGAACCATTTCTTTGCTTTCTATGCTCTTTCCTCTGCCAGCTATACTCTTACCAACTCTTTTCATCAAGTTAACTATTTTTCATCCTTCCAAGTTTAACTTGGAACCACTAATTTAGAGGGAACTGGGACTCCTGCTTATCTTGCATCATCTCTCCTAGTATTCCTCTTCAGACCCCCAGTTGTGCTCAATGCCTCTGATTCTTGGGGCTCCTGTACCCCATAAGCATATCTCTCTTACCTTTTACCAAATGAGATTGAAATCTTCTGTTTGTGTCTCTGTTTTTCACTTGGATTTGTAAGCAACCAGCCCGTTTTGCTCATCTTGTACCCTTAGCATCTAGCATGATGCTTGGTGCCACATAGGTGCTCAGTGTTTGTGAAACAAATTATTAGATTTCAACACATCATGCTCATTTTCGTCTCTGCCATCCCTGATACTGTTTTCACCTGGAATGCCCTTACCTGCTTTCCTTACAATTCAAGTCCTTCTTGTCCTCCAAGATCTATCACAACAACTTCTCTCACTGCGCTAGCTCTTGGTATTCTCCCTTTCTTCTGATTTCTCATAGGCTTTACTATTCATGGACAAGTGCGTTAATTATAACACATTAATTGAATTAGGCTCCTTGAGACAAGGGATTATATTCTCTAATGTCATTCTCAGTGCTTTATATGGTAATGAGTATATAGTTTTTCTCAATATTTGCTAATTGTTTATCGAGAGGCAGTGTCATGTACAGGGATAAACATTGATTCAGAGACATGTTTGAAGTCACTTGCCCAGTTGCACCTCAGATTCCTCAGATATAAAATGAAAATAAGGCTATTTCCCAGGATTTAAAATGAATGAAATGAAGCAGTATATCCTATACCCATAACAGAATAAGTCCTCAACAAATGTTAGGATTTTTAAAAAAAATATTTTGTTCTCCTGTCATAATATAAAAACAGATAAATTGGACATTTAAAAATTTTTTCATAAGATAAATCCCACATTAAGTTGCATTTTTTTGCTTACATGTAGCTCTCAATTGATTTCTCCCCATTTACGATATTAGACTTATGGTTCTCATCCTTGACTACATATTAGAATCATGCAGGGAGCTTTTAGAAATACCGGTGCTCAGGCCATCCCTCAAATCAATTAAATTAGAATCCCTAGGACCTACACATTCGTGTTTTGTTTTCTCTTTTTTAACTCCCCAAGCGATTACAATACAGAGCCAAGACTGAGAACCACAATCTTAGACTATAAAGACATGCACTTCCCTAATCTATGCTTTGAAAACAAATACTTTAGTAAAGGGAGTTATGAGATAGAGCTGTGATTAGGAGAAATGTGGGCCACACAGGTGTTGGGTTATGGAAGATTCTGACAGGCACAGGCTGCAAAGGAATCTTGAATTTCTGCGTGAAGTCAGAAACAAGGAATCTTAGCAGAGCTGAGGGCAGCACAGCTGGACAGGGCCATGGAGCAGATTCTGATAGGAAGATGGAGAGTGTAAGAAACATAGTGGAGGCAGGTTTCAGCAGGATTATACCAGGAATTTTGATCTTGCGGGCAACTTATATCTTCACAGGAAGGGTTTACACCATTTTTATTTATTATTGTCTGAGATGTCGATATCCTAGAAGATAAAGAATGTCAGTGTGTGAAAAAGACAAGGGCTAAGGTAACAGTAACCAGGATCACAGTTCCAGAACAGCCTCTGGATCTCCCATCTGCAACCTGCAGCTCCTCTAAACCCCTGTATAATTTTATATTATAATCTTCTGATGTAATTTGTGAAGAAAGGGAGGAACTGAGGAGAACATTATATACAATATACTTTATAAGCACTAAACAAATATGTAAAACCTTTCAAATATAATCTGAGTTTATAGTCATAATGAAGATCATTGGCTTGATAACCTAGGACAGTGGTGCTCAACAATGGCTGCACAGATAAATCATCTAGAATGCTTTCAAACAGAAAGCCTGGTTCCACGCCTAGAGATTTTGATTTAATTGGTCTGATGTGCAGCTGTAATATGATTATATTTAAAGTTCTCCACATGGTTCTAATGTGTAACCAGTACTGGGAAGAACTAATTTAGAGGAAACTGAGACTCCCGCATATCTTGCATTAACTTGCATTACCTCAAAATGTATGGTATTGGCCAAGCGAATCTAAGCTTTAATTTCCACTCTGGTTGCATCAGGATAGTTACAATTTCCTGAAAAGCATTGTTGCGAGCATGCAGAATCCCGATTTAATCCTTAGCTTTGCAAGAACTCCAGAATCTTCAAAGTTGATCAGTCTCAAATCAGGGACTCACCAAACCACAGACAAACGTGGAAGATGCTGATAAATAACCAAGGAACTGGAAAGGTATTCAGTTAGTATGTTTCTCACACATTCTCTGATAATCAATACCAAGGGTATTGTTAAAATACGAATTCCCTGCCCCAGAGACAGTGAATCATGTTCTCCAGGGAAAGGGCCTGGAGATCTGTATTTTTAACACCCCAGATGATTCTTATCAGAGAACTCTGGGAAACACTGTAGTTTAAGTTCATAGATTGTCATTCTGGTACTGATTTAAGGTAGGAGGAGCTGTATACCAGGGGTGCCAAAAAAATGTATACACGACTTGTATTCATCTTTTGTACTGAGTATTACAATTTTAATACTGTTTCCTTTCTTAAAATGTGTATATGTTCTCTCTCTCTCTCTCTCTCTATATATATATATATATATATATATATATATATATATATATTTCCACAGTTTTAAAACTCCAGTTCCCACAGTTTTAAAAACATATTTATCACCCAGGGTATCCTCTTTTTGGTATCAAAGAACATGGGAAACCAAATTCTAATCGGAAAGTGACTTTGTGAGCACAAAATCAGAGCACATGAGAGAGGATAGTTTTGAGTAATCATTCATTCAGCCTTTGACATAAACTGCTGAGCTCTCTCTTGGGCCCACCATAGAGTATTTGTCAAGAGTGAGCAGAGTCCTCATGTTCTTCAAAGTCAGTGTCTTTCTTTCCCCTTGACAGTAGTCTCCCATTTCTATGAATAATTTTTGCTTTTGACAAGGTGAATATACTTGGTAATGATTGTTTTAGCATCCTTTAAATGATTAAGTTGCTGTTTGATTTAAAAGATGACCTTGCTTGACCCTAAAATCTCTCCAGCCACCAATTTATTGCCTCTTTTTTAGGGTGGGATTGTTTTTATATTTGGCTTATGAAATTTATTAATTTGCTTCTTTTGATCAAAGAGAAAGGGGAAGGATGATGAGATTTAAAAAATAAAAATTATCCCCCGCTTCCAATTCTACCTAAGAATCAGAATAGAGAGCTCGCTAGTGTACCTAGTCTATAGTTCTTGACTCTTTTGAAGTGGTAACTAGCAGTATTGTTTTAGAATTTTGCTTTCAGCTTTTGTCCTGAGGGTGGGTGTCACTAAACCTCTCTCCTTCCTAAAATCTGTCTGTGGAAATTAGTGCTGGTAAACTAATGCGCTACAGTGATTTCAGGTAAGAGAGTGAAAATTTGCTTTTATTTGTCTTTAATCTTTAGGGATGTTTCAGGTTTTGGATGGGTGTAAAGAGAATTAGGGGCAAAAGAGGATGGTTGAGGGGTTAAGAGGCAAAGGTTGGCTGAGGATGCTAAATTTGAAGTGCCTGCTGCACTTCCACGTAGCAACAATAAGCAGGCAGATAGCAGTTTCTAGGGAAAGATGCCAAGGGTAGAAAAACAGTGTTAGTGTAGTGTAAAGAATTCTGGGCTTTAAATTAAGAAACATGGGTTCTAAGAGGCTATCTCTATTACTAACTGGCTCTGTGACTTTGACCAAGTCATTTGACCTCTCTGGGACTTCTCTTTAAATTGGGAAAGTTCAAGTAGATGACCTCCAGTAATTTCTTGTCCAGCTGTGTGATTCTAAGTGTATCCATATTGATCTTCTTAACTTGAACTCTGTTTTTTTCAGCATTTAGTATGAGAACCTACGTTTGTCATATTTGCAACATCACCTTTACATCTTTAGAAATGTTCCAGTCCCATATGCAAGGAAGTGAACACCAAATTAAGTAAGTATTTTTTGCCAAAATGCTCCTGTGACACCAAACACCAGGGCTTCTGTCAAGTACCCTTGCATATATTTTACAAACTTTCTAGGCATTCATTTCCCTATGAGTTAATCTTGGGTATGGCTGGTGGATTTGTAATATACTGCACTCTAGTAGCATCCCCCTGGAAGTTCTCTAACCATGATAGTCTACTGGTAGAGCTGGCTAATTGGTATCCTCCTAACCAGACAGCATTTTTCTTCTTTGGAGTGATGCTAAAGGATCATTCTCTGGCTAACCATACAAATTCAAATAATCAAGGTACGTTGTCTTAGTTCCAGGGATTCGGTGATCTTGTCATCATCCTTCCAGTGCAGTATAATGGTTAACAACAAAGGTCTTGCAGTTAGACAGATCTGGATTGGAGTACCAAATCTGTTTTTCTACCAACTATGTAACTTTGGACAGCTCTGGTACACAGTGGTCATAATGAAATATAAAAATACCTGTAAGGTGCCTGGCCTGGAACATAGTAGGAGCTCAATAAAAGTTTATTCCACTCTTTTCTGTTATTTTAAGGAGGAGCGGATTGAGTGGACAATTTGGGGTTGAGTATGTCAGGTAACAGGACAGAGGAGCACGTAACTATTGTATATTTGGTCTATTGCTTTTAAAATCAAAGCATAGTATTTCTGTTACATTATTTTATTCTAGTAGAAAAGATTTATATTTTGAGTCTAAATACTTAGGAGCTAAATCGTCTAACATCAAATTAACTTTCATTTAGACTTAAAAAAAAATCTCAGTGTTCCAGAATAAATAGCCATCTATTCAAGGAACTGACTAATCAGAACTTTCAAACAATGTGATACTCAGATGAGACCATCTTCAGGACATTAAATATTGTCAGTCTTTTCCCACACATTCCAACATTCCTTACATTTTAAGTGCTACAGATATGTCTGCTTCTCTGTACCCATCTTCCTCCCAGGCCTGAAAATGTTTTTACATGTAAAAAATTGTGGGACATCCAGGAGATATCTGTCTATTCCTGCTGCTTCTTTTTGGTATAAAAAGTCATGATTTATAGTTTTTATACTGAGATAGGTTTTTAAAGTTTGTTTGTGGTTTTGTTGTTTTTTTTTCAGACTAATCTTTTTGAAAGCAAAGAAAATATTCAGAATAAAATAGTTTACTAACAAGAACTTTCTACTGTCTTCTTTGCAGAGACTCCACTGTTACCAATCTCGTGAAGAATTCGAAGAAGACACAAGACTGTTACCAAGAGGAATATGCAGATTACATCAAAGTGCAAAAAGTCAGAGAACCAGAGCCCAAGACTTGTTTCAGAAAGATGGAAGAGAGTTCTTTGGAAACCCATGGGTACAGAGAAGTGGTTGATTCCAGGTCCAGACATAGAATGTTTGAACAAAGACTCTCATGTGAGACTTTCCAGACATACCCAGGATCATACAATATTTCACAAATGGTGGAAAACCAGTTACCTCATTGCTTACCAGCTTATTCAAAGAAAACATACGACTCTTTCCAGGATGAACTGGAAGATTATATCAAAGTGCAGAAAGCCAGAGGACTAGATCCAAAGACTTGTTTCAGAAAGATAAGAGAAAACTCTATGGAAACACATGGGTACAGGGAAGTTGATTCTGGACCCAGACAAAGAATGTATGAGCAAAGATTTTCAGTTGAGACTTCCCAGACCTACCAACGACCATACAATATTTCACCAGTGGAAAGACAATTACATCAGTGGTTACCAGCTTATTCAAAGAAAACATATGACTCTTTCCAAGATGAACTTGAAGATTACATCAAAGTGCAGAAAGCCAGAGGACTAGAGCCAAAGACTTGTTTCAGAAAGATAAGTGATAGCTCTATGGAAACCCATAAGTACAGAGAAATGGTTGATTCCAGATCCAAAAATAGAATGTTTGAGCAAAGACTCCCGTTTGAGACTTTCCAGACCTACCCAGAATCATACAATATTTCACAAGCAGTAGAAAACCAGTTACCTCATTGCTTACCACCTCATGACAGCAGACAGAAACTAGACTCTATGACCTACTGTCAAACCAACAGAGACTATTTCCCAGAAAAACCAGTACCCCTGAGCCTTAGTCAGCAAGAAAATAACTCTGGCTTATACAGTGTAGAATCTGAAGTTTACAAGTACCTCTCCTCAGAAAACAATACCAGTGACCCTCAGGCAGGTCATAAACGGAGACATCAAAAGAGAAGAAGGCACCTGGAGGAAGGTGAAGAAAGGCCAGAGAAAGAACAGTCCAAGCATAAAAGGAAAAAGAGTTATGGGGATATGGATCTAGACAAGGACAAGAAGATCCGACAAAGGAAAAGAGAGGGAGATAAAGTCAGTGTCACTTCAGGAAAGCTTAAGCACCGAAGAAAGAAAAAAAGCCATGGTGTACCCTCTACAAGAGAAGAACGGAAGCACAGGAAAGAGAAAAAGAAATCTGTTGAGGAAAAGACAGAAGAGGAAATGCTTTGGGATGAGTCTATTCTTGGATTTTGAACTTTAAGTTGTATTTACCTGAAGATGAAGACATCTTATGAGTATGGGTTTAGACAAAACAACAACAACAACAACAACTACAAAACATTCAGTAAAGAAAGAGAGAGGTGGATACAGTCAGTGTCAGTTCAAGAAGGCTTAGATTGATTTTGTGTGTGTGTGTGTGTAACAATTGAGAATGAATTAAAGGAAGAAACAAATGAGCCTAAACCTAGCCTCTGAGAAAGAAGAACATAAGAACACAACAAGAAGATAAGAGAAAAGGAAACCTGTTGAAGAAAAGACAGAAGAGTCAATCCTTTGGGATGAGTCTACTCTTGGATTTTGAACTTTTTTTGTTTTGTTCTCTTAATGTTGAATTGAAGAAATAAATTGAAGAGTTTGGTTTCATGCAGTTTATGTTATTTGAATTTTCCTAAGTGGATAATGACTTTAACCTCTAACAAAAGCCAAGTGAAGTAAAAGTATTCAGTATGCTTTGTCCTGAAGTTACTTTTCCTCATTTTCTTTAAAAGAAAAAAAGAAAAGCAAAATTACATATTTCTCGTGTATAATGTAATTTACCTTAACGAGGCTGTCTCTACTTCTATTCACCAAATTGCTGTGATAGTGAATTATTTACACATGGGAGATCATTTATTTTAAATGAAAGAATGACATTACAGAATCCATTCCTTATTTGAGTTTGTGTTAGTATTGGTGATATTTTATGGTTGTTGTGTGTTTGTTTATGTTTCTTGATTTCCTCCAGGAAAAATGTATGAAGCGATTTAGACTGATTTTTTTGTTTGTTTGTTAAATCTAATTTTCAGTGTATTTTTGTATTTTCTAGTTCTGAAAGTGGAAAAAGAAACAGTCTATAATAAGCTTAGATGATGTATAGTTTTAAAAGCACTGATACAAAAATCAGTCTATATTCTGGAAATGTTTATATTATATTAAAGTGGTTTAATTTCTACATATTGTTTTATGTAAATGATCATTTCCCAGCCAAAGATTATTTTACTTTGGGAGTGAGAGGGGAAATAAGTAAACAGTTTGCACCTCTGGGGAAATCACATTATAAAGTTGTAATAATTTTATTTCTTGTACGTCTTGCTTAGTAGAAGCTGGTATTTAGACTCGAGCTCAGTTTTCAGTTAGGGAAATATGATCAACTATATACAGAAGAAGGAAAAATTTATAAGTGGGAGAGGGCTGTGAGGGTGCATTACCTTTAAATTTGTTCCTCTTGATTATTTTTTTGACTCTAGTGCTCCCTTTTTTATGATAAGCCCCTCCTGTAAGCGTTTGAGCATCACCATGGTATAGTAGAAAGTATAATAGCCTGGAAATCCAAATGTCAGGCTCTGGTCTCAGTTGTACCATCAAGTTGCTGTGTGACCTTGTGGGAATGTCATCAGAATCCAACATGGAGTCATCAGGGATAGGAAAATATAGGCTATAGTATTCCCTTGATGTGTTAATCCTATCAATAAAGTAAATAAATTTAGATGGTGATGTATCTTTAGGCAAGGCATTTAATACTTGGTTTTTCTTGAGATTTGAATAAAATGGTTAATATGAGCTGAAACATAATATGACTGGTTGGGTTTATACCTGGTTGAATGAATAGTCCAAAAGGGAGTTAGATGGCCCCAGAATTAACTTGGATTCCACAAGACTGTTGGTATAAGATTATTTGGTGCTATCTTATCACCTCCCTTCTTCTTCACACATCTGGTGTACTGGTGAAAAGAAGGGGCTAACAGAGGGGGTGGGTGGGGTAGAAAAACCAGAGTAGAGCAAATGGACTGTCAATTAGCCACACAAAAGGCAAATTTTCTTTTCTGCACATGCCAAAAAAATCATTTTTTTCCACAGAAATTGTGAGGCAAGTTGAATTGTAAGCATGTTTAGAATTGATCATTTCTTGTGCAGAAGACCATTTTTGTGTTTTTAAAGCTGGGGGTGGGAATTCAAAAACTACATATCATAAGAATATTCACTAAGATACCAAATTACTGTGATCTTTTCAAAATAAATAGATCAATGATTCATTAAATTAACCACATAATTTTAATCAATACTGGGTAAGTCATTCAAATTTTAAACATTAAAACCATTTCAATTGGGTGGTGTGGCAAGTTGGAGGAGGGATATGGGTATGGTGTTCACTACATCCTTGGAGAAGTCACCAATGACTTGCTCTAGAAAGTGATTTTAAAAGTTTTAGGACAAAATTTTTTTGGCCAAAAATAAACTTTAGGTTAAATTAAGCCCAGTATAAAATAAATTTTCTGTTAATCAGTATTA
This sequence comes from Rhinolophus sinicus, assembly GCF_036562045.2. Lineage (NCBI taxonomy): Eukaryota > Metazoa > Chordata > Mammalia > Chiroptera > Rhinolophidae > Rhinolophus > Rhinolophus sinicus. Next base: position 69,294,037 of record NC_133768.1, on the reverse strand, counting down.
TTTTCGGGTTGTAGTTGTAGACAAGAACCTGGAGCCCGACTTTGGCACATTTGCTTTGCTCCCCACTTCTGTCTCTGAGCCTTGGAGGTAAAAGTGTAAGTCAAGATATTTAAATACATATGCAGGGTCAAATAAGATCTCCATTTCTGGAGTTGAGTGCTGAATCTAGTAAGATGGAATTTAATAGTATAAGTACTAAAACCTGCATTTGGCTGTGGAAAACAATTCAAAAACATATTCAGGGAGGCATAGTGTAAGATATTACATGCGAGAGTGGACGTCATAGGAATGGTGGCAGCAGGGTGCACTTTTTGAGTTCTCCAGATCTTACCACAAACAGAACATCTATAACCCATCAAAGGACTCTCTGGTCATCACTCAGAACAGCTAAGAGACTCGTGTAAGCATTGCTTGAAGGTGGGCAAATTGGATGAGCAGGGGAAGAGGGAAGGGAACGGAGTGGAGACACGGCCATACTTGTGGCTGTGGAAACGCTTGCATCTGCGGCTGTAGGGACGCAGCCGGCATCTGAGGCTGTGGAAAGACGCCCGCATCTGCGACGGTGGAAACGGGGCCAGCATCCACAGCTGCAGAGATGCAGGGGATCCCAGGACGGAACAGAGAACACAAAAGCCAGGAGGTGGGCTCTTTCCCTGCGTCCCACAGCTGATCTCTCCTACCAAGGGGACAGAATATCCAGCATTTGAGGCAATAACCTCAGTGAGACCTCCAGTTGGGCCCTAGGCCAGACAAAGGACACAAACTCCATACCTGGGCCCCTCCCCCCAATCTTCCAATCTTACCCCCGCCCTTCCAGAGACTTAAACTGGCCCCTGAACTGAGGAGTAGTGTCAGATTACAGAGGAGCCTTAGTGCTCAGGGTCTGGGAAGACTGGCGTGGAGCTCTGACCCAGGGAAGAGGCTGGAAAGAGTGTGATTCTTGCTGGGCTAGGAGAGAAAAGACTCCTCCACTCCCAGCCACCACCTTTTCTGTCCTGCGGGAAAAGTGTGACACGGCTGGGCTGGGAGAGAGAAGACCCCTCCATCCCCAGCCCCCACCCTTTCTGGCCTGCCTAGGGCGGGGCAATTACAACTGCAGAGGCACTCCCAGGGATCAGCAGTAAGTGGCAGATGCAGCTCTGGGCTTTCAGCAGCTCAGAAATCGCCTGCCTGCCACACACACACACACACACACACACACACACACACAAACACACACATACACGGAAGAAGTGCCCTAAGACTCAAGAGAACTGGACACAGGGCTGGTGGTGCTACTCCCAGTGCACATATGTGCAGGCAAGAACAGAATCTGCACTGACTTTGTAGAAACTACCATCCAGACCCCTCAGCCCCAAGAATCTAAATCTGAAGTTCCAACGTCACTCTGGGCACCAGGTGACTGGCTCTGCCTGCACAAGACACAGAGGACTCTTTGGTACAGCAGAGGACAACCTGGAGATTACTTGGTGGGCTTAAGCCAAGACTGGCGCTGCTTTTTGTTTTGTTTTGTCTTTAATCTTTGATATCTTTGCCTGCGTTGAGTGGGGGTTGTCGGTTGTTTTTACATGTGAATGTATTTGATTTTTTCTTTATTGTTGTTGTGCTTGGTGGTTTACTTTGTTCTGAAATTGCCCTACCAGGGCCTAGCTTAAGAGGCACATGATTCAACACACCCAGAAGCCAACTCCAGACCAAACCAGAGTACTACTGGGTTTGAAACACCAAGAGGGAATTCTCTACAGGCACAAGAGCCTATAGAGGACAAACCACATTTAATTGGTCAACCCTCATGCAGCAGAACACCCTGCGGTGGGCAGAGCCAAGTCTCACAACTAGTCAGCCTAGGAGTTAACACTACCTAATCACAAGTGAAAAGCAATTAAAGATCTTCTTTAACAGGACAACATAGACAACACAAGAGTCATCTTTGGAGCACACACAGAGGAGAAGAATGAATTAGTGCAAGACAAATATAAAGGACACATACTACAAAAGATAACCCAGCAAGAACTAAGCACTCTAGGGGATCTACCTAACACATCGAAGCAAACACAGAGAGTCAGCCAGAATGGGGAAACAAAGAAACATGTCCCAAATAAAACAACAGAAGAAACCTCCAGAAATGGAACCAAATGAAACAGAGGTAACCAACCTATCAGAGACAGAGTTCAGAACACTGATGATAAGAATGTTTAAGGAGCTTAGAGACGACATAAAGAAGGATGTAGAAATCATAATGAACAACCAGTTAGAACTAAAGAACACAATTACTGAAATAAAGAACTCACTTGAAGGACTTAACAACAGGTTAGATGAAGCAGAGGATCGAATAGCAACTTAGAAGACAAGTTAGCAGAGATCACCCAAACAGAACAACAGAAAGAAAAAAGAATGAAGATGGTTTAAGAGACCACTGGGATAACATCAAGCGCAACAACATGGCATCATAGGAATACCAGAAGGTGAAGAGGGGAAGCAAGGGATTGAGAATATATTTGATGTAATAATGTCTGAAAACTTCCCTAACCTGATGAAGGAAACCGACATACAAGCCCAGGAAATGCAGAGAGTTCCAACCAGGATAAACCCAAACAGGTCCACACCAAGACACATTATAGTTAAAATGGCAAAGGTTAAAGACAAAGAGAGAATCCTAAAAGCAGCAAGAGAAAGACAGAGGGTTACATACAAGGGAACTCCCATAAGACTATCAAATGACTTTTCTGCAGAAACATTGAAGGCCAGGAGGGAGTGGCAGGAGATACTCAAAGTGATGGAAAACAAAGGCCTACAACCTAGATTGCTTTATCCAGCAAGGCTATCATTTAAAATTGATGGAGAGATAAAGAGCTTCCCAGAAAAGAATAAGCTAAAGGAATTTATTACCACCAAGTCAGCATTGCAAGAAATACTAAAAGGACTTCTGTAAATAGAAGAAAGATGAAAACAATCTAACTACAAATTTAAAATGGCAATAACTATGTACCTATCAATAATCACTTTAAATGTAAATGGATTAAATGCTCCAATCAAGAGACATAGGGTGGCTGAGTGGATAAGAAAGCAAGACCCTTGTATATGCTGTATACAAGAGACTCACCTCAGATCAAAAGACACACACAGGCTGAAAGTGAAGGGTTGGAGTAAGATATTTCATGCAAATGGAAATGAGAAAAAAGCTGGAGTTGCAATACTTATATCTGACAAAATAGACTTTAAAATGAAGAACATATTAAAAGACAAAGATGGGCACTATATAATGATAAAGAGATCGATCCGACCAGAGGACATAATCCTAGTAAACATCTATGCACCCAACATAGGAGCACCTAAATATATAAAACAGATATTGACTGACATAAAGACAGAGATCAACAGTAACACTATCATAGTAGGGGACTTCAACACACCTCTGACAACAAGGGACAGGTCTTCCAAACTGAAAATCAATATGGAAACAACAGCCTTAAATGACACATTGGACCACTTGGAGGTAATCTATATTTTCAGAGCATTTCACCCCAATGCTGCAGAATACACGTTCTTCTCAAGCGCACATGGAACATTTTCCAAGATAGACCATATGTTAGGCCACAAAACAAGTCTTGATAAATTTAAGAAAATTGAAATCATACCAATTGTCTTCTCTGACCACAGTGCTATGAAATTAGAAATGAACTACAGGAAAAAAACTGGAAGACACACCAATTCATGGAGGCTGAATAACATGTTACTAAATAATGAATGGGTCAACCAGGAGATCAAGGAAGAAATCAAAAGATATCTTGAGACAAACGAAAATGAAAACACGGTGACCCAAAATCTATGGGATGCCGAAAGCAGTACTAAGAGGGAAATTCATAGCATTGCAGGCCTACCTAAAGTAACAAGAAACATCACTAATCAATAGTTTATCTTCACACTTAAGGGATCTGGAAAAAGAACAACAAAATAAGCCCAAAGGGAGTACAAGGAAGAAGATAATAAAGATCAGAGCGGAAATAAATGAAATAGAAACCAGAAAAACAAGACAAAAGATCAACGAATCCAAGAGTTGGTTCTTAGAGAAGATAAACAAAATTGACAAACCTTTAGCCAGACTCATTAAAAAAATAGAGGACCCCAATTAATAAAATCAGAAATGAAAGAGGAGAAGTGACAACAGACACTGCAGAAATACAAAAAATTTTAAGAAATTACTATGAGCAACTATATGCCAACAAATTTGACAATCTGGAAGAAATGGACAATTTTCTAGAGGCATACAACCTTCCAAGGCTAACTCAAGAAGAAACAGAAAACCTGAATAGACTGATTACCACCAGGAAATTGAATCAGTAATCAACAATCTCCCAACAAACAAAAGCCCTGGACCAGATGGCTTTACAGGTGAATTTTACAAAACGTTCAAAAAGAATTATCACCTATTCTCCTCAAGCTCTTCCAAAAATCCAGAAGGAGGAAGACTCCCAAACACTTTTACGAAGCCACTATCACCCTGATCCCAAAATCAGACAAAGACACCACAAAAAAGAAAACTACAGGCCGATATCTCTAATGAACATAGATGCAAAAATCCTCAACAAAATATTAGCGAACAGAATTCAGCAATACATTAAAAAGATCATACACCATGATCAAGTGGGATTCATCCCTGGTATGCAAGGGTGGTTCAACATCCAAATCAATTAATGTGATACACCACATTAACAAAATGAAAAATAAAAATCACATGATCATATCAATAGATGCAGAAAAAGCATTTGATAAAATCCAGCAGCCATTTATGATAAAAACCCTTAAGAAAGTGGGAATAGAGGATCATATCTCAACATAATAAAGGCCATATATGATAAACCCACAGCTAACATCATACTCAATGGGGAAAAGCTAAAACCATTCCCTTAAGATCAGGAACAAGGCAAGGTTGCCCACTTTCTCCACTTCTATTCAACATAGTGCTGGAAGTTCTAGCCACAGCAATCAGACAAGAAAAAGAAATAAAAGGCATCCAAATCGGTAAGGAGGAAGTAAAATTGTCATTATATGCAGATGATATGATACTATATATAGAGAACCCTAAAGACTCCACCAAGAAACTATTAGAGCTGATAGATGAATTTAGTAAAGTAGCAGGATACAAAATTAATATTCAGAAATCAGTTGCATTTGTATATACCAATAATAAAACATCAGAAGGAGAAATTAAAAAGCAATCCCATTTACAATTGCTCCAAAGACTATAAAATACCTGGGAATAAATTTAACCAAAGAAGTAAAAGATCTGTACTCAGAAAATTATAAGACACTGAAGAAAGAAATGAAAGAAGATACAAATAGATGGAAACACATACCATGTTCATGGATAGGAAGAATTAATATAGTTAAAATGTCCATACTGCCTAAGGCAATATACATATTCAACGCAATTCCTATCAATCTACCAATGACATTTTTCCCAGAAATATTTATATGGGACCATAAAAGACCCTGGATAGCCTCAGCAATCTTGAGAAATAAGAACAAAGTGGGAGGTATAACAATACCTGACATCAAATTATACTACAAGGCTACAGTAATCAAAACAGCATGGTACTGGCATAAAAACAGACACATAGATCAATGGAACAGAATAGAGAGTCCAGAAATAAATCCATGCCTATATGGCCATTTAATCTACGACAATGGAAGCAAGAGTGTACGGTGGGATAAAGACAGTCTATTCAATAAATGGTGCTGAGAAACCTGGACAGACACATGTAAAAAAGTGAAGCTGGACGACTTCCTTATACCATATACAAAAATGAATTCAAAATGGCTTAACGACTTAAATGTAAGATCTGAAACTATAAAATTCCTAGAAGAAAATATAGGAAGAAACTTCACAGACATTACCCGGAGTAAGATTTTTACTGATATATCCCCTCGCGCGAGGGAAGTAAGAGGAAAAATAAACATGTGGGATTACATCAAACTAAAAAGTTTTTTCACAGCAAAGGAAACCATCAATAAAACAAAAAGGGGTCCTACTGAATGGGAAAAGATATTTGCCAATGATATATCTGATAAGGGGTTAATACCACAAATTTATAAAAAAACTCACTCAACTCAACTCCAAAAAAACAAACAACCCAATTAAAAAATGGGCAGAGGACATGAAGAGACATTTTTCTAAAAAGGACATACAGATGGCAAACAGACATATGAAGAAATGCTCAACCTCACTAACCATCAGAGAAATGCAAATAAAAACCACAATGAGATACCACCTCACCCCAGTCAAAATGGCTATCATCAATAAATCAACAAACAACAAGTGCTGGCGTGGATGTGGAGAAAAGGGAACGCTGGTGCACTGTTGGTGGGATTGCAGATTGGTGCAGCCACTATGGAAAACAGTATGGAGGTATCTCAAAAATCTGAAAATGGAACTACCTTATGATCCAGCAATCCCACTCCTAGGTATCTATCCGGAGAAATCCAAAACTCCAATTCAAAAATCTTTATGCACTCCTATGTTTATTGCAGCACTATACACAATAGCCAAGACATGGAAACAACCGAAATGCCCATCGGTAGATGACTGGATTAAGAAACTGTGGTACATTTATACAATGGAGTATTACGCAGCCATAAAGAAGAAAGAAATCTTACCATTTGCAACAACATGGATGGACCTAGAGAACATTATGTTAAGTGAAATAAGTCAGACAGAGAAAGACAAATACCATATGATCTCACTTATATGTGGAATCTAAAGAAAAGAATAAGTGAATGAACTAATCAGAGACAGTTTTGGAAACATGGAGGAAAAACTGAGGGTTGCTAGAGGGGCGGGGGGTGGGGATAAGGGGAAGGTGAGAGGTTTAGAAAATAGTCGATAACCACAAGATGGTCATGGGGTTTTGAAAATTAATTTGGGGAACGTACAGACGGATAGTGGATGGGGGGAGGGGGGTTCACACAGTGTGAGGGATATAAATGATAAACATCTAAGTTTTGCTTTGTCTTGTGCACCTGAAACTAATAAAATAATAAAAAGAAAAAAAAAGTAAGTTGGTACAAATTTAGTTAAATTTTCTGTCTCTGCTAAGTAAGACGTTTGTTAGACTATTGGTCTGCTACTGATATTATGAAAGAGTTTTCTGCCTGAAAAGCAAAGATTATATGTGTCATCAAAATAAAAATAAAATAAAATGAAATAAAAAAAAATAAAAAAAAATTGATAACAGAAAGAGAAAAGAAGAATCCCTAAAGATTTGGAAGTGGTAATTGAAACGTCATTTCATTTCAGTCGTTCAGACCCTTGTTACAGAAAAGCCAAGATTAGAAAGAGTTGTCTTCTGAACCGAAAGGCATTCCAGACTGGACAAAGAGGAAGCTCACTCTGGATATTTCAAACAGAGTATTGTTGGGGCAAGGCTGGAGGGAGGGGGATGGTTTAGGAGGCTGTTACCTCAGTCCCACCTGACATTAAAGGTTGTACTGCCCTGGCAGAGGAAGCACAGCTTGTTGAGTGTTAGTGGAATCGGTTTGGTGTCTGATTGGGTTTGGGAAGCATGAAAGAGTTTGCCTCCCAGGTATTGGTGTGGTTGTTAGAGAGGCCTGAGAGAGGCCAGATTCGCATGCCGTCCTGGTGTATGGCTGGTGTTCAGTCTAACCCATGGATGCATACACCGCTTTTCTTTGTAAATCCTGCTCCATTTTTGGAAAGGTTCAACACAGTTACCTCCTCTTCCTCTTCCTCCTCTACTTCCTCCTCTGTGATCTCTCCCCTGACGGTACCATATGTTAGATAGGGTTCTCCTATCTGGATAGGCAGAGGAGTTTCCTTTCTGGAGTCTGTGGCAATAATGCCTTAGGGTAGGTTGGCACTTTGCTTGCCGTATCATGGCATTGGTCTAAGATGTGGTACCTGGTAAGTGGGGCACTGATATGTTCTCAAACTTGTATTTTTGTTCCCCTTTACAGAAGACAAAGATATTGATAGCTCACATCAAGGACGACAGAAAAGTTGGAGTTGTTTTCAGTGTGATTTTGAACATGGTGGAAAGAAGCCTCAGCCATCACAACAACAGGAGGATGATGGAAATGAGGGCATTAGGGATGTCCAGGAGGTCCCCCAAGTAAAACAGTAAGTGACCAGGCAGCCTGCTTTGCGTGCATTTGCCCATGGGACTTCAACTTTTTCACTCTCTGTGGTCTTCTTTTTCTTCCTCTCACTGGAAAATTGAAGAATGCTAGAAGTGAAATAATGGTTGAGCAGTCCTAATTGTAGTCCTGGTGTCAGAGAGGTGAGGGTGTATAGAAGACTCCTTAGCATTTATGGCCACCCTCCGCTCCACTTCTTCCTGTAGTAGTCCAAATACCATCCTACACAAAGAGAATTAAATTGCATAATGAAGGCCCTATCCAGATTACCGTGCGGAGAGCTAGAAAACCTATTGAGGGAGAAGTGGGGCAGAACACAGGAGATGGAATCCTGGGGAGCTGGTTCAAAATCACGGTGAGTGTTTTGAAAAATATGTGGAACGTGCAGGAGAGAAAGGTCAGCTAGACTTATGTTGGTCTCATATAAAGATGCTAGGTACTTTGTTGGGGACAGTTTGTAATCTTTCCTTTTTACTACTAGGAGGTAACATTCTTGTTCCTCTAAGGGAAAATTCAGAGAAGCAGTATAAAGGAGGCAGGAGGACTGTAGGGAAAATGGAAAAGATTATAAAGGCAAAAGTGGAACTACTGCCAAAGAGATGGAATGACTCCACACTGGATGTCTCAGTTTGGGTCAAGATGCGTGTAGGAGATGGAGGGTCAAGTCTCTGGAGAACTTGTCAGAGGGGCAAACAGTGTCTGCACTAGGTAGGATCTCCTAGAAATTTATAAAAGAAGGATCATATCTAACAGTTTACGTTGATTATATGGAAGAGAGCTTTGAATGGAGAGCTAGGGATTTCAGATCTCCATATTTGGCACAGACATAAGAAATCATGTCTCCGGTCCCTTTTTTAGAAATACTTTTTAATTCGGTAGGCGGTGGGAAAAGAATCCTGTGTTGGGCCTGCTCTCTAGCCTTCTTTGCATGTTGTTCCTGCTCTCTCCCTTCCTTTTCTTTTCACCCTTAGATTCCTAATGGGATGAAGTATGACAAAATATGGCTAATGAATTCAATCCAGAGACATTGCAGTGTCCCTTTCACTCCAGTGGATGTAAGAGAGGACAGTGAAGCCAGATTAGGGCACACAGGGAAGGGGGAGAGACCTGGCTCAGCAGGGGCCATTGGCTTATGTCACTCTTGTTGCTTCAATCTCTGTAGTTCCACTATGTGAAAAGCTGGGCCCAGTTCTTTGTCCAGGGCGCTAGCACCGCCTCTGCATTGAAGGATGTCAGCTACAAGATTTGTGATGAGGAGAACCAAATAGTGTGTGTGGAGGGCATTACCTGTACATAGTCCAGGGGCAGAAGGATAGGTCAGGGGCTTTTCGTCTTCTTTGGAACTGGAGTTCCTAGTGCTTACCCCACCGCTCCTTCCTGCAGATACCTATCTTTGTCAGTACTTCTGCTGTATCCTACTCTGTGTGGGATAAGTTGGAGCCAAAGGAAATGGAGCAGCTAAAGGTAACGCAGACTCAAGGCATGTTGTGTGCCCACACCCAGACCCATCTCTTCTTCCTCCGATTCCCAATTTTCCTATCACCACCATAGCCTCAGCACTTTCCATCTTCCTCTGCAGCTGACCATGAACAAACGATATGATCCCTCCCAGAAAGCTCTTGACCTCCAGATGTTCCGCTTTGACCCAGGTATGGCTGACATTAATAATTTTAGGGCAGGTGACAGGACAGTAAGGTCGGCCTGGAAAGGAGACTTATGGATGGTAGCATGTTAAGGGGTTGGTGGTGGTCGTGGACCCTTTCAGCCTTCTGATTCCTTCTTCTCGTCTTCCTGAAGACTTGGTGGGCCTTGATATCGATATAATCCTGAATCGAAGAAACTGCATGGCTGCCACCCTGCAGATCATCAAAGAGAATTTCCCTGAGGTGAGGCCTTAGACCCAGTGCTGGTGTTCCAGTAGAGGGCAGAACTCATGGTCAGGGGGCAGATTTGTCCCTGAGGCCCAAGATAGTAACCGTCACTCTGACTTTTTTTTCCCCAAAAGCTGTTGTCCTTGAACTTGCGCAGCAACAAACTGTACCAGCTGGATGGCCTGTCTGACCTTATGCAGATGGCCCCCACAGTCAAGATCCTGAACCTCTCCAAAAATCAGGTGAGAAATGGGAGCCAGATCAAAGTTGGGCTGAAAGGGGGTGGATGCTCATCAGAGTGATGACAGGAGGTAGTGGAAACCACCTGTGGGGGAAGGAAGGGACTGTGGGTACAGGAGTCTGGATGTCTGTTTCTTTCCCTAGGACTTCTCCTTCTTCATTTTTTTTTTTTTTTTGGTTTGCTTCAGGTGTACAAAACAGTGTAATAGTTAGACATTTACAACCCTCACAAAGTGATAACCGCCCCCCTCCCATCTACTATCTTTCTGACATCGTATATAGCTTTTACAATTCCATTGACTCTATTCCCTGTGCTTTACTCCACATGCTGTGACTATATGTAATATGTGTGTGTGTGTGTATGTTTAATTATAGTTTACATTCAGTATTATTCAGCTTCAGCCTCAGCTTCAGCTGTACAGTGCAGTGGTTAGACATCTATACAGTCTGTGAAGTGGCCTAATAAGACAAGTGCCCGTCTGACACCCTACAAAATCTTTACAGCATTATTGATTATATTCCCCAAACTGTCTGTCATATCCCCATTACAATATTGTGACTACTAATATGTACTTTCTAATCCCTTTACCTTCTCCCCCATCCCCATCCCCCTCCCAACTAGCAACCATCAGTCATTTTTTCCTTATGTCTCTGAGTCAATTTCCGTTTTGTCTGTTCATTTATTCTGCTCTTCAGATTCCACATATAACTGACATCACATAGTATTTGTCTTTCTTAGTCTTACTTATTTCAGTTACCATAATATTCTCTAGGTCTATCCAAATCTTACCTCTAGGTTGTTGCAAGTGGTAAGATTTCATTCTTTATGGCCGATTAATACTCCACTATATAAATGTACCACAATTTCTTTATCCAGTTGTTACCAATGGACATTTCAGTTGTTCTCCGTGTGTTGGCTATTGTGGATAATGCTGCAATAAACAAAAGGTGCATATATTTACTTTTTTTTGGATTAGTGTTTTGTTTTTTTCTCCACATTTCTCAGCTGGGCTGTATCCGGGAGTTGGTCAAAATGAAAGGCCTGAAGCTCGAAGAGCTGTGGCTGCAAGGGAACCCCTTGTGCATCACCTTCCCAGACCAGTCCACCTACATAAGGTCAGTGCGAACCCCTGTCACCCTTCCTGGAGAATTTTGCCCTCTTGAAGCCTGAACTACCTCTGACAGTGTCCATCTACAGAAAGTGGCAGCCCTGGTCCTCTGGGAGGACCACAGGCTCTGCCTTCTCTTTTCTGTTTCTCTCACCTGTGCCTACAGGTCTGTTCTTCCTCTGACCTGCTCACTTGTTCTCCTGACTGGGTTCTGGTTCCTGACTCTGCACCTAGTTTCCTCTAATATACCCACCCAAGAGTGTGCTCCAGGAAGCAGTGGTACCCCTCATCACCAGTACTAGAGGATCCAAGCTTTGAGGCAGATGCCAGTGCTCTGCACTGAGAAGGGTCCTCCAACCCAGGCCTCATGCTGAGACAGGCCTTTCTGATTCTGAGTTTATATAGTTTCCCTATCCTGTTTTGGTTGGAACCCTCTTTCCCATGCTCTAAAATTGTCTCCCCTCGAATCACGGGCTGACATGGGGACCTTGTGCCCCATGGTGAGGTGTCTGCCATGGCGACATCTGTTCCTTTGGCCCAATGCGAGGGCATGGGCCCTCCTTAGGAGATGCCAGGGTTCCCTGAGTCAGGGGGCCAGAAGTGGGTCACCACCAGTAAGCACAGGGCCTCCTGAGGGAGCAGTGGAAGGCAGAAGGTGGAGGTGGTTGAGGAGACAGAAGGACAGACCTCTCAGGGGCACTGCCCCTCCTTCCCTCCACACATCACATCTTCCTGCCTGGGCCTTCAGAGGAGCCCTGTGTAGCCCGACATGGATATGATTCCTCAGGCAAGGAACCAACTAAGACAGACACAGGTGCACAGGGGCCATGAGGAGAGAAGGTGGTTTTTGTAAGAGGGGACCACAGACCCTCTACTCCATGCTGAGCTGGGGCCTGACACTTTTCTGTTTGGGGAAGGTCTCCTGCCTCCATGGCTGCTTCGTTTCCCATGCCCAGTTCAGACTGAGCTCCCACAGGTGGCAAAGTTTCAGCCAGCATCTAATGGGCCCCCAGCCCAATAAGTGCATGTTTTCCCTTCCTACCTGAGGTCCCAGGGTCAGCCAAGGGCAGGTGAAGGAAAGTGCTACAGCAGGGGAGCCATGTCCCCTTCTGTTTTCTTCCCTGACCCGCACCTCCATGGCAGAGCTTCTTTCCCTTCCCTTTGCTTTGCTTTCTCTTTCTCCCTTGTCTCTACTCCCCTACGTCTCCCCCATCACTCACCTCCTATATTCACTCCCTTTTTGTCTTCATCCCCCTCCTTTTCCCTCCCTTCTTCCTGCACATTGCCTCAGTCACCCGCCGGCCCCAGCATCCCAGCCCATCCCTTCGGTGTGTCCTGCCCCTGACAGAATGCTGGAGCCCCAGTGAGGTAGCTGAGCCCTAGGCTCCCACCCCATTCCTTCTTCTGTCTGGAGCCTTCAGTGAGGACCTAGAGGAAGGAAGGGAGGCAGAAGGGGGAAGAAGCTCTGGAGCGTGGGATCCAAATGCTGTTCCGTATGCCCTGGAGAAGGGAGTCAGGGCAGTTTAGTTGGAAGCTACCCTGGGGGCAGGAGAGGGAGGGAGGGAAGAAGAGAAGGAGGGAGGAGGGAGAGAGAGAGAGAGAATGGATATGAATGTGAAGCTGTGGAGAGAGATGAGACTGCATGCTTCAGACATCCCATATGACAGGTGCTCAGTGCTCAGCAGGGGAGTGGACCCAGGACCCTAGAAATCAGAGGCTTAGGGGGGCAAAGGGGCTGCTGGGTGGGCAGAACACACTGGTATCTGTTTATGTCATCAGTGTTTTAGCTAAACGGAAGCATTACCACACAAACTATCAACCACTCCTTTCTATTTTTGGTTTTGGACAGTGCCATCAGGAAATGTTTCCCCAAGTTTTTATGCCTAGTAAGTGCCTACATTCATCATTATCTCTTACTAGCTTTGATGACCTCCACACCTGCCCTCAAGCACTTTGGGTCTTGCCTAGATTACGTGTTTGTATCAGACCCTTATCCACTTTACAGGACATGGGCTCCTGAAAAGGACATGAATATACTCTCTGGAAATGTACACATATATACAGACAGACACAAGTTGCATATAGTAGTAGACTTCCAGGACCTCATAATGCAGATGCCCACTGTAATCACGTCCATGGAATATCCAGGGTCCTTTCGCACCTGACCTCTGACTCTCACCCTTTCCTGGGCCCATCCTTTTCCTGATCATCCAAGACCACTGGATGATCCCTTGTCTCCGTTGCTGACTTCCTCTTCTCTTCTCCAGGATGGCCAGGCGTTACAACCCCCAACTACTGTTGACATTGACAAACCCTACTTAACAAAACCTTGTGAGGTAAGAAAAAGGATCAAAGAATATTTGGGGTATTGCAAGGGAGGCTTTATCAGCAACATAGTCTTACATGTCTTTTGATTTCAGGAAAGCTATAAAGGATGTGAGGCACTGAAGAGTCTAGTCATGCAATTCCTGAAAGAGTAAGTACCGCTGGGACCACCAGGAATGGGGAGGGCTGGGATAGACTGGGTCACCCGTGCACAGATCTGCTCATGGGCATTTTCAAGTTCTATTTGAGGTCCAGACCATAGAGATTGACTGCCTTCATTGTTCCCCCACAGATACTACTTTATTTATGACTATGGAGACCGGCGCCGTCTCTTCCGTGTTTATCATGATGAGGCCTGTTTCTCCCTGACCATTCCCTTCAACCCTGTAGACCCTGCCCCGTGAGTATCACAGCTCAGGCCCTGCTCTTGGGCCATCTGGCTCCCCAGTATACACCAGTCAGCTTCTGGAAACACCCACACTGGCCAGACCACCACCTCCTGTTCCTCTTTTCTCCTAGAAGCAGCTTGTTTGAGTACTTCAAGGATAACAGGAATATGAAGAACCTCAAGGACCCCTGTGCGTGTGTGATGGGTTAGATTGGGCAGGGAAAGGGGGCATGAAGGGGTCAGTCATAGAGCCGAGGGTGTGGCAACCATGACTTTCACTGTCCTCCCCACAGACCTGCGGGTTCAGCTGCTGAAGCATACAAAACGTGACATTGTGTGCTCCCTCTGTGTGTTGCCCAAAACTCAGCATGACCTCCTCTCCTTTGTGGTGGACATGTGGTTCCAGACGGTGAGCACCTGTTTCCTCTCTGGGGCAGGCCCAGAAAGCTGTAGGTGGGTAGGAGGCGTAGGTGGTGACTGAGCACCTGGGCCCTTCCCTTTCAGGAAAGGATGCTCTGCTTCTCTGTCAACGGGGAGTTCAAGGAAGGTGAGTGTGTGTAGACTCCCCTCCCCAGATGTCCCACTGCTGCCTCCGCCCGGCTGGGCTCCCTCTCTGAACTCTCCCAAATCCCTAATCCCTGCCCTTTCTTTCCTGTTCTCTCTGTGTTCTCCCGAATCCCTTCTGCCCCCAAACCATCCTGGTATGACCTGCATCCATGCCCACACAGCTTGGGCGTTATGGGCACACACTGTGGCCTTTGATGGCTGTCGTCCTAGATGCTTACTCTGAGAACTTGGGCCCATTACCTAACCTCTCATGTTCCTCATTTGCAAAATGGGTCTAATAATACCCACTTCTTGGGTAGCTGCAAAAAATGAAACCTATGAACTTGTGAAGGGGTTGTCCCAGGGCCCAGTACGTGGTAACATCCCTGTCAGTGAGAGCAGATGGCCCCTGTTGTTGCCCTCCCCACCATAGAGATTGACTGCCTTCATTGTGATTCCCAGTGAACAGTTGTTCCCTTTGGCATGAGTGTCAAGCCAGACCCTGACAGGGGAAGGCAGTGTGAGCATGTGAAGCATGTGTGACTCTAAGGGGCTGTTGTTTGTCTTTTGTGGAGGTGGAAGGAAAGTCTCAAGGTTCTGTGCATGCCTTCACCCGGACCTTCATCGTTATCCCTGCCAGCAGTTCCAGGTGAGTCCTGCACTGTGGGTGGGAATACCCAGCCCAGCCTGGGCCCAGGGGTGTGGGAACGTGCATGTGCTTGGGGTTTTCTCAACTTTGTGGAAGCCAACAGGTAGATCCAAGCAGCAGTCCAGCATAGGGGTTAAGAGCGTGGGCTCTGGGGTTAGAGCACTGGGTTCTATTGCTGAGCCAACACTCAGTAGGTTGTGACCTTGGTCAAGTCACGTGACCTTTCTGTGACACAATGTCTTCCTCTAAAAATGGGATTAGACTGTCCTGTCATGTAGGCTGTTTTACAGAGTAATTGCTTTGGGTTTAAACCTACAAATCTAGTGAAGCTGGTAGAGAATCTCTCCAAGAGTGGGCTCTGTGAGAGAGTCAGAGCTAGCAGCCAAGGAACCTGGGGGGCAGGCACAGTCGGGGTATGGAAGGAATCTGGTTGCTGAGTGGCAGTGGGAGCAGGATCCTTGGTGGGGATGTGGGGTTGTATTTCCATCAGCTCTCTGAGGGCCCATTTTCCCTCCAGTATATTCATCGTGAATGATGAACTATTTGTGAGAGACATCACCCCCAGCAAGACTCAAAGTGCATTCTCCATCCAAGTGCCGGCACCCATCTCAAGCTCTGGGCCCAGCCTCTCCCAGCAGCAGCAGGAAATGGTGCAGGCTTTCTCCACCCAATCTGGGATGAGCCTCCAGTGAACTCAGAAGTGGGTGCTGGCTGTGCATGTGGATAGGAGGGAGCTGGGAGGAGCAAAGGAGTGAATAGTGGGAACTCGGACATAATTATCTTAAATCTCGTTTCCTACAAAAGTTTGCATGTGAACAATCCCCTAATTTTATACTAATACATTTAAATATAGTATATTATAAAACCCAGTTTTCCTAGTGCACATCCTGTTTTGAAACTTGTTTTGTTTATTAATTGTTAGCACCAGCATAGTTTCCTCTCAGTATATATTAAGCTACCTTGTTCCTGCTAAGATCTGTGTATTAAACAATTGAATGCCAGTTGGCCACAAGTTATTGTTGATAGACATTTGCCTTGTCACTACGTTTTCAGTATTACATGCAGTGCCACCTGCTCATTATGGTACATACATCTTGGAGAATTTGGAGGTTTCTTTCTGTATCATAGATTAACAATAACATTGTGTGGTCAGAGTGTTTCCATTTTGTCCTAAGTGAGGTCATCTGTCCTCCCTCACCACAGGTGCTTTCAGTACAATGAGTAGGCTATACTGGAACTACATAATTCTTTTTTATTATTATTATTAGTTTCGGGTGTACAAAACAACATAATGATTAGGCGTTTACACACCTCACAAAGTGTTAACCCAACAAGTCTACTACCCACCTGACACCATACATAGGTATTACAATACCATTGACTATATGAACTATAAAATTCTTTACTCGTCAAAAAGTAAAGTCTGAGAATGCAGAGATAAAAGGAAATGGATCTCCAGGCTTTCAGGAAGGATAAGGGGACAGAAATCAGGTGGCCTGGGGATGAACCTCAGGGCTCCTGGCTGCGTTATATTCCCCATTCTCTCTCTGGACTTTCTCTAGTTCAAGGAGGCAAGATTCCAGAGGAGGCCCTCGTGCAGTGACCTGGAATCTTGGAAACAAAGCCCAGTAAAGGAGCCCTCAGGTGTCCTCATCTTCATCCTCATCATACTTGTTATATCTCTTCTCCAACCTGAGGCCACATCCATGTCTAAGGTTGGAGCCCGGCTGACCAAGAAGCCAAAGTTTACCTTGAAGCCTGCTAGTTGTTCTGTATGTTTCCCCCTCATGATCCTTGTTCATTTTCATATTAAACAGTGGCATTGCACATTGCATTCTGTGTCTTAGATTGTTCTTTCCCTGCCCCAACCATGAGCCAAAGGGGCCAGGACCAGCAGGTCCCGTCTCCCCCTTCATCCATGGCCATCTCTAGATCAGGCGTCCACAGTGCTTGAAAATGATGGGGTAGGGACTCCATTCCTGGACTACCTTACAATCCGAGCTTTGGTCCCTGTATCCTGATAACCTTCTTTCTACCACTTCACAATAACTCACAAGCTGTGACACTCACTTTTGTAAACAAACTTAACATCTTTAGCAAGTGGAGTGCCATATGTATTGTAGTATTCATGGATTTCTTAATCATTTAACTGGTCTAAAACCATGCTAACATTTTTAGTAGGTTCTTATCTTATTTTTAATGTATCACTGACAAAGATTTTGAGTGTTGTGTACCTAACCCTATTTTCCCCACAAGTCCTGTGTTGTTTTTTTCACTTTTTAATTTTGAAATAATTATTGATTTACCAAAAGTTACAAAAATTGTGCAGAGAGGTCATGTGTATTCTCCACTCATATTCTCCCAATGATAAAGTCTTGAATTACAACAACGCAATATCAGACCAGGAAATGGACTTTTATATATTCCACAGAGCTTGCTGAGATTTCACCAGTTCCACATGCACTAATTTGTGTGTTAGAGTGATGCACTTTTATCAGCTATGTAGATTCTGTAACCATCACCACAAACAAAATACAAAACTTCCATCACCGCAAGTTTCCTTCATGCTACCCTTTATAACACACATACCTCTCCGTTGCCACACATCCCTAACCTCTTTCAAACACTCTTATAATTTCAAAAATGTCGTATACATGGAATCCTATAGTGTACAACCATTTGGAATGGATTTCTTTCCCTCAGCATAACTCTCCTGAAAGCCATCCAAGTTGTTAAGTGTATCAATAGCTTGTTCCTTTTTATGTCTGAGTAGTATTCCATGGTGTGGATGTACCAGTTTGTTTAAACATTCATCTGTTGAAGAAACATTGGGGTTATTTTCACTTTTAAACTATTATGTATAAAACTGTTATGAACATTCATGTACAGGTTTTTGCATGAACACAATTTTTTTATTTCTCTGTGAAATTACCCATTGCGCAATTTCTGTATCATATGGTGATAGCATGTTTATTTAAGATGTATTGTTTTAAGACCTCTTAAATATTATAGTAAAAATAAGACTGTGTGTTATTAATTTTGCTGCAAAAGATGCAACATTTTATAGCCATTGTGATAGGTGTCTTTAATATTTCATTGTGCTTTTAATTCACATTTCTATGATGGCTAAAGATGTTGAATGTCTTTTCATGTACCTATTTGCCATCATTAAATTATCTGTTCATGTCTTTTGCCCATTTTCTAATTGTATTAAGTGGCCAGATGTAGCTCTAGAGATTTGCCCTGGCTGAGGCTAACAGAAAGAATGTGAGGCTTCTAGAGACTCATTTTTCTTAGCTGGGAGGACAAAAATGGGGCTGAAGCTACTTAATGTGCCTCAAATTAGGATTGAACTTGGATCTGGAACAGGACTAAGAAGTGGGGGAATCTCTTGGTCCATCTGGAAGGCTCTGGTTAGGGTAGAAAAATTAAGATATGGGCTGGGGGAAAAACAGTGGAAGGAGGGCAATTCGGGGAGAAAATACCTTCTAAGTGATGCTAGTTTATCACTCTCACCTAGCTCGATATGATTCAGAAAACTATTCTCTTTGATGCATGGTTTTCATTTCTGGATATCCATTAGAATTCCCTCCAATCCCCAGACTCAAACAATTGAATCAGAATCTCTAGGAGTAGTCATCAGTATCTTTAATGTTACTAAGTTGAATCTAATGAACTGCCAAAATTGAAAGACTTCTCTGATGGTGTATTAGTTTCCTGGAACTGCCATAACAAGATAGCACACATTCAGTAGCTTCAATAACATTTTTTTCTCACAGTTCTGTAGGCTGGATGTCCCAGATCCAGGTGTCCACAGGTTTAGTTTCTTCTGAAGCCTCTCTCCTTGGTTTGCAGATGGCTGCCCTCTAGCTCCATTGTCACATGATTGTCTCTGTGCATATGCACCCTTGGTATCTCTCTGCGTGTCCTAAACTCCACTTATAAGGACACCAATCAGATGGGATTAGGGCCCACCCTAAAGGGCTCATTTTAATTTAATCAGCTCTATAAAGGCCCTATCTTCAAACAGTCACATTTAAGGTGCTGGGGGCTAGAGCTTCAACATATGAATTTGGGTGGGACACAATTCAGTTCACAAGAGATGGTGTGAGAAATAACCTCGGTCTGAGAAATTCAGCTCCCTTTTAGCTGCCTTCCTGGAACTACCAGTCACCAAATTGGGCAGAAGTTGGTCATGTGGCCACACTTAGTTTCAAAGGAAGCTACAAATGTGGTCTTTTATTGGGAACTTTACTGTCCCAAATAAATTTGGGATTCTCTTAATGAAAAAGGAGAACTGATGTGGAATATGTGTTGCACTTTTACACCAAAGGCAGCTAGAAACACTTCCTCAATTGTCATGTCCTTTCTATCCAATTTTCCACTCATAATTTACATGGTTTCAAACAGAACTGCTGCTTCAGAGACACCTGAGCTCACTCTGCCATCCTCTCAAATCCCTTGCCCTAGACTCTGCCTGGTTCATCACAACTTAGAATGCATATGTTTAATCCATGTCATTCATTCATTCATTCATTCATTCATTCAACAAATACTTAATAGTTATCAATGATATGAGAGATGCTGTGATAAGGACTGGAGATAAAGCAAAGAAACTGACAGACATATTCCTGGTTCTCACAGATCTGACATTCTAGAGGAGTTGATACATTCAAGAATTAAGTGTTAGTAAGAAAATAATATGGGGAAATGTGATAGAGAATGAATAGGGCAGGGAGGGAAGGGACAGATTTCTGAAGTAGTCAGCAGTGGGAAGATATAGGAGTTGAACCCTCTTGGCAAAGGGAACAGCAAGAATAAAGTCCCTAAGGTGTGAACAAGCTTGACACGTTTAGGAAACAGCTTGGATGCCAATGTGCATTGGGAGCACAGTGTTAGGAAATGAGGTTAGAGTGGTAGGAGGGACCATGTCACAAAAGGCGTGGGCCATGGTAAGGACTCTGGGTTATGTTCTTATGATGGAGCCATTAGAGTTCTTTAAGAAAGAAAGGGATATTATTGTCATCTACTTTATTAACGCTCACTATAAATGAGTACTTTGGTGAACAGACTGAAGTAGCACAACAGTGGGAGCAAGTAGATGAGTTAGGAGAGTTAGGAGTCTACCACGGACATGCGTGTGAGAGGGTACAATGGCATGGGCCAGGCATTTAGCAGTGGAAGTGATGAGAAGCAATTTGAAATGAGATGTGCACTGGAAGTACTGAACTTGCTGACAAAGTCCATGTTTGTGGTGAGAAATAGAAAGGAATCAAGTGTGTCTCTTGGAATATGGATATTTGCGGCTGGATTAGGGTAGTTTTATTAGATTGGGAAGTGAGTGGAGAACTAGGTTGGGTCAATGCCAGGAAATTGACAGTTGTTTTGGTCATTTTGTTTGTGGAGCCTATGAAAAATCTGGGTGGGACCATGTTGCTGTACACATAAGTCTGGAGGTCCTAAGCACATTCTTGGCTACGGCAAAAAAGAAAAGAAAAAAACCCCAACTGTACAGCTTAACAGAATACTTCAATAAAAAATACATGTCAGTTCTATATATGAGCAGAACACAGCTCTAGATTCTGAAAAGGATGCAAAGTCTTTTAAAATCAATTTTACTCAGCTATAATTTATGTTAAATATAACGCATGTATTTTACATGTATAATTCAATAAATTTGGATAAATGCATTACACATATAACCACTACAATCAACATGTGGAAAATTGATATGAAAACTTTTAATACCCCTGTCAATCTCTTCATGAAGCTCATTATGTTGTTAGAGAGAAAGAAAGGCATATACATGAATTAGAGAAAGATATAAGGAAGTAAAAGATAAGTTTCATTGATTGGAACAATTCTTGGAGGTTTCAGCTTTGGTGAGGATTCCTGGAAAATGCCTACTTCTAATGCAAATACATTTGGGATGAGATGCTTGTCATCAACATAGAAGGTCAAGGCTGAAGTCAGACCAGGGCACCACAAAACTTTGTGGTCCCAGAATATCTCACCAATCTGAAATGCCTGTAAGTATTCACCAGTTTGACTTAAAATATTTGCAATTATCTTTGGAATATGAGTAAGAAGATGCACATGTATTTCCCAGGGGAAATGTCTTTGGGATATGTAGAAAGGCAGCACTCCACTAACATAGGCACATGGAGTCATTTCTAAGATTTGCTGGGTACCACCTCATTAGAGGACAGGGAAATCCAAGCTAAATGAGGAAGTAGCAAAGCAAGTACTCAATATCCTCTTGATTCCTCTAATTACTATTTTTAACCTGACATAAGAGATATTTCCTTCCTTTGGGATATCTTAAATCACTTCATGGTGGCAAGCCCTATCAGGAAGCATATGACATTTGTTTTAATCCAGGGAAAAGGAGAAGTTTATTGGAAGCATGACCTCATCTCACATTGGGGGAAACCTTAGAACTGGTGGGAGGAGAGGTCTACACAAAGTCCTTGGGTTGATAAATTTTTATATCTATGTTTATCCATATTGATGGGAACATGTACAAAGTGGCCATGGTGGGAGCAATATGAGCCTTGGCATATCTAGGTGGATGTAACTTTGCTACTGTTGAATTGCCAACTTTTCAGCAACAGAAACCAATTTTGAGCACCAAATATGGGGACTAGTTGAATAGATTGGGCCTTTTCACCCTGAAAAGTTCAATAGATCTTTTGAGAGGAATATATACATACTCCATCTAATTGTTTGCCTGCAGGGCCTAAGCCATCACCTCTGTTTGAGAGCAAACAGTGTTTGATCCACTGTCAGGGAATTCCCAGAAAACATCAGATGAGGAACCTGCTTTACAGCAACAATGTATGGAAATGAACCCATGAACATGGAATCCAGCTATCACATGACATTCTGTACCACCCAGAGGATTGGAATGGACTGCTGAAGGCCCAGGTGAAGTTCTGCTTGGAGGCAATATTTTAGTAGCATTGTGAGTCATCCTCTAGGACTCAGCATACACCATGAGTAAAATACTTTTGTATGATTCTGGTCCTCAAAAGAAGTAATACATAGATCTGAGAAAATGAGGGGTGTAAACCAGAGTGACCTCACTTGCCATCATTCCAGTTGACTGGATTGGATAAATTTGGGTGCCTGATTCCTAGAACTCTGGACTACTGAATTATAAGCTACAAATGCCACTTGTGTACTTTGTCCTCCTTGTACCCATCAACCATCCTGCAGAAAGAGGAGACACCATTCTGGCAGAGGTAATGGACACTGATTATCAGGAGAGGGGGTACATTATTACACATTGAGGACAGGAAGAAATGTTTCCTTCCTAAGTGATCCACTGAGTACTTTTTGATATACCCCTGCCAGTTTCGACAGTGAACGGGCAAGGAAGAAGCCCGGTCCAGGGAAGGGTAAGGTAACCGGGGATAAGGAACTAGATAATGCCACTCGTAACTATCAGACTTAAGAGCTGAAGATGAAGGGAATCTTGAGTTGATAGTGGAACATGGAGATGAGTATTAGTTGTGGCTGAAAGACCAGCTGCAGAACTATGGGATGGTAATTATCATGTTCTAAATTTCCTGCAGTAATGTAGACCAACTGGGTCCTAGAGAACTTGATCCTTGGACATATGTGGAGAAGTGGACCCAAGAAGAACAAAGGATAGACTGTGATGAACACAGAGCCATGATGCCTAGATGTCTCCTTCAAGGAAAGAGTGGTTGTCCACCCCACTGGCATTGATATCAGCAGATAGCCTTCAGCTGTCAGTGGTTTCAGGGATAAACTCTGCTGCAGAGAGCTGTCTTGCCCATAGTCATGTCCTTCCTGTGGTTTTCCTCATTGATGGAGGTAGGGTATAAAGGTCCAGCCATTTAGGCCGCATGCTTGGCAAATCTAGTGGGACATTTTAGCTCCATATTTCCACATGGGATAGATGAAAGCTGTCACTAGGCCTGCATTAAAGATTGACTTTTCCCTTGGCCCAATCCCACTTGTCCCTCCTCCATTCTACAGGTGCTCATCCTTATGGAACTCTATAATAAACATCCAGCATACTGTATTTGATCTCAGAGATTGCTTCCTGGAGATCATCTTGGGACCTCCACCAGCTCTTCCAAATGAGGACTTGCATATTTGTGTGCTTTGATCAATGCTATATCCCCAGCATCGAGAAGAGTGCCTAGAACATAGTAGAACCTCAGTAATTAGTGGTTGGGTGGGAAGGTCAAATTGTACAACCAGTTTAAAGAACAATTTGGGAGTTTTTAAGAATGTCAACTATAATTTTATATATATATATACACAGGATGTGGAGTACAGCATAGGGAATAGAGTTAATGGAATTGCAACAGCTATGTACAATGTCAGAGGGGTAGTAGATTGAGGGAGGAAGGTTATCACTTTGTGAGGGGTGTAAATGTCTATTACATTGTTTTGTACACCTGAAACTAATTTTAAAAAGTTAATCTTATATCTACCATATAATCTATCCATTCCACTCCCATATAATTATTTAAGAAAAATGAAAGCATATGTCCACCCAAAGACTTGTACATGACTTTTGTAGAAGATTTATTCATAATAGCTCCAAACTGGAATCAAGTGAAACATCTACCACTGGGTGAATAGAAAAAGAAATTGTGGAGTACTACTCAGGAATGAAAGGAACAAAGTATTGATATACTCAACAACATGAATGAACCTCAAAATAATTATGCAGAATCAAAAATCTGGAAGAAAAAATTATGAACCATCTTGTTGCATTTATAAAACCCTAGAACATGCAAACTGATACCAAAAGAAAGCAAATCAATGGTAGTCTGTGGATGGTGAAGGGGGTGCAGGAGGGAGTGGAGAGCAATTAGTAAGGGGCATGGGGAATATGGAGAGTGTTAATTAACATAGGTTCATTATTTTATAGTGGTTATAACATCATGGGTACAAACAAGTTGTACAATTTAAATACATATAGTTAATTGTTCATCAATTATACATTTAAAAATCTGTTAAACTAATTACTGGTTGGATAAAAGAATGGACCTAGGATAGTCATTTCCCTCAAATTGCCTGAAAAACACATTCTCTTTTCCACATTTCACAAATCAGGAACTAGATCCCTGAATGTTCACTCTCTGGGGATCTTAGGAATGGGATTAAGAAACATGGCTGTCCCCACACCCACATCTTTTATATGGAAGACCCACAAACACAGGCCTACCCTAAACCTTGGTAAAAACTGGTGTGGAAAAAAAAGACTACTTAGATAAGGAGCTGGGATCTCCCCAAGAGTAAGCAACAATGAATAGCCTTGATATATCATGGACAAAAGAGGGACTTCCTGAAATTATTGGCTCCAGCCTACACAGTCTGCTGAAAAGAGACACTGTAAGTCATACGCTGAAAGTTCTTGTGGTGAGGAAGAGCTATGTTGGAGGTTAGGAGGAGGACATGAGAAAATTAATGTGACAATGCGAAAACATTATATACAACAATCCCATCCTTTAAAAAGGGCGGATGTAAAGGATCCTCTATGTGCTGAACAGGGTGATGTATGTGAGGATTCAATCAAAAGAAGCTGAGAGGATATGATAGGAATAGTGGCAATGAGGTGGTCTTCTTGAGTTCTTCTCTGGAACTTACCACAAATTGAACATCTATAACCCATCAAAGGACTCTGCTCATCACACAGAACACCTAAGAGTCTGTTACGAGGATTACTTGAAGGTGGGCAAACTGGACGAGCAGGGGAAGAGGGAAGAGAGCCCAGTGGAGATGTGGCCTGCATCCTCGGCTGTGGACAGGCAGGGGGTCCCAGGACAGACAAGTCACCACAAGAGCCAGGAGGTGGGCTGTTTCCCTGTGACCCACAGCTGATCTCTCCTGCCCAGAGAGCAGCATATCCAGCATTGGAGGCAGTAACCTCAGCTGAGACGTCCAGCTGGGTCCTAGGTCGGACAAAGGACATAAACACCATACCTAGGCACCTCCCCCCACTCTCCCAATCCTACCCCCGCCCTTCCAGAGACTCAAGCTGGCCCCTGAGCTGAGGAGTAGTGTCAGATTACAGAGGAGCAGTAGCGCTCAGGATCTGGGAAGACCCGGTTTACAGCTGCTGTGACCCATAGAAGAGGCTGGGAAGAATGTGCCACTGCTGGACTGAGACAGAGAAGACTCCTCCATCCCCAGCCCCCACCTTTTCTGGCCTGCCTAGGGCAGGGTAATTACAACTGCGGAGATAACACCCAGGGGTCAGCAGCAGGTGGCAGACACAGCTCTGGGCTTTCAGCAGCTCAGAAATCTCACGCCCTACACACACACACACACACACACACACACACACACACACACACACACACACGGAAGAAGTGCCCTGAAACTCAGGAGACCTGGGCACAGGGCTGGCTGTGTTACTCTCAGTGCGCATATGTGCAGGCAAAAGCAGAAACTGCACTGACTTTGTAAAAAATACCTTACAGACACCATAAGCCCACTCATCTAGAACTGCAGTCCCAGGGTCACTCTGGGCACCAGGTGACCGGCTCTGCCTGCATAAGACGCAGGGGACTCTTTGGTACAGCAGAGGACAACCTGGAGATTATTTGGTGGCCTTAAGCCAAGATTGGCGATAAGGGGTTAATATCCCAAATTTATTTAAAAAAAAACTTACTCAACTCCATAAAAACAAACAACCCGATTAAAAAATGGGCAGAGGACATGAAGAAACATTTCTCTAAAGAGCACATATGGATGGCAAACAGACATATAAAAAAATGCTCAACCTCACTAATCATTAGAGAAATACAAATAAAACCACAATGAGACACCACCTCACACCAGTCAAAATGGCTATCATCAATATATCAACAAATATCAAGTGTTTGTGAGGATGTGGAGAAAAGGGAACCCTTGTGCACTGTTGGTGGGGTTGCAGATTGGTGCATCCACTATGGAAAACAGTATGGAGGTATCTCAAAAAACTGAAAATGGAACTACCTTATGACCCAGCAATTCCACTCCTAGGTATCTATCTGGAGAAATCCAAAACTCTAATTAAAAAAAAAACTTTATGCACCCCTATGTTTGTTGCAGCACTATACACAATAGCCAAGACATGGAAATACCTGAAATGCCCATTGGTGGACGACTGGATTAAGAAACTGGTACATTTATACAATGGAGTATTACGCAGCCATAAAGAAGAACAAAATCGTACCATTTGCAATAATATGGATGGACCTAGAGAACATTATGCTAAGTGAAATAAGTAGAACAGAGAAAGACAAATACCATATGATCTCACTTATATGTGGAATCTAAAGACAAGAATAAATGAACAAACTAATCAGAAAGCATCTCAGAGGAGACATAGAGGAAAAACTGAGGGTTGCTAGGTGGTAGGGGGGTGGGGATAAGGGGGAAGGTGAGGGGATTAGAAAGCACAATCAGTAACCACAAGATTGCCATGGGGATATGAAAGACAATTTGGGGAATGTAATCAATAATGTAAAGATTTTGTAGGGTGTCCAATGGACACTTGTCCCATTAGGGAGACCACCTCAGGGATGATATAGATGTCTGATCATTGCACTGTACACCTGAAGCTGAAGCTGAACAATAATGAATGTCAACTACAATTTTATATATATATATATATATATATATATATATATATATATATATAATGGATCACGTGTACAATTCTATAATACATCATCCATATATCACATTGTGTGTTCACCACCCAAAGTCAGTTCTTCTTCCATCATCATATATTTGACCCATTCTATCCTCTTCTACCATTCCCCCTCCCCCCTTACCCTCTGGTAACCACTAAACGGTTGTCTGTGTCTATGAATTTTTGTTTCTTTGTTTTTTGGTCTTGTTCGTTTGTTGCTTTCAGTTTTATATCCCACATATGAGTGAAGTCATATGGTTCTCAACTTTTTCTGTCTGACTTACTTCGCTTAATATGATAATCTCAAGATCCATCCATATTGTTGCAAATGGTAGTATTTCATCATTTCTTATGGCAGAGTAGTATTCCACTGTGTATATTTACCACATCACCTTTATCTAATCATCTATCAAAGGACACTTTGATTGTTTCCCTGTCTTGGACACTGTAAATGGTGCTGCAATGAACATTGGAGTACATATCCCTTTACGGATAAATGTTTTCAGATTTTATGGGTAGATATGAAGCAGAGGGATTGCTGGGTCATATGGTAATTCTATTATTAATTTTTTGAGGAACCACCATACTGTTTTCCATAGTGGCTGATTGGTAGCTTGACTTTTAAAATCAACATTTACCAACTTCCCCCTACCCTGACACCTACAGAATGGAAGAATAAACTGTTGTAGGATGAGGTGCAATGGCTGTCACAGGGACTAGTAAAGTAGAGTGAGGGTGGGAATACTGTTTCAGATGGCGCAAAATATAGGGGTAATTAAATTCTGTTTTTAAGATGCTTTCCATGAATCTTCCAGTAATCAGACCCATGATCTGGTCACTGACTTGGAGGCCACTTAGTTCTTCCAGTTCCCAAGTGTTTAAGCATTCTGCAATTTGTTTCTTGAAGGCTTGGTGTTTAGTTTCTGTGGTCTGCTTAGGAATGTCTACTGATCCGTCTATTTTCCAGCTTCCAAAACTTTGCTCACATTTTTTATTTTTGTTTGATGTCCTTTTTTTCCCCAAACTTCTGGTATTTTTCCTTTTTCCACCCTTTCTTCATTGTAGGAGGCTTCTTGGTGGGATCCAAAAAGCATTTGTAGTCAATTTCCCAGAAATAATCAGAAGTTCTTTGATAGATTTTCTAATATTCCACTATACTTTCATTTCTAGAACAAATCGTCTGTGGTCATATTTTTAAAATTTTTTTTATTATTTTTCAATTACAGCTGACATCAAATATTATATTAGTTTCAGGAGTACAGTGTAGTGATTAGATATTTATATCACTTACAAAGGGATCACCCAGATAAGTCTAGTAGCCAAGTGACACTATACATTGTTATTACAATATTATAAACTATATTCCCTATGCTGTACTTTACAGTCCTGTGACTGTTTTCGTAACTGGCAATTTCTACATCATAATCCCTTACCCCTTTTTCACCCATCACCCTCTTAACTGGCAAGCATCAAAATGTTTTCTGTATCTATAAGTTTGTTTCTGTTTTGTTTGTTTTGTTTTGTATATTCTACATATAAGTGAAATCATAAGGCATTTGTCTTTCTCTGTCTCATTTATTTCATTTAGTGTAATGCCCTCTAGGTCCATCCATGTTGTCACAAAGGGTAAGATTTCATTCTTTTTTATGGCTGAGTAACAATCCTTTGTGTGTGTGTATATATATATATATATATATATATATATATATATATATATATATATATCTCACACATCTGATTTATCCATTTGTCTATCATTGGACACTTGGTTGCTTTCATATCTTGGCTATTGTAAATAATGCTGCAAAGAGTTTTTGCACAGTGAAGTAAACCATAAACAAAACAAAAAGACAACCTACTGAATGGAAGAAGATATTTGCTAATGATAAATCTGATAAGAGGTTAACATACAAAATATGTAAGTAACTCAAACAACTTAACACCAAAAGAAAGTCTGATTTAAAAATGGGCAGGGAACGTGTATAAACATTTCTTTAAAGAAAATATACAGATGGCCAATAGACATGAAAAGATACTCAACATCACTAATCATTGCAAACCACAATGAGATATTACCCCACACCTGTCAGAATGGCTATCATTAGTAAAACAACCAACACCAAGTACTGGCGAAAATGTTGAGAAAAGGGAACCCTAGTATACTGCTGGTGGGATTGCAAATTGGTGCCGCCACTATGGAAAACAGTACGGAGGTTCCTCAAAAAATTAAAAATAGAACTACCATATGACCCAGCAATTCCACTTCTGGGTATTTATCCAAAGAAACCCAAAACACTAATATGGTCATATGTCTTTATAAGACATTTATTAGTTCAGTTCGATAATATTTTATTTAGAATTTTTGCATTTATAATATACAGGTACTATAATTTTCCATACTTATATTGTCTTTTTCTAATGCTTAGTGTCCAATATTACTAGCCTCAGAAGAGAGGATTTTTTAAATCTTTTTTTAATTTTATTGTTAAGTGCTTTCTCATCTCTAAATTGTAATGGAGCTAGAACCTAGACAAATTAGTGGATATGAAATACACAAGAATGAACAGAAAGGAAGGATATTCTTAACATGTGGAAAGGGACCATTACTATTTTAAAAACACAGCTCTGTGAAAGGAGGCAAAGAAGACCTCAGTACGTCAACTATTACCAATGGACGTGGGATAAAAGGTTGGGTGTTGAGGGGTTTTCATTAAAATGACCCTGTTAGTTATAATGACTATCTGAAAGAAAAGATAATAAATTGTGTTTGGAGTAATTTCCACTCTCTGAATTCTAGCAAAGAAAGAAACAAAACCATTAGTGAACAATTATATCACTCAGCATTCTCCAGAGAAACAGAATAAATAGAAGATGATAGATAGATAGATAAATACATACATACATACATACATACATACATACATATCTACTCATATATCTAAATAAAGAGGTTTATTATAAGGAATTGGCTTACACAATTATGGAGGCTGAGAAGTCTCACAATCTGCCATCTGCAAGCTGAAGACCCAGGAATTCTGGTTGTGGAGTTCCATTTCAAGTCTAAAGACGTGAGAACCAGGAGAACTGATTGCAAAAGTTCTAGTACAAATCTGAGAAACAGGAAAGCTGATGGTAAGTTCTAGTTCAAGGGCAACAGAAGACCAATGTCCCAGCTTAAGAAGCCAGGCAAAGGGAGAGCAAATGCTTCCTTCTTCTGCATTTTTGTTCTATTCAGGCACTCAACCAATTGGATGATGGCCACCCATATTGGAGAGGGGAATTAGTTTATCAATCCATATGTTAACTTCATCCTGAAACATCCTCTCAGACACACCCAGAAATAACATTTAACCAAAATATCTGTACCCCCTGTGACCCTGTCAATTTGACATAAAATTAACCAACACAATGATCCACATCTAAATTACCTAGTACCAAGCCCTGGCATACTAAGTGCTGATACGGGCAGAGAAATAACTGAATTTTCAGTCAGCAATTGCAGAATGGAAGGAGGAATAGGGGAGAATATTGAGGCTCTCTCCTGAGTCTCCCACTGTGAAGGGTTGTTCTGGCCTGATCTGGGAGCACTCTGAAGACCCACTCTGGGTTTCTCTCTTATCTTACAATATTCAAGAATAGACAAGATTCTCTCAATTTCTTACATCATGCAATGCAGAGTCTGTTGAGTGAGGAAAACTCAACTGTGCATGCCATGGAAGAAATCCCTGTGGAGCCTCTTCTCAATGCTCCTCGGTTGAGGAAAAGTGATCTGGAATCAGAGGAAACGGTAAACTATGTGCCAAACTCTACCAGTGGTACAACATGGAATCCTTGAGAGGCTTTGAAGACGTTGCTTTGAGTTTCTTAGAGAAGAAAGAACCTGGTGTAGTTAAAAGCTAAATAATCAGTTGATGTGCTGAAGAGTGTTATTTATGCTGTTGGAAGTAGTGAGCCTGGATAAGAGACGCTGAGGAGGATTTAATAGTGGATGGAGGATTGCCACTGCATGGATGAGTGTAAACCAGATTCGTGACTGGAAAAGGGGACCAAGTGTCCACTGCTACTGATCTTATATTTTCTTTGCTGCACCTAACTGAAAACCAGGATCCTAGACCATCATCCCCTTGTTTCCCCACAAGAGGTAGAAGTTTCAGGGATTGAAGTTAACTCATGACAAGAAATCCAATGGGGAGGGATGAATTGAAACCTGATTTATACCCATAATCAGTACTCAAATATTGAAGTGATAGAGGCATACCAGCTAATAGCCAATCCTAAGGCAAGGGCCTCAGTATAACTTAGAAACTGTGGAAACACACATAGACCTTTTTGTAGGTGGCTTATTTGATTTCTTCCACTTGTCTGAGTTTCCTTCTTGCATGTTTCAGAGATTTGAGAAGCACCAGGGCTTCTGTGTCTCTGCTATAGGACACAAGTCATTAACTACATGGCATTGTATGGTCTTCAGGAGATCCTTGGAAAGCTAGAATCCTTCTAAGAGGTGAGCCTACATCATCGGACGAGGCTCCACTTCCAATCCTTTATCTGAATAGAGGAAACGAGCAATCAGGGTAACCTCATGATGACACACATCCTCGGGGCTTTTCTTTTCGACTGCGTCTCCCAATTGAGTAAGCAAGATCACCTTCCGAAGTTTCATTTGATCTTTAGCTGTGTCTCAGGCCAGCTACATAAGACACTCAGGGAGTGTGTTAAGTTGTCCTGACTACAAAAAGACCAAGATCTCCAGAATGCCCCTCTGAAGGCTCATCTAGAGGCAAGCCCAGGCTTTCCTTCCATAAACACCTGTTGAATCACATATGAGCACAGGCTCCAAGGCTAGGGTCCTGGCCTGCCAGAGACTGCTAAATGTTAAAGATAAGAAAGATATATGTCTGGAATATAACTATCATTCATTAATCCACTCACTCATTCATTAATTTATCCAAATACTCAGTGTATGTCAATCATAATGTCAAAAAGGGAAGATAGGACCATGAAAAAATTCAGACAGTGTCTGTCTTCCTGGAGCTTAGAGAACCACAAGGGGCTCTGCCTCGTAAAGAGTAAGTGTGGGGACAGAGCCCCAGAAAGTAGTTTCCAGGCTCTCGGCCTCACATAGGCAGGTGCCTGGCTCAGGCAGTAAATGGCCAACTGTGATTGCATGGCCATCAGCTGTGGCTAGTTGGCCGTCAGCTGTAACCAGTGAGCCATTGGCCACAATATAACTGCTGTGGCTACGCTAGCAGAAGGAGAAGAGAGAAAGAATGGGGGCTAGCAAGAAGATGGCGGCTGGGCTGGCAAGTGTGGATGGCGGTTTGTGGACAGTGTGGATCCAGCCTCCAGTGAGAGTATAGTGCCGCCAGAGAGAATATAGTGGTATGACTCCCCTACCTATGGCTCCGTGGGTGTTCCTTTTTGGCCTCACCATGTCCTGCGTTCTTGTATGGGGAGCGGGAGCAGAGACCCCCAAGGCCGCCCTGCATGACAGTAAGGGAGGTATTTTGGGCTCCCAAAGGACCTAACTCCTGTTCACAGGCTCTACTCTTCCCCTTTTGCTTGTCTCATAGACAATGCTTTAGGTGGCATGACCTAAAATAAAAAGCTGCTCACCAGGAACCTGCTCATAGTATAAATAAAAGGCTGGGGAACCAACCTTATAAACCTTCCACCCAGCAAGCACTTAGCCCTTATTATGTGCAAAAATATATTTAATTTCATTTATTTCTCACAATAATTGGAAGAGAATGACTAATTATTATGTCTCTCTATATAACTAGAAAGCTGAGGATAAGAAAGATCGAGTATCTTAAAAGAAAATAGAAATCCTATTGATAATAGGAAAGTGTTATACCTTGAGCTATGAGTTATTAACTAGTATGGTATACTGGTTCCTGCCCTTCAGGCCCAGGCTGAGTAGTGGCAAGACACATTTTTCAGTCCAATGCATGGTACTTGTTGGCCCTTAAGGAATCTTATGACCTGGAGAAACTATAGGATAATGGAAGCCTAACATGTCATTCTCTTGCTTGCTCTGTGTCATTGTTCCTGCTTCTGTTCTATAATCTCTTATGATAAGTCATCTTAACACCAGGCTTTGTTATTGACTGAATTGTATTTTCCAAAATTCCTATGTTGAAGCCCTAACTCCCAGTGCCTCAGAATGTGGCTGTACTTGGAGATAGGGCCTTTAAAGAGGTGATTAAGTTAAAGTGAGGCTTAATCTAATTAAGCCTCATTTAATCCAAAGTGAGTCTTAATTATGGTGTTCTTTAATTGTATTTGACTGGTGTCCTTACAAGAAGAAGAGTTTAGGACACACAGAGAGACATCAGGGATGTGCATGGACAGAGGGATGACCATGTAATGAAGCAAAAAGAGGGTGGCCATCTTCAAGCAAAGGAGCAAGGCCTCAGAACAATCCAAACCTGTTGACACTTTGATCTTGGACTTTCAGCCTGCAGAACTGTGGGAAATAAATTTCTGTTGTTTATACACCTAATCTATGTTATCATCATTATGGTAGGCCACAGTATAATACATGATTATAAACATGTTTCAGCACTTTGCAGGTCATAAAGCAGGCACAGTAGCACGTCACAGAATGGGTGAATATTAAGTGATGGAAAAAATGCCAATGACGAGATCGGGCGCGTTCAGGGTGGTGAAATCTTACCATTTGAAACACCATGGATGGACCTTGAGAATATTATGCTAAGTGAAATAAGTCATATGAGAAAGACAAATACCATACGATCTCACTTTTGTGTGGAATCTAAAGAACAAAATAAATGAACAAGCAAAACGGAAACAGACTAAAAAATATTTTAAAAAATCTGTTGGCTGCTAGATGGGAGGGGGCAGGGGGTGAGGAGAAGGTGAAGGGATTAGAAAGTGCACATTAGTATATACAATATAGTCATGGGGATATGAAATACAGTATGGGGAATACAATCAACAGTGTTGTAAAGATTATGTAAGGTGGGGCACTGTACTTATCAGGGAGACCACTTCATAGACTGTGTATATGCCTGACCAATGTGCTGTACACCTGAAGCTGAAGTAGAATATTGAATGTCAACTATAATTATATATATATATATATATATATATATATATATATATAGTCACAGGATGTGGAGTATAGCATAAGAAAGATAGTCAATGGTATTGTAACAGTTATGTAAGATGTTAGAGGGGTAGTAGCTTGGGGGAGGGGGATTATCACTTTGTGAGGGGTGTAAATGTCTATTATGTTGCTTTGTACACCTGAAACTAATAAAAAATAGAAAAAGTAAAATAAAATAAAGTGAAGGAGGATATTTTTTAAAATGCTAATGACCAGTAAAATTAAAAGAAATATGGTTTATTTGTATTATAATCAGGCAAAATTGACATCAAGCATTATTTCAGATAAAGAAGGCAACTATCTAATCATAAAAGAAAATTTGTTAAAAAGATAAAATCTCTAACTTACATTTACCTGACAGCTTCACAAACATATAATGCAACAAGTAACAAGTTTCAACAGAAAGTAAGATTCACTTTTGTTTATACAATAATAAATATATTTGCTTATATAATTGAGAATCTAGAGGTGAAAAAGGCTTCAAGGTTAGTTGCTCTAGTGACTCAAAGGTATAAAGAGTCAGGCCCAATCTTGAACCAGTGGCAAGGGTCATAGGATTATTGGTTTAGATTAGAATAACTCAGGGCTCACCGTAGAGCTAGTGCTCAAATTCCTCCCAAAGATATGACTGTATGAGGGAGGAGATGCACTAACAAATATTTGAGCTCAATTGCAAAGATGAGGAACTTATATCATGTAGGCGAACAAAAATGTCACCCACAGGCACCAACTCAAAGCATATTTATCAATATAAGCATAATACTCACAATATTCAAGTTTTCCTTGTTTCCAAATACTATGTCTCTCCATGTAACAAAGACAGATGCTTCTGTTCAGGTACTAACAACATTGAATTAAAGAATAGGTAGTTACAAAGTACTAGAACTCTCATCCATGCAGTATATGTTTTGGAAGAAACTCAAAGGCATCCATCTCTTTTTATTACCAATTTGCATGAAATAGCTTTTTCCATTCCTTTACTTTCAACTATGTGTGTCCTTCAATCTAATGTGAGTCTCTTGTAGACAGCATAATGTTGGATCTTGTATTTGATGCATTCAGCCACTCTGTGTCTTTTGAGTTTACTCCATTTATATTTAAAGTAATTATTTGTAGAGAAGGATTTCCACTGCCATTTTCAAAACTGTTTTCTGTTTGTCTTATAGTTCTTTTGTCCCTGTTTTTCTCTCTTGCTATCTTCCTTTCTGCTAAGGTCTTGAGTAGACACTTCTTCAAAAAAGACTTCCAAAAGGCACAGGTATATGAAGAGATGCTCAATGTCACTAATCGTTAGAAAAATAAAAATTAAAACCACAGTGAGATATCATGTCTCACCTGTTCAAATGGCTATTATCAAAAAACAATAGATAAGTGTTGGTGAGGATGTGAAGAAATTGGAACTCATGTGCACTCTCAGTGGGAATACAAAATAATGTAGCCACTATGTAAAACAGTATAGGGGTTACTCAAAAAATTAAAAATACAACCACTGTATGATAAAAAAATCTTACTTCTGGATATTTACCCAAAATAATTGAAATCAGGATCTTGAAATATTAGCAGTCTCATATTTATTGCAGTGCTATTCATAATAGCCAAGGTGTGGAAACAACCTAAACATACATCGACAGATGAATGGATAAAAAGTTTGATATATACATACAATGGAATATTATTCAACCTTAAAAATGAAGTAAATCCTGCTATAGATTAATCTTGAGGACATTTTGCTAACTGAAATAAGCCAGTCACAGAAGGACAAATACTTCATGATTACACTTATATGAGGTATCTGAAATAGTTAATCTCATAGAAGCAAAGAAAAGAATGGTGGTTACCAAGGGCTAGGAAGAGGAAGAAATAGAGAATTGCTAATCAACATGCATATATTTCAGTTATGCAAGATAAATGAGCTCTAGAGACCTGATGTACAACATTACGCCTATAGATAACAATACTGCATTGCACATTTAATTAGTTAAGAAGGTAAATATCATGTTAAGTGTTCTTGTCAAAATAAAAATAAAAATAAATATGCACATTGTTTCATTTTTAGTAATCTCATGACTAAGTCCACTGAATAACCTGACCAATGAGTTATTTTTAACAGTCAATATACTTTTCGATGTTTTCAATAGAATAATTTTTTTAAAACATTGTTTATCCTGCCTTTCACCAGGTCTAATTACAGACAATAATTTATCAATGATAAATTTAATATAAGAAACAAATTATAAGCTACAGTCTACAATCCCTTTCAAAAGAAAGTGTTCCCTTTAGGAAACTACATCGAGAAAATCACCTCCCTCTTCTGCAATGTTTTTAAATTTCTGACTGATTAGACTTTTGTTTTATGATGTTGAGTGTGTTCTTGCTGAATTTACCAGCTAAAAATTGTGTACATAGAGTATGATCTTATAGTTAGAGTAGTGGATATGAGAATTATTTAATTTTCAATTATAGTTAGTCATATAATATGCGTTTCAATGACTGTTACTGCGTAAGTGACTTGAGTAACCTAATTTACCTATGTAAACCTAAATTACCAATTTTTTGGGCTGTCCACCTATACTTTATTTGTATTTTTAGAGACTTTTAATTACTGTTTTGTATAAAAGTATCCCATATAAAAACAGATAAACTAAACTAAATTTGAATTTCAGAATCTAATTCTAGTCAACCATTGCAATTACCTGTCAGTTTTTAGACAGCACAAGACATGCCATGATTTTCTAGATTATGAAAACAAATTAGTAGAGCATCTTGTACATTTTAGTATTATAATTCAGCCCAAACAGACTGTATGAAGTAAATAATTAGGAAATCATCTGGTAACATTATGGAAATACAAAATCCATCAATATCACTTAGTTCTCAAAGTCCAATTTTCTTCTAAAAAAAACTGGCTAAGCTCACTCATTTATGTCATATGCAAATATGTCCACCAGCAATCAGTTGAAGTGTGATCATGTAACCAGAAAACATTATGGCTGCTTATGTAAAACTAATCTCACAATATTTTCAAAGAGAGTAGTTAGAATTATTTTTGGAGAGGCAAAAAATAGCGACATTGAGTGGATAACAAGAACCAAGCTAGGAACATGTAAATTCTCCCCTCCTAATAATTTTTAAAAGACTTGAACCACACTTACTTATTTTTAATGGTCTTCATTAGGGATAGGGTTTTCCAACTGTATCAATGAATCATACCATCACAAACAGCACCGCTCATGACCAAAAACCCTGTAAGGGATCTCTACATTCTCATTCCTCTCCATCCTTTGGCCTCAAAGAAATTTTCGTTGTGAATATAATTTTATGCTGTAGCAGTCCCCAAGAATGAGCTCATTATCTAGAGTTGTTGAATATTACATTGTGTCAGGGGAAGGGAGCATATTGAGTACTTTGTCAGGGAGCAATCTCTGCAACTGGTTCTCTTCTTTCCTGTTGTTTCTTGTTGACAGTGAAATTACTTATAGTTAATTAATGAATTTCTTAAAGAAATGTGTTTTGATTATATTGTCTATAAAGATACAGTCACAGATGATTAATTTCATTATATAATGTTTGCAGCTAAGTCAATTTTGCTTTCTAGAAGTAAATTTACATAGGACACATAGTTCAGTTGTACATATTTGTGTTTGAACTACAAAGAATTTGAGTTTTTATGTTTAATTTAACAGTATCACAACTGTCTGTTATTCCTCTTTCTCATTTCCCTGTGTTAGGTAAAGCCAGTCTTCTGAAAGCCACTAGCACTGACCTCCAAAATGTCCACCACAAAACAGAAAAATAAAATAAATACTTGTGTTTTCCCAATAACTCTTGCCAAAAAAAATTCAAGAATGGCTTATCAACTTGCCTCACCTAAATATGCAAAGGACCTGATAAATGTAGTGCCTAAATTGCCTAGCACATATAAGCTGTGCTTATACATAAGCTGTATATATAAGCACATATAAGCTGTACATATAGATGTACATCCAAAGGCTTAGCACCTGTTTTCTGCCTCCCCAATGTATATTAGTGAGTCATTGATGTAACAAAATATACTTTTTTACTCTAAAAAAAAGTCCTGGTAATCATCTCAAAGGGGAAAAAATGATATGAGTATCAGATCTGATAGAAGAAAATATGACTCTTGTGAAGAAAAGTTATGATTAGAACTCCAGGGCTTGTCTTTTTGTGA
Organism: Rhinolophus sinicus; assembly: GCF_036562045.2. Classification (NCBI taxonomy): domain Eukaryota; kingdom Metazoa; phylum Chordata; class Mammalia; order Chiroptera; family Rhinolophidae; genus Rhinolophus; species Rhinolophus sinicus. The sequence continues at coordinate 69,255,769 of NC_133768.1, read as the reverse complement.
AAGAAGTCAACTTCAATCACCATCAATATATTTAAGTCACAACTGAGCATAGTGGGCTAGTGTAATACTGGTGTATCTTAGATTGTGGATCTGTCCATCTGTAGGTAATTATAGAAACAAATTTGGGACAGATATCAGGTCTTGATGTCATATTCCATCCTGTGACTGTATATAGATGTTTCCTCAACCCAACTTGAAGTTTCATAATAGGATCTATTTAAATGTGTGGCTCCATTTTCATACCATGCATTTACCTGTGTCCCTTAAATAATTTTACAAAATTGTCTAATGAGCATCAATTTGCACAGTCACTCAAAAAAATCACAACTTCCTTAAATAGGCTTATAACCACAAACACACAGTCTGATGCCCTTACTAGTATATTCAAATTTAACTACTGTGCAAATTTGGTCTGTTGAATTTTCATCAGCTTTCTTACGTAGCCATGCCTCATTTCAGGGACCTAGCAAAATAATCTTACCACTTTTATAGCATTAAGTTTGCCTATGCCAGCAAACCAGATGTACCACATAAGATTTATTTTGCCTGTACAGACAAAGCTTCAGTTTTCCACACCAAACAGCAAACGAGGTGCTCATAAAACTGCAATTAAAAAGAAAACTACATTGTATATTCTCCTTCCCCTTTCTCTGTCTTTTCTAGGAAGGTGCAAAGTATACATACAGTAGTATCTCGTTTGGATTTCACTCATTTTTAATTTTGTAGTTCAGGCAAGAGCCAGGTATGATGTATAAACTCTACAACGTTTCTCTTTTTAGTGCTTATTTATAAAAAGGAAATGTTTTCAAATAGCATGTAGCATTTTATGCCACTTTTATATACACAAATATTCTACATATTAGTAAGTTTATATTTATACATTAAAATAAATCTGAGAATCTTATTAGCTTCAACTTTGATTAGTTCTAATCACTGGTAGTACTTGAAGTTATTTATTTATTTATTTATTTTTGGGTTCAGATTATACTTTGTAATTAACCTGTAAGAATCTATCAGTGTTGGGTTTTGGTGTAGTACTAAAGAAAAATATCTACAATTACTTAATTATCATTTTCTTTCCCTAGTTATGTGTCTGTGGGAGACCAGATTTCCTTTGCACACACTAACCAAAACAATATATTGTAACAGATTGAGTGCATCAGCTACTATGGGAATCTAACTGTCTATAATTAAAACCAGACATTAAAAAATATTGGTCAATATGTAAAGTAATGCCACATTTTACTATTTTATTTTGGGAAATATAGTTATCTTTTATAACAATTTTTTATGTTAATATAAAATAGGCTTATTATGTACTTGAAGTTATTTAAATGGTGTTTCAAAGAGGTCCTCCATGATTTCCTGTTAGTCTTAAGGAAAGCTGAATTAATATTAATTTTCTTTGGAGAATCTGGTGGGAGATCAGAGCACACAGTTCAGAGAAAGAGTGCCTGGGAGAAAATCCTGGCTTACCACCTGAAAGTTTTGTGACATCTTAGGCGCGTGAATTAACACATCTGTACTTCAACTTCCTCATCTATAATGAGAGTACCTACTCTGTAGGATTGCCACTATTAAATGAGTTAACATTTCAAAGTGCTTGACATATAGCAATCATTATACACATTTTCATTCAAATTAACAACTGAAACTCACTGTTTGGGTATGTTTCAGTTTCCTTCGACTTGCAAGAAATTAAGTCAACAACAATTACCTGTGCCCACTGTTTAGGCTTTTAAAGTAGTCACTACACTATGGCAAGGGTTATGGTTTTAGAGAGGACCTATTTTGCTGCTATGCATTAATTTATGTATTAAATTTCATGTATTACTATAAAAACCCTCACAAAATTAGCACATTAAAGAAGAGGTGGGGAGATTTCTGGTCAAAATGGTGCAGTAGGTAAACCCTGTGCTTACCTTCTCTCATAACCACATCAAAATTACAACTAAACTACAAAACTACCATCATTGAAGATCACCTAAAGTCTTGTTGAACCAAAGCCCTACAACTGAGGACATGCAGAAGAAGCCACCTCTAGACTAGTAAGAGGGGCAGATACACGGAATGGGCTGGTCCCACACCTGTGTGTGAACGTTAAAAATTGGGAGGGATATCTTGGCAGTGGAGGACACCCCCCCCCCCGAGGAGCAAGGTGTCCCAGCACCTTCCCAGCCCAGGGTTCCGTGCCGGGAGAGAAGTCCCCAAAATTTCTGGCTGTGAAAACAAGCGAAGATTGAGACTGAGTGACACAGAGAACAGCTGGAGTCCCAGGTGCTTCTCTTAAAGGGACCGCACAAGGACTAACTCACAGATGGAATCACTGGCTCTGAGCTCCAGTGCTAGGGTAGCAGCTGGAGAGGTGGCAAGGACATATAGTGGGGAACTGAGTTGTCTGACTTCAGGATGGGGGCTGGAGGGGCAGTTTTCTCTCAGACAGAAGAGGTGGTGGAGGCCATTGTTTCTTTGTTGAGCCCTCCCTCTTCCCAGCCTGCAGACACAGGAAGCCACCAAATCTGAGTCTCTACCAAGCTGGCTAATGCTGTTTGTTTGGCACACCCTAGTGACTTGAGACCCTGCCCCGGCCAACCTTCAGGCACACCAAGGCTGCTTCCAGTGGATTTTTCATACAAACTGCCTGCCTTGGCTCATGCTGAAGACTTTCCTAGGGTCTCTCAAAGGTTCATGGAACCCAGAATAGCTGCATCTGGCTTGAGTGTGTCCTGTACCTCTGGATGAGCAGCCCTAAGCCCAGCACTAGTGGCAGCTGGCCTTGATAGAAGGCTTGGCCTCTCAAGACAAGTCCAAACACAGCATGGGTGGTGGCCATCAGCGGATTTCTTAGTGGCTCCTTTACAGTGGCCCTGGGTTGGGCACAGGCTGGGGCAGAACTTGACCTGCAGAAGGTGGATCTGGGGCTGGGATCCCCAGTATCCAGCTTTGAAATGAGCTGGAGCATCACCCACCTGTGGAACTTGACTTGCAGCAGGGTCCCTCCCAGGTGGTTCTGGGGTTAGAGCCCCCATTGGCCAGCTTTGAAATGAGCTGGAGCTTCACCCATCTGCTTCCAAGGATGACACACACAAGGGGCAGATTGGACAGGCACCAGAGCCCTACAGAGGCAGATCTTGCTTTGTACCACAACTCCTCCACTGTAGTCAATGCCAGTCTTCACAACCAATCAGCTGAGCGTCAATCCCTCTTATTGATGTGCAAATAGCAAACAAGGCTCAACTACAAGAGGAGGGCACCCACAACCCACAAAAGGGACACACCTGGAGTGCATGGCTCAAGTGACCAGAAAGACTGAGCCACTGAGCCCCACAACACACCTACTACATAAATCCACTCTATTAAGACCAGGATACAGAACAGTCTTGCCTAATACATAGAAACCAATACAGGGAGGCAGCCAAAATGGGGAGAAAAAGAAACATGTCCCAAATAAAAGAGCAGATACGTGTCCCAAATAAAAGCTCCAGAAAAAGAACAACAAAATGGTGATAAGTGATCTACCAGCCACAGAGTTCCAAACACTGATTATAAGGATGCTCAATGATCTCAGGGAGAACTTCAACAAAGAGATAGGAGACATAAAAATTGAGATAGAGAACATAAAAAAGAACCAGTCAGAAATAAAGAGTGCAATAATGGAAATGAAGAATACATTACAGGGAATAAACAGTAGATTAGATGAAGCAGAGGATCAAATCATTGATTTGGAAGACAAGTTAGCAGAAAACACCTAATCAGAGCAGCAAAAAGAATCCAAAAAATTAAGAAGAGTTTAGGGGCTCTCTAGGACAACTGCAAGTGTATCAACATTCTCATTATAGGTGTACCAAAGAAGAAGAAAAAGAGCAAAGAATTGAAAATCTATTTGAAGCAATAATGACAGAAAAGTTCCCTAACCTGGTGAAGGAAATAGATATACGAGGTCTGAAAATTAGTATCACGAACTCATCCTAGAAAAAGTGCTACATATCTCATTGCTGAATATCACTATGGTCACCTTCGAAGCTCAGTGACACCAGTGCCTAGTTCATCCTTCAAGCAATTTTGGAACTCTTTCTGGAATGACCATCAGAGCTATTGTATTACCCTTGATGTGCTGAATGTCATCAAAATGTTTTCCTTTCAATATTTCCTTTATCTTCGGGTAAAGAAAGAAGTCATTGGGGGGGTCACATCAGGTGAGTATGGAGGGTGTTCCAATACAGTTATTTGTTTACTGGTTAAAAACTCCCTCACAGACAGTGCTGTGTGAGTTGCTGCATTGTCGTGATGTAAGAGCCATGAATTGTTGGCGAAAAGTTCAGGTCATTTCCGTCTAATTTTTTCACACAGCTTTTTCAGCACTTCCAAATAGTAAACTTGATTAACTGTCCAGTTAGTACAAATTCATAATGAATAATCCCTCTGATATCAAAAAAGTTTAGCAACATCGTTTTGACTCTTGATTTGGACTGACGGAACTTTTTTGGTTGTGGAGAATTGGCTGACTTCCATTGTGCACTTTGACACTTTGTTTCAGGGTTGTATTGGTCATATTGGTACATCCATGTCTCATTACCAGTGATAACATGTCTCAAAACATCATCTTGCATCTCCAAAACATCTTGGCAAACTTCGACTCTCCTTTGCTTTTGTTCATTAGTGAGCTCTTCAGGACCCTTTTTGCACACACCTTTCTCATGCCGAAATTTTCAGTTAAGATTTTCCTAACTGTTTCTCTATTGATGTTTACATGGTCTGCTATGCTTGTCATAATCAGCCGATGATTTTGACTCATAATTCAATTAACTTTTGCGATGTTTTCATCAGTTTTGCTCATTACTGGAGGCCCTGACCTCTCTTCATCAGTGACACATTCTCTCCCCTCTGAAAAACGTTTAATCCACTTGTGCACTGCCATTTTCTTCATGGCATTATCCTCACAAACTTGGTCTAATATGTCCCTGATATCACTTCCACTCTTGCCAAGTTTAACAAGAAATATAATGCTTGTTTATTGCTCAAATTCAAGCTCAGTCATTGTCATGATGGCACACAAAAACATGCAACAACAATAATGAATGCCACTCAGCAAGACACTGTCCACGTCAACATGAACACAGCTGTGAGACACTGATATACCGAGGTTACGAAACCTTACTGAGATGTTTGTACAGTGCTGCCAATGTAAGCGCATGGTGGCAAGTTAGTGAACCTCATTGTCAGACCTCATACAAGCCCAGGAAGCACAGAGAGTCCCAAACAAAATGAACCCAAAGAGGCCCACACCAAGACACATCATAATTAAAATGCCAAAGGTTAAATAAAAGGAGAGAATCTTAAAAGCAGCAAGAGAAATGCAGTTAGTTACAAGGGAGCTCCTCTAAGACTGTCAGCTGATTTCTCAACAGAAACTTTGCAGGCCAGAAGGGATTGGCCTGAAATAGTCAGTGATGAAAATGAAGAACCTACAACCAAGATTACTCTATCCACCAAAGGTATCATTTAGAATCGAAGGACAGATAAAGAGCTTCCTGGAAAAGAAAAAGCTAAGGGAGTTCATCACCACCAAACTAGTGTTATTAGGTTGGAGCAAAAGTAATTGAGGTTTTTTTTGGGGAAAAAATTAACTTTTTAAACTGCAATTACTTTTGCACCAACCTAATACAAGGAATCTTAGAGGCACTTCTTTAAGATGAAAAAAAAAATCAAAACCATAAATAATATAATGGCAGTAACTACATACCTATCAGCAATTACTTTCAATGTAAATGGATTAAATGCTCCCATGAAAAGATTGGGGGACTGATTGGATAAGAAAACAAGACCCTTACTTGTGCTGCCTACAAGAGACTCCAGATCACAGGCACACAGAGACTGAAAGTAAAGGGATGGAAAAAGATATTTCATGAAAACAGAAACAAATAAACAAACACTGTGATAGCAATATTTATAGCAGATAAAATAGGCCTTAAAACAAAGACTATAACAAGAGACAAAAAAGGACCTAGTTATCCCACTTCTGGGTATTCATTTGAACAAACCCCAAATGCTACTTCAAGGGCATATGCTCATCCATATGTTCATTGCAGCGTTATTGACATAAGCCAATATATAAAGGAATCCTGGTGTCCCTGAATGGATGACTGTATAAAGAAGTAGTGGTACCTATATATTAGGTTGGTGCAAAAGTAATTGTGGCTTTTGTGATTGTTTTTAACCCTTTAAACTGCAATTACTTTTGCACCAAACTAATACAATGATATAATACTCAACCATGAAAAATAGCAAAATCTTGCCATCTTCGACAACATGGATGGACCTAGAAGGTATTGTGCTGAGTGTAGTAAGTCAGACAGTGAAAGACAAATGTCACGTAATTTCACTTACAGGTGGAATCTAAGGAAAAATATAAGCACACAAATGAAACAGAAACAAACATAGATACAGAGAACATTTTGATGGTTGCCAAATTGAGGGGGGTTGGGGGCAGGGTTAAAAAGGTGAAGGGATTAAGAAATATAGATCAGTAGTTACAAAACAGTCATGGGCATGTAAAGTATAGGTAATATAATCAATAATATGGTAATAACTATGTGTAGTGCCAGGTGAGTACTAGTCAGGGGGATCATTTCCTAACTTATATAAATGTCTAACCACTATGCTGTATGCCTGAAACTAATATAAAATAATATTGAATGTCAACTCTAATTGAAAATTTTTAAAAGGGGGAAAAGATAAAGAAGAATAAGAGGTTCAAAGTCCAGATATAAAACAAATAAGTCTTGGCGATGTAGTATACAGCATAGGCAATATAGTCAATAATATTGTGACAGCATGGTACAGTGTCAGATGGTTGCTGGGCTTATCATGGTGATCACTTCTTTAGCATAGGGAATATAATCAATGTGGTAATAACTCTGTATAGTACCAGTTGGGTATTATTGAATAACTATGATGTAGACCTGAAACTAATATAATATTGTATGTTAGCTATATTTTAATAAAAATATTTTTAAAAAGAAGTAGAAGAGGTGGGGGCAGGTGAAACCCAAGCTTTCGTGCTGTAAAAGGGTACCTGTAGGTACCACCATCACTGGAAAACCCAGGAATGTGGGCAATCTTGTATCCCCTGGTCTCATGAAAAGAATGGTCTCCTGAAATATGCAGATAAGGAGTACCCTACTGTTGTTAAACCCTAATGTGGCAAAACTGACACAGCTTGTAAGCATTATGGGTTCCTCATAGATGCTGCCATCATGTGGGAACTACAGTTATGTGGCAAGCCCAGAACTACTGTTTATGTCAGCACCATGAACTCTTAAATCCTGAGCTCATGTGGTGTCTCTGTTGCCACTATGGTCATATGGGAGATCCAGTTCTTGAAATCACTAGGGCATATTGATTATCAAACCCTGCACATCACATGGGTTCTTCCTGTAATGTGACCCATACTAGCAAGCAGCATGTGGAAGCCTCAGCCCTCAAAAATTATATAAATGAATGACTCCGTAGGGTCATATGGATGGTATGGTCAAGTATCTTCCTATGGTCACATGTCAGCTGAGGCGTGGTCACAGCTATGGTCACATGTCACGTCATCTCTATCACGTGAAATTGTGGGCTGCCAGTTTGCAGATCCATGGGTCATCAGCCACGTGGCTCCTACTATCACTACACAGAGAAAGCCCTGTGGTCATGTGATCAGGGCTGCTACACAATCGTTGTTGGCCACATATATCCTATGGTTACATACCACACTATGATCACGCGAGACTCGAGCTCTCTCAGCCCCGTGAGGATTAAAAGCTGCGGAACCCTGGGTACTTCTGCCCTGTATTCCCTAAGACCCCGGAAGTAAGATAACAGTCCTGTGGGCCACTGCGGTTGTATATGAGGGTGTATTTAGGTGTGTTGAAAAACTCTCCTGAGTTGTAGCTCAGATTAGCTTTCTGAGGAAAAAGACCCGTAGATTCCGAAAACTTCTAGAACCGTCCTCTGTGCCCTGGCTCTGGGGAAATTTCGGAGACTCTGGTACGGATCCGAACCTTTCCACCCATTTATATCCTGCCAGGGTGAGTGGTACTCTGGTAGGAGGTGCGTAAGCCAGGTAGGAGAGGCTCAAATCCATACTAGAAGCTTTCTCAGAATTAGAGGCTGAAGAGGGAGCGGCCAGAGAGTAGGAGAGAACCCAGCAGGAGAGGTGGCAGGCTTCAGCGAGACGGGACACACAGAGAGAGCGCACACAGGGAGAGGGGGCAGCCAGAGAGGGCGCTGTTGAAGAGAACTTCAGGTCTCCAAGGGAGAGGGTGCGGCGGGAGAACGTGTAGCTGGAGAGAGCGCAGCAGGAGAGCACACGGTAGAAGAAGGCCTCAGGTCGCAGCGGGAGAGGGCAGGGCGGGACAGAGCTCGTCTGGACCGGGTACTGCGGGAGAGGGTAACAGGAGAGGGTACGGTGGGAGAAGGCGCGAAGGGAGAGGGCAAGGCTGGAGAAAGCGTTAGGTCTCCGCGGGAGAAGGTAAGAGGGTAGAACACACATAGGGATAGGACTCGGCGGGAGAGCACGTGGTGGGAGAGCCCGCATAGGGAGAGGACTGGGCGGGAGAGCACGTGGCGCGAGAGGGAGCAGCGGAAGAGCACGTGGAGGGTGAGCACGCCTAGGGAGAGGGCGGCAAGTCTCAGCCAGAGAGGGCGCAGTGGCAGAGTGTGCTGCAGGAGAAGGCAAGGAGAGAGAGGGTGTAGGTCTCGACTAGAGAGTGCAAGGTGGGTCAGGCTACTGCCAGAGAGGGCAGAGGGTTTGTCGGAGAATAAGCAGCGGGAGAAGGCGCGGCGAGAGCAGGTTCTGCAGCACAGGGCAAGGCAGGACAGGGCACTACGGAAGGTCGGCAGGTTTGGGAGGGAGAGGGTGGGGCGGGAGGGCACGGCCGGAGAGGGCACGATGAAATAGGGCATGGCAGGAGAGGGCAGCAGGTCTTGGTGGGGGAGGAGAGCAGGTCTCAGTAGGAGAGAGCATAGTGGCAGAGGACGCGGCTGGAGAGTGCGGGGCTGGAAAGGGCACAGCAGGGGTTTATAGACTTCTTGCAGTGCCCAGGCTCAGAAAATGGGATGAGACCCCGTTTCTCCTTTCCCTTCCCTACCCCCACATCAAAGCACTGCTCTTGCTTATCACCCTGAAATATTCACGGTCTATGCAGTGTGATGGCTTTCTCTGCCTTCCTCTGACTATGTTGTTATTAAGACACCAGAGAGTTCCTAGATGCCAATATGTACAGACGACTCCAAATCTCATTTTAATTTTGTTTCTGTTTGCTTTTGTAGAGAGAGACGGAAGGAAATAGAATTTTTTGAAAGAATTTGATTTTTGTTCAATGAAAGTGTGAAAGTAACTATCATGCGGAGATTCAGTAGTTTTTGTTTTGTTTTGTTTTTTTGTTTTAAGTTTAAGTGCATGTGGGTCAGGATGCCCTAATATTTTTGTGCTTGGGGTCTTTAAATGGCTTAAACTAGTCCAACCAGACACTATTAGCTCTGATTTTCTAACCATTGTTTCCTTTCCTTTTCTTTTTTTAAGTTTATTGGGGTGACAATTGTTAGTAAAGTTACATAGATTTCAGGTGTACAATTCTATAATATATCATCTATAAATCCCATTGTGTGTTCACCACCCAGAGTCAGTTCTCCTTCCACCACCATATATTTGATCCCCTTTACTCTCATCTACCACCCCCCACCCCCCTTACCCTCTGGTTTCCTTTTCGTTTTAGAAAATATTTTTTTTCAGCTACAGTTCACATTCTACATTATTTCATGTTAGTTTCAGGTGTACAGCATAGTGGTTCTAACCGTTGCTTCTTAGATTCTTTGCAAACTCCCTCCTTTCCATCATGTGGAAAAAATAGTTAATTTTCTTATGAAAAACATACTAAGTAAAATTATAGCAGATACTTGCATTTCATAAAAATCATGTCGCTGGTACTGAATGAGTAAAGTTCAGCAAATAAAGAATTGAGCTTACATTTATGAATAATTTAAATAAGGTTTGATAAAGATTTAAAGAATATTATCACTTGTGTGATTTTTATTACATTATATTCACTGTATTTTTCTTTTATTTCAGCACTGCCAAGGTTGTTCTACAAGACACTATGTCCAAGAGACAGCAAGAACAAAAATGTGATCTTCCATTAAAGAAAAAGGGGACATACAGAAATGAAGGTAAAAGGATTTCCCTACTGTAGGATTTTTAAAAGATAATATGCTAATATGCAATTTGAATCTCAAACAGAGGGGTGGTGTCTTACTTAGTTCATCCAGGCTGCTATAACAGAACACCATGGGCTGGGTGGCCTACAAACAAGAGAGATTTATTTTTCACAATATTGGAGGCTGCAAAGTCCAAAATCAAGGCACTAGCAGTTTCAGTGTCTGGTGAGAGCCCACTTCCTGGTTCATACATGAGTGTCTTCCTGCTGTGTCCTCACAGGGCAAAACGGGCAGCGGAGCTCTTTGGGGTCTCTTTTATAATGGCACTAATTCCATTTATGAGGACACCTCCCTCACGACCTAATTCCCCCCAGAGGCCACACCTCCAAGTATTATCACGTTGGCGATTAGGTTGAAACATAAACATTCAGTCTATAGCAGGTAGTTTCTTCAATTTACAAGGGAATGGAACATTTTCCCACAGACCATTTGAGATACTAGTGTTCTTCAGAAAACACTTTAGGAGACCCTGCTTAAACTAATTCGAGCACACGAATACCTCATACCTACGTTTACTAAGATCAATGTGATGTGTGTTTCCTAATATTTGTAATCTGCTTCTCATTAAGAAACTACTTATTGCTCTTCAACTCATTTTATCTTATTTTGTCAGTCATTCTCTCTCTTGTTTAATCTTTCCACTTGTTCATTCTTCACATTCCCCCAATTTATAAGTATGTTTTTGATATCATGATGACAAGAAATAAATGCATAAGTGCAAGTCATTAGGAAGTCTTATCTATAGCAACAGATATGGTGCCCCACTCTGAGAGCTAGATGCAACTTAGCTACCTGTAAGGATGACCAGATGCAATATTTCTCATTTTGTACCAATTGTCCACACTTTTTTAAAAAACAGTTTTTACCATTATTTAATAATTATAGCTGCCATTTTCAGTTCCTAGTATATGTCAAGCGCTGATAACCACACCATATAAGTTACTGTATTCTCAGAAAAACAATTGAGGTATTATTTTAATTTAGAGATGAGATATGAGAAAAGAGAGGCTGTGATATGCCGTGCAGATACACAATCCCCAACCTCAGTGGCTTATTCCTGACTCCTAGTTCATGTCCATGGCCGGTGTGCACATCGATCACAGGAGGGTGGATTTTGGGGGTCTGAATGATTCTTATGGGGATGACTTGGAGACACAAACTGACTGAGCAGCCACGGTCTAGAAAATGGTCAGCCACTGTGCCTGAGGGGTAGAGAGCCCTGGGGGGTGGGGAGGGTCTCAAACCAACAACCATAGGTTCTGGCCCAGAAATAACATGGGTCTGTCCCCATCCCTTAGGCAGAAAGAGTCACATGCACATCCCCACGCATATAAAAGGGGTCCAGCAACATGTGCAGTTCTACCAGGTGCTTGGAACAGGGGAGAAATGGAAACACTTGGCAAACAGCACTACTGACTACCACATGATGGAATTGAAGCTCAGAGAGATTAGGTATTCCCTAAAGTCACACAGGCAGTAAGTTACAGACCACATTCCACATACATGTATAACTCCAAGGTCCATGTTGTTTCTTTCTTTTTCTTTTTTTAATTAGTTTCAGGTGTACAAAACAATGTAATAGTTAGACATCTATCATTTGTATCCCTCACACAGTGATAATCCCCCTCCCCACAGGCACTACCCCTCTGATAACGCACACTGCCATTACATTTCCACTGTCTCTATTCCTAATGCTGTACTCCGCTTCTTGTAACCATATATATATATATATATATATATATATATATATATATATATATATATATATATAAATATGTATATATTTATATGTATATAACTATATATACATACTTCTTGTAACTATATATATACACATATAAATATATATATATATATACTTATATATATATTTATATGTTTATATATATATATATGTATATAAAATTGTAGTTGACATTTATTATTGTTCAGCTTCAGCTTCAGGTGTACAGTACTGTGATCAGGCATCTACATCATCCCTGAGGTGGTCTCCCTAATGAGACAAGTGTCCATCAGATACCCTACAAAATCTTTACAACATTATTGATTACATTCCCCCAAAAAACTTGTTTCCCTGTGGCAATCTTGTGGTTACCGACTGTTTTCTAATCCCCTCACCTTCCCCCTCCCATCTAGCAACCCTCAGTTTTTCTTCTATGTCTCTGAGACTGTTTCTGATTGGTTCATTCATTTATTCTTTTCTTTAGATTCCACATATAAGTGAGATCATATGGTATTTGTCTTTCTCTGTCTGACTTATTTCACTTAACATAATGTTCTCTAGGTCCATCCATATTGTTGCAAATGGTAAGATTTCATTCTTCTTTATGGCTGCATAATACTCCATTGTATAAATGTACCATAGTTTCTTAAACTAGTCATCTACCAATGGGCATTTCAGTTGTTTCCATGTCTTGCCTATTGTGTATAGTGCTGCAATAAACAGGGGTGCATAAATTTTTTACAATTAGAGTTTTGGATTTCTCTGAAAAATACCTAGGTAGTTTGATGGAATTGCTTGAAGTGTATATTGCCTTAGGCAGTATGACATTTAACTATATTAATTCTTCCTATCCATGAACACCATCTATTTGTATCTTCTTTCATTTCTTTCTTCAGTGTCTTATAATTTTCTTAGTACTCAAGATTGCTGAGGCTATCCAGGGTCTTTTATGGTTCTATATAAATTTTAGGATTATATGTTCTATTTCTGTGAAAAACGTCGTTGGTAGTTTGATAGGAATTGTGTTGAATATGCATATTGCCTTAGGCAGTATGGACAGTAAACTATATTAATTCTTCCTATCCATGAACATGGTATGTGTTTCCATCTATTTGAATCTTCTTTCATTTCTTTCTTCAGTGTCTTACAATTTTCTGAGTACAGATCTTGTACTTCTTTGGTTAAATTTATTCCCAGTTATTTTATAGTCTCTGAAGCAATTGTAAATGAGATTTTTTCCCCCAATTTCTCCTTCTGATGTTTTATTATTGGTATATGCAAATGCAACTGATTTCTGAATATTAATTTTGTACCCTGCTACTTTACTAAATTCATCTATCAGCTCTAATAGTCTCTTGGTAGAGTCTTTAGTGTGTTCTCTATATAGTATCATGTCATCTGCGTATAATGACCATTTTACTTCCTCCTTACCGATTTGGATGCCTTTTATTTCTTTTTCTTGTCTGATTGCTGTGGCTAGAACTTCCAGCACTATGTTGAATAGAAGTGGAGAAAGTGGGCAACCTTGTCTTGTTCCTGATCTTAGGGTGAATGGTTTTAGCTTTTCCCCATTGAGTATGATGTTAGCTGTGGGTTTATCATATATGGCCTTTATTATGTTGAGATATGGTCCCTCTATTCCCACTTTCTTAAGAGTTTTTATCATAAACGGCTGCTGGATTTTGTCAAATGCTTTTCCTGCATCTATTGATATGATCATATGATTTGTATTTTTCATTTTGTTAATGTGGTGTGTAACATTAATTGATTTACAGACGTTGAACCACACTTGCATACCAGGAATGAATCCCACTTGATCATGGTGTATGATCTTTCTAATGTACTGCTGGATTCTGTTCCGTAACATTTTGTTGAGGATTTTTGCATCTATGTTCATTAGAGATATCGGCCTATAGTTTTTTTGTTTCTTTTTTGTAGTGTCTTTGTCTGATTTGGGGATCAGAGTGATAGTGGCCTCGTAAAAAGTGTTTGGGAGCCTTCCCTCCTTCTGAATTTTTTGGAATAGCTTGAGGAGAATGGGGGATAATTCTTTTTTGCATGTTTTGTAAAATTCACCTGTAAAGCCATCTGGTCCAGAGCTTTTGTTTGTTGGGAACTTGTTGATTCCTGACTCAACTTCTGTGGTGGTAATCAGTCTCTTCAGGTTTTCCGTTTCTTCTTGAGTTAGCCTTGGAAGGTTGTATGCTTCTAGAAAATTTTCCGTTTCTAACAGATTGTCTAATTTGTTGGCATATAGATGCTTATAGTAATTTCTTAAATAGTTTTGTATTTCTATGTGTCTGTTGTCACTTTTCCTCTTTCATTTCTGATTTTATTAATGTGTTATCTCTCTTTTTTTTGATGAGTCTGGCAAAAGGTTTGTCGATTTTGTTTATCTTCTCTAAAAACCAGCTCATGTATTCACCGATCTTTGTATTGTTTTTCTGGTCTCTATTTCATTCACTTCCACTCAGATCTTTATTATCTCCTTCCTTGTACTCCCTTTGGCTTATTTTGGTGTTCTTTTCCCAGGTCCCTTAAGTTTGAAGATAAGCTGTTGATTAGTGATTTTTCTTGTTTCTTTAGGTAGGCCTGCAATGCTATGAATTTCCCTCTTATGACTGCTTTCACTGCATCCCATAGATTTTGGGTCGTCGTGTTTTCATTTTCGTTTGTCTCGAGATATCTTTTGATTTCTTCCATGATCTCATGGTTGACCCATTTATTATTTAGTAACATGTTATTCAGCCTCCATGAATTGGTGTGTCTTCCAGTTTTTTTCCTGTAGTTCATTTCTAATTTCATAGCACTGTGGTCAGAGAAGACAGTTGGTATGATTTCAATTTTCTTAAATAGATCACGACTTGTTTTGTGGCCTAACATATGGCCTATCTTGGAAAATGTTCCACGTGCGCTTGAGGAGAATGTGTATTCTGCAACTTTAGTGTGAAATGCTCTGAAAATATCGATTAAATCCAAGTGGTCCAATGTGTCATTTAAGGACGTTGTTTCCATATTGATTTTCTGTCTGGAAGACCTGTCCCTTGTTGTCAGAGGTGTGTTGAAGTCCCCTACTATGATAGTGTTACTGTTGATCTCTGTCTTTATGTCAGTCAATATCTGTTTCATATATTTAGGTGCTCCTATGTTGGGTGCATAGATGTTTACTAGGTTTATGCCCTCTTTTCGGATCCATCCTTTGTTATTATGTAGTGCCCATCTTTGTCTTTTAATGTATTCATTTTAAAGTCTATTTTGTCAGTTATAAGTATTGCAACTCCAGCTTTTTTCTCATTTCTATGTGCATGAAATATCTTACTCCAACCCTTCACTTTCAGCCTGTGTGTGTCTTTTGTTCTGTGGTGAGTCTCTTGTATACAGCTTATACAAGGTTCTTGCTTTCATATCTACTCAGTCACCCTATGTCATTTGATTGGAGTATTTAATCCATTTACATTTCAAGTGATTATTGATAGGTAAATAGTTATTGCCATTTTTTAATTTGTAGTTAGATTGTTTTCATCTTCTGTTTACAGAAGCCCTTTTAATACTTCCTGCAATGCTGGCATGGTGGTAATAAATTCCTTTAGCTTATTCTTTTTTGGGAAGCTCTATATCTCTCCTTCAATTTTAAATGATAGCCTTGCTGGTAAAGCAATGTAGGTTGTAGGCCTTTGTTTTTCATCACTTTGAGTACCTCCTGTCACTCCCTCCTGGTCTGCAATATTTCTGCAGAAAAGTCATTTGATAGTCTTATAAGAGTTCCCTTGTATATAACCTGCTGTCTTTCTCTTGCTGCTTTTAGGATTCTCTCTTTGTCTTTAACCTTTGCCATTTTCACTGTAATGTGTCTTGGTGTAGACCTGTTTGGGTTTATCCTGGTTGGAACTCTGCAATTCCTGGTCTTGTATGTCAGTTCCTTCACCAGGTTAGGGAATTTTTTGGACATTATTACTTCAAATATGTTCTCAATCCCTTGCTTCCTCTCTTCACCTTCTGGTATTCCTATGATGCGCTTGTTGTTGCGCTTGATGTTATCCCACAGGTCTCTTAAACCATCTTCATTGTTTTTTATTCTTTTTTCTTTCTGTTGTTCTGTTTGGGTGATCTCTGCTAACTTGTTTTCTAAGTCGCTGATTCGATCCTCTGCTTCATCTAACCTGCTGTTAATTCCTTCAAGTGAGTTCTTCATTTGTTATTGTAAACTTTCAATCTAACTGGTTGTTCATTATGATTTCTCTATCCTTCTTTATGTCATGACTAAGCTCCTTAGCCATTCTTATCATTAGTGTTCTGAACTCTGTCTCTGATAGGTTGGTTACCTCTATTTTATTTTGTTCCAATTCTGGAGATTACTTTTATTCTTTTATTTGGGACATATTTCTTTATTTCCCCATTCTGGGTGACTCCCTTGTTTGCTTTGATGTATTAGGTAGATCCCCTAGGCTTCTTGGTTTTTGCTGGTTTATCTTACGTAGTATGTGTCCTTTATATTTGACTTGCACCACTTCCCTATTCTCCTGTTCATGTGCTCCAAAGGTGACCCTTGTGTTGTGTGTATTGTCCTGTTAAAGTTGAACTTTAATTGCTTTTGGCTTGTCAGTAGGTGGGATTGACTCCTACATTGACTAATTGTGAGACTTGGCTATGCCTACAGTGGATGATTTGCTGTGTGAGTGTAGACTGCTTAAATGAGGCTTGGCCCTTATGGGCTCTTGTGCCTATAGAGAATTCCCTCTGGGTGTGTCACTTGTAAGTCAAACCCGGTAATACTCTGGTTTGGTCTGGAGTTTGCCTCTGGGTGTATTGAATCTTGTGCCTCTTGGGCTGGGCCCTGGTTTAGGCAATTTCAGAACAAAGCAAATCTCCAACCACAACCACAACAACAACAACAACAAAGAAAAAAATACACTCACGTGTAAAAACAACTGATAACCCACACTCAACACAGGCAAAAATTTAAAAAATACCAAAACAAAACAAAACAAAAAAAGTCTCTTTTATAATGGTACTAGTTCCTTTTATGAGGGCACCTCCCAGAGGTCACACCTCCAAATATTATCACGTTGGCGATTAGGTTGAAACATAAACATTCAGTCTAGAGAAGGTAGTTTCTTCAATTTACAAGGGAATGGAACATTTTCCCACAGAGCATTTGAGGTGTTAGTGTTCTTCAGAAGACATTTTAGGAGACCCTGCTCAAACTAATCCTTTTTTTAGCACACGAATACCTCATACCTATGTTTTCGAAGAACACCATTATATGTTTCCTAATATTATAATCTGTGCTTCTCATTAAGAATCTACTTAATGCTCTTTAATTCATTTTATCTTATTTCATTAGTCATTCTCCATCTTGTTTAATCTTTCCACCTGTTCATTCTTGCCATTCCCCCAATTTATAAGTATGTTTCTGATATCACAGATGATAAGAAATAAATGCATAAGTACAAGTCATTAGGGAGTCTTATATATAACAACAGATACAGTGAGCCACTCTTAGAGCTAGATGCAACTGAGCTGTAAGGATGAGCAGATGCAGTATTTCTCATTTTATATCAATTTTCAACATTTTAAAAAAAAACAGTTTTTACCATTATTTATTATAGCTGCTATTTTCAGTTCCTAGTATATGTCAAGCACTGATAACCTCATCATATTGAATTCTCAGAAAAAATTTTAGATGTTACTTTAATTTAGAGATGAGAAATGAAAAAATAGAGGCTGTGCTATGCCGTGGAGATACACAATCCCCAACCTCAGTGGCTTATTCCTGACTCCTAGTTTGTGTCCATGGCCGGTGTGCACATCGATCACAGGAGGGTGGAATTTCGGGGTCTGAATGATTCTTATGGGGATGACTTGGAGACACAAACTGACAGAGCAATCACGGTCTAGAAAATGGTCAGCCACTGTGCCTGAAGGGTAGAGAGCCCTGGGGGGGGAGGGTCTCAAACCAACAACCATAGGTTCTGGCCCAGAAATAACACGGGTCTGTCCCCATCCCTTAGGCAGAAAGAGTCACATGCACATCCCCACGCATATAAAAGGGGTCCAGCAACATGTGCAGTTCTACCAGGTGCCTGGAACAGGGGAGAAATGGAAACACTTGGCAAACAGCACTACTAACTATCACCTGATGTCATTGAAGCTCAGAGAGATTAGGTATTCCCTAAAGTCACACAGGCAGTAAGTTACAGACCACATTCCACATACATGTATAACTCCAAGGTCCATGTTGTTTCTACTCGTCCTTTTTTCTACATTGTGTGCTTATCTACTAAAATGAAGTCCATATATACTTATAGAAATCCCCTTCAATGCTGCAATACTATCTCCTTTAATCATCTGATATTCCAACAGTGGGATTTAATAGACATGTTGGACTTGATTTAAATCCCCAGCATTACCCACAGGTCTTTTCCTAGTAAATTAATGTATTGCATATTTGGATATCCATGCTATTCAAGGATAAAAATTATAAAAGAAAACTAGATGGTTGAAGAAAAGACTGTTCATTTGTCTTATACTTAATATAAAATAATCTCATGCCTTTCCATACTGTCAAGAAAAAAAATAAAAGTGCAAGTTTTAATGAAAGTAATAACAGATATGAAAGAGTTGAGTAAAAGTGCTAGATGGTAGTGCTTTCAAAATATAAGAGAATACACAACTGGCAAGTTGGTTCAAGAAAATTAGAATGCACGCATAAGCCTCTTTGAGATGGAAAAGGCGTCATGCTTACACTTACAATAAAGATGTAAAAGATAAGAGAATATTATGAAAAAGATACGCTGATAATTTGAGAATTTATATTAAATGGATAGATTCTAGTAAAAAAATATGACCTTTTTATATTGAAGAAATAAAAATACTAATGTTAAGTGGATTATTGATAAACAATGCATGACAAGAAAAAATTGCTGGTCAATCATAATTAGCTATAGAAATGAAAAAAAGTGGAAATCAGGTGATATCAAATGAAATCCAGCAATGGCTAAGACAGATAATACAGGATAACAAAGTTTGATTATTTCAAACTTGCAATGTTGTAACATTAGGAGACCGATAATGTAATTCAACACCTGAAAAAGGTAAAGGAGTAAGAAAAGGATGATGATCACAAAGATTCCAGAGAGAAAAAGGCATCCAATAAAATTCAAAACCAATGAAGATTAAACAAGAACACCTATAACTCTCAGCTAACTAGGAATAGAAAGATATTTTTTCCCAACATATGTGTGTGTATGAACATGTGTGCATGTATATGTATATTATTTATCATGCTTTATTTCTGGAAAGGTTACATGAATATAATCTTTTTATTTTTCAATTATAGTTGAAATTTCCTACTATTTTACACTAGTCTCAGGTGTACAGTGTAGCGGTTAGACATTTATATAATTTATGAAGTGATCCCCCAAATACTCTAGTACCCACCTGGCACTATACATAGTTATTACAAAATGTTTGACTATATTCCCCATGCTGTACTTTACGTCCCTGCGACTATTTTATTATTACCAATTTGTACTTCTTAATCCTTCACCTTTTCACCAGGGCCCCGAACCCACCTCCCACCTGGTAACTGTGAGTGTGTTCTCTGTATCTATGAGTCTGTTTCTGTATTTTTTTTCTTTTTGGTCTTTAGATTCTACATATAAGTGAGATCATGTGATACTTGTTTTTCTCAGTTTGACGTATTTCACTTAGCGTAATACCCTTTAGATCCATCTATGTTGTCGCAAATGGTAAGATATCATTTTTTGTGACTGAGTAATATTCCATTGTATGTATATGTGTGTGTGTGTGTGTGTGTGTGTGTGTGTATATATATATATATATATATATATATATATATATATATATACCACCTCTTCTTTATCCAATTGTCTATTGATGGGCACTTAGTTTGCTTCCATATTTTGGTTATTGTAAGTAGTGGTGTTGTGAACATAGCGGTGCATGTATCTTTTCGAGTTAGTGTTTTGGATTTCTTCGGATAAATACTCAGAAATGAAATTGCTGAGTCATAAGGTAGGACTATTTTTTATTTTTTGAGTAAATTCCACAATGTTTTCCATAGTCGCTTCATCAGTTTGCAATCCCACTAACAGTGCATGAGGCTTCACTTTTCTCCATATCCCTGCCAACACTTCCTGTTTTTTGGTTGATTGATGATGGCCATTCTGGCAGGTGCGAGGTGGTATCTAGTTGTGGATTAGTTTTGCATTTCCTTGATGATTAGTAATATTGAGCATCTTTTCATACGTTTATTGGCCATCTGAATGTCCTCTTTGAAGAGATGTCTATTCTGGTCCTCTGCCCATTTGTTAATTGGATTGTTTGCTTTTTTTGTGTGTTGAGTTTTATGCCTTTTTTTTAAAATAAATTTTGGATATTAACCCATTATCAGATATATCATTGGCAAAAAGCTTCTCCTATTCAGTAGATTGTTTTTTCGTGTTGATGGTTTCCTTTGCTGTGCAAAAGCTTTTTAGTTTCATGTAGTACAACTAAGAAGTTTCAGTTTGTATGTTTTTTATTTTGTTTCCCTTGTCTGAGGAGATACGAGTATATCAGAAAAAATATTACTAAGGGCAATATCAGAGAATTTACTGCCAATGTTTTCTTCTAGGAGTTTTATATTAATAGTTTCGGATCTGACATTTAAGTTTTTAACCTATTTTGAGTTTACTCTTGTATATGGTGTAAGAAAGACTGTCCCATTTCATTTTTTTGCTTGCATATGTCCAGTTTTCCCAACACCATTTATTGAATAGACAGTATTTACCCCATTGCATATCCTTGCCTCCTTTGTTGTATATTAAATGACCATAAAGTTGTGGGTCTATTTCTGGGTTCTCTATTCTCTTTCATTGATCTATGTGCCACTTTTTATGACAGTACCATGCAATTTTGATTGCTATGACCTTGGAGTATAGTTTGAAATCATGTCGTGTGATACCTCCAACGTTCCTCTTCTTTTTCAAGATGGCTGTGACTATTTGGGGTCTTTTATGGCTCCATATAAATTGTAGGATTATTTTTTCTAGTTTTGTGAAACAAATCCATTGGTATTTTGATAGGGAATCCACTGAACCTATAGATTGTTTTGGGTAGTATGGACATTTTAACGATGTTAATTCTTCCTTTCCATGAGCACAGTATATGCTTCCACATATTTGTACCTTCTTCAATTTTTTTCTTCGGTGTCTTATAATTTTCTGAGTACAGGTCTTTTACCTCCTTGGTTAAATTTATTCCTAGGTATTTTTTTTAAATTAAAGTTTATTGGGGTGACAATTGTTAGTAAAGTTACATAGATTTCAGGTGTACAATTCTGTATTAATTACATCATCTATAAATCCCATTGAGTGTTCACCAACAAGAGTCAGTTCTCCTTCCATCACCATGTATTTGATCCCCTTTATCCTCATGTACCACCTCTCACCCCCCTTACCCTCTGGTAACCAGTAAACTATTGTCTGTGTCTATGAGTTTTTGTTTCTTCATTTGTTTGTCTTGTTCTTTTGTTGTTTTTGGTTCATATACCACATATGAGTGAAATCACATGATTTTCTGCTTTTACTGTCTGACTTATTTTGCTTAGCATTATAATCTCAAGATCCATCCACGTTGTCACAAATGGTCCTATTTCATCTTTTCTTACCACTAAATAGTATTCCATTGTGTATATATACCACAACTTCTTTATCCATTCATCTATCGAAGGACATTTTGGCTGTTTCCACGTCTTGGCCACCGTAAATAAAGCTGCAATGAACATTGAAGCATACTTGTCTTTATGTATAAATGTTTTCAGATTTTTGGGTAGATACCCAGGAGAGGGATTGCTGGGTCATATGGCAATTCTATTCGTAATTTTTTGAGGAACCTCCACACTGCCTTCCATAACGGCTGCACCAGTCTGCATTCCACCAACAGTGTATGAGGGTTCCTTTTCTCCACAGCCTCTCCAACATTTGTTATTATTTGTCTTGTTGATGATAGCCATTCTGACTGGGGTGAGGTGATATCTCATTGTGGTTTTGATTTGCATTTCTCTGATGATTAGTGATGTTGAGCATTTTTCATATGTCTATTTGCCATTTGTATGTCCTCTTTGGAGAAATGTCTCTTCAAGTCCTCTGCCCATTTTTCAATTGGGTTGTTTGTTTTTTTGTTGTTGAGTTGCATGAGTTCCTTGTATATTCTGGATACTAGCCCCTTATCGGAGGCACTGTTTGCAAAAATCTTCTCCCATTCAGTTGGTGGCCTCTTTATTTTGTCAATGGTTTCTTTTGCTGTGCAGAAGCTTTTAAGTTTCATATAGTCCCATTCGTTTATTTTAGCTTTTACTTCCATTGCCTTTGGAGTCAAGTTCATAAAATGCTCTTTGAACCCAAGGTCCATAAGTTTAGTACCTATGTTTTCTTCTATGCAGTTTATTGTGTCAGGTCTTATGCTTAAGTCTTTGATCCATTTTGAATTAACTTTGGTACATGGTGACAAATAGCAGTCCAGTTTCATTCTTTTGCACGTGGCTATCCAATTCTCCCAGCACCATTTATTGAAGAGGCTGTCTTTGCTCCATTGTATGTTTTTAGCTTCTTTGTCAAAAATTATCTGTCCATATTTATGTGGTTTTATTTCTGGGTTGTTAATTCTATTCCATTGGTCTATGTGTCTGTTTTTCTGCCAATACCATGCTGTTTTGATTATTGTAGCCCTGTAGTACAAGTCAAATTCAGGAAGTGTGATACCTCCATTATAGTTCTTTTTTCTTAAGATTGCTTTGGCTATTCGGGGTCTTTTGTGGTTCCAAACAAATCTGATGATTTTTTGTTCTATTTCTTTAAAATATGCCATTGGGATTTTGATGGGGATTGCATTGAATCTGTATATTGCTTTGGGTAATATGGCCATTTTAACTATGTTGATTCTTCCAATCCATGAGCACGGAATGTCTTTCCATTTCTTTGTGTCTTCTTCAATTTCTTTCAAAAATGTCTTATAGTTTTCAGCATATAGGTCTTTCACATCCTTGGTTAAGTTTATTCCTAGGTATTTTATTCTTTTTGCTGCAATTGCAAAAGGAATTGTTTTTGTATTTCTTTTCTGAGATTTCATTGTTAGTATATAGGAAGGCAATGGACTTTTGTGCGTTGATTTTGTAGCCAGCAACTTTACTGTATTCGTTGATTGTTTCTAATAGCTTTTTGGTGGAGTCTTTAGGGTTTTCTATATATAGCATCATGTCATCTGCAAAGAGTGATAATTTAACTTCTTCATTCCCAATTTGGATGCCTTTTATTTCTTTCTCTTGCCTGATTGCTCTGGCAAGGACTTCCAACACTATGTTGAAAAGCAGAGGTGATAGGGGACATCCCTGTCGTGTTCCTGAACGTAGAGCAAAGGGCTTCAGTTTTTCTCCATTAATTATGAGATTAGCAGAGGGTTTGTCATATATGGCCTTTATTATGTTAAGGTATTTTCCTTCTATACCCATTTTATTAAGTGTTTTAATCATAAATGGATGTTGTATCTTGTCAAATGCTTTTTCTGCATCAATTGATATAATCATATGATTTTTGTCCTTTATTTTGTTTATGTGATGTATCACATTGATGGATTTGATGTTGAACCATCCTTGTGCCCCGGGATGAACCCCACTTGGTCGTGATGAATAATCTTTTAATGCATTGTTGTATTCGATTTGCTAGAATTTTATTTAGGATTTTTGCATCGGTATTCATCAGAGATATTGGTCTGTAGTTTTCTTTTTGTGCTGTCCTTACCAGGTTTTGGTATCAGGGTAATGTTGGCCTCATAAAATGAGTTAGGGAGTACTGTCTCTTCTTCAATTTTTGGAAGAGTTTGTGCAGAATTGGTATTAGATCCTCTTTGAAGGTTTGGTAGAATTCACTAGTGAAGCCATCTGGTCCCGGACTTTTGCTTTTGGGAAGGTTTTGGATGACTGATTCAATTTCGTTACTGGTGATCGGTCTGTTTAGATTTTCCAGTTCTTCATGGTTCAGCCTTGGAAGGCTATATGTTTCTAAGAACTTGTCCATTTCTTCTAGGTTGTTGAATTTGGTGGCATATAGTCCTTCATAGTATTCTTGGATGATCCTTTGTATTTCTGTGGTGTCCGTGATAACTTCCCTTTTATTTCTGATTTTGTTAATTAGTGTCTTCTCTTTTTTATCTTAGTGAGTCTAGCCAAGGGTTTGTCAATTTTGTTAATCTTTTCAAAGAGCAAGCCCATTGTCACATTCATTTTTTCTCTTGTCTTTTTGTTCTCTATTTCATTTAGTTCTGCTCTGATTTTTATTATTTCCTTTTTTCTCTTGACCTTAGGTTTCATTTGTTCTTCTTTTTCTAGTTCTTTAAGGTGTAACATGAGGTTACTTATTTGGGAGTTTTCTTGTTTCTTGAGATAGGTCTGTAATGAGATAAATTTCCCTCTTAAAACTGCTTTCGCTGCATCACAAAAATTTGGTAGGATGTATTTTCATTGTCGTTTGTTTCTATGTATCTTTTGATCTCTCCTCTAATTTCTTCTTTGACTCCGTCATTCTTTAAAAGTATGTTGTTTGATCTCCATGTATTTGTGTTTTTTCCTGAATTCTTTTTGCAGTCGATATCCAATTTCAAAGCGTTGTGATCAGAGAATATGCATGGTATGGTTTCAGTCTTCTTAAATTTGCTGAGGCTGATATTATGTCCCAATATATGGTCTATCCTTGAGAATGTTCCATGTACACTAGAAAAATAAAAGTACTCTGTTGTTATAGGGTGAAGTGCTCTATAAGTGTCACTTATGTCTATTTCATTTAATGTGTCATGTAGGGGTGCTATTTCTTTATTTATTTTCTGTTTGGATGATCTATCCATAGCTGTCAATGATGTATTTAGGTCCCCTAGTATAATTGCATTTTTGTCATTTCTCCCTTCAGTTCTGTTAGTTGTTGCTTGGTATATTTTGGTGCTCCCTGATTCGGGGCATAATTATTGATGACTGTTATGTCTTCTTGTTGTTTAGTCCTCTTTACCATTATAATGTATCCATCTTTGTCTCTTGTTACCTTTTTCACCCTGATGTCTGTTTCATCTGATATCAGTATGGCTAAACCCGATTTTCTTTGCATACCATTTGCTTGGAGTGTCAATTTCCACCCTTTTACTTTGAGTCTATGCTTGTCCTTGTAGCTGAGATGTGTCTCTTGGAGACAGTATATGGTTGGGTTTAGTTTTTTGATCCAATCTGGTACTCTGTGCCTTTTTATTGGTGAGTTCAGTCCATTTACATTTAGGGTAATTATTGATATGTGAGGATTTCCTGTCATTCTATCTTTAGTTTTCTGGTAAGGCTGTGTTTCCATTGTTTCTTTGCCTTTTTGTTGTTGTCTATTATTTCTGTGTGGTGGTATTCTATGATGTTTCCCTCTGTTTCTTCTTTTATTACAGTATATATTTCAGTTCTGGATTTTTTTGAGTGGTTACCCTTAAGTTTATGTAAAAGAAAGTTTGATATTTAGAGTATTCCATTTTCTTCAGCACGCTTACTTTCTCCATTCCCATATTCTGTTCAGGCCTTTACTCTCCCCCTCTTTGAGTTTTGGTTGCCACAAATTGTCCCTGTTGATGGTGGTCGAATAGCCTCCTTTAGTATTTCTTGTAGTGCAGGTCGTGTATTAGAAAATTCCCTCAGCTTCTGTATATCTGGAAAGGTCTTTATTCCTCCTTCATATCTAAAGGATACCTTTGCTGGATATATTATTCTTGGCTCATAATTTCTCTCTTTCAATAGTTTGAATATTTGGTTCCACTCCCTCCTGGCTTGTAGAGTTTCTACTGAGAAATGTGATGATAATCTAATGGGCTTTCCTTTGTAGGTTACCATCTTCTTTTTCCTGGCTGCCTTGAGGATTCTTTGTTTGTCATTGATTTTTGAAAGCTTCAATACAATGTGCCTCGGAGAAGGCCTGTTGTGGTTGAGGTAATTAGGTGTTCTATTTGCTGATTCGAGGATCCAGTTCTTTCCACAATTTTGGGAAGTTCTCGACAACTATTTGTTTAAATATACTCTCTGTTCCCTTCTCTCTTTTTTCTCCTTCTGGTATGACTATTATTATATTGCTCTTTCTGATGGAGTCAGAAAGTTCTTGTAGAGTTCGTTCATTTCTTTTAAGTCTCAAGTCTCTTTCTTCTTCCATCCGTGTCATTTCCAGGTTTCTATCTTTGATGTCACTGATTCTTTCCTCCATCTGGTCAACTCTACTACCTAAGCTAGCTGTTTCATTCTTAATTTCTTCGATTGAGTTCTTAGTCTCCAGAAATTCTATTTGGTTGTTTTTTAAATTTCAATCTCTTTGGTAAAATGTACATTTTGTTCTTTGATTGTGTTTCTGAGTTCATTACACTGCCTTTGTTTGTTTTCTTGCATCTCATTGAGTTTTTTGAGAACTGCAATCTTGAATTCTCTGTCATTTAAGTCACATTTTTCAATATCTTTAAGTTCATTTTCTGGAGACTTTTCACTTTCTTTCTGACCTGTCTTGTTGCCTTGGTTATTCATGGCAATTACTGAAGTATTATTTCTCTTCCTAGACATCTACAGGAGTGAGTTTTGCAACAGGTTGATAGTAAGAGGTCTTTCTTTTGTTTTCCTGTACGTGTTTGTAGAATGTTTTATTTTCTCTCCGACTGCAGCCTTTTTTTCGTCTCACTGTAGTGTTATGTTTTCTCTGCACTATTACAGCTTCTCACACAATGGGGGGGGGTTCCCTGGAAGGTGGGCTTCTCCTCTGTGAACAGTTTACCTTGGCATAGGGTGCTGAGTCTATGTGTGGATGCAGAGAACTTTTGAAGTTCCAAAGTTCTTCCTGTACCAGATTCAAAGCCCGAGTGTTTCCGCAGTTCTGTTTACTCCTGCAGGGATCCACCCAGATAGGTGGGTACTGGTGTAGGGTGGGTTGTGGAGGTGGCCCAGAGCAATGGAGTCGACCACCACTGCAACCAGTGCTGCTTCCACAGCACACTCCCCTTTGCCGTAACTGATTGGGTGCGAATCTGTGTCTGCAGACCACAGTTCTCAGAACTGCAAATATTCTGTTCTTTTGATCTGACTGCTACTGTTCTGCTTCAAGCACTGGGAGGGGGGCGGGGGGAAGCTGAGCTCTGGGAGGGTAGGGAGCGGGCGGGTAGGCTCAGTGCCTGAGGCTTCCGTTCTCTGGCAGTGAGGGCTTAAACCACTGTTTTCAGCCTTCTTCCCTCGGTCTTTGCTCCGAGGTCTGTGCTGTGAGTGTTTGGTTCAGCCGTGTTATATGCTGTCCCCTTAGCCCTGTGGGCCATCAGTGGAACCCTAGCAATCCGAGTTCTTTCCTCTCCCGCAGCTGCAGTAGTTCCGGGATGCAGCGAGCTCGGAGCACCGAGCAAGGTCTACGTCCTGCGCCAGCGCG
Organism: Rhinolophus sinicus; assembly: GCF_036562045.2. Classification (NCBI taxonomy): domain Eukaryota; kingdom Metazoa; phylum Chordata; class Mammalia; order Chiroptera; family Rhinolophidae; genus Rhinolophus; species Rhinolophus sinicus. The sequence goes on along the minus strand of NC_133768.1, from coordinate 69,228,319 downwards.
GCTCTGTCTCTGCACTTCTCTCTTCCCTCTTCTGCTGCTCACACAATTTGCCCACCTTTAGGTTGATTCAATAGTGAGCCTTATTGTCTTTCCTGTATGCTGTGCAGGGAGTCCTGTGTGGAGTTATAGTTGTTTAATTTGTTGTAAATTCCAGAAGAGATTTCCAGAGGTTCACCTCATGCTGCCATTTTGATGACATCCTGGTATTTTTTTTTTTTTTTGATGCAATTGTAAATGTGATTGTTTTCGTAATTTCCCTTTCCGATGGTTTATTATTGGTGTGTAAAAATGCAACCGATTTCCAAATATTACTTTTGTATCCTGCTACTTTACGGAATTCACTTATCATTTCTAACACTTTTTTTGGTGGAATCTTTGGGATCCTCTATATGTAGTATGATGTCATCTGCAAATAATCACAGTTTTATTTCTTCCTGTTCCATTTGGATGCTTTTATTTCTTTTTCTTGTCTGATTGCTTTGGCTTGGACTTCCAGTACTATGTTGAATAAAAGTGATGAAAGTTGGCATCCTTGTGTTGTTCCTAATCTTAGGGAGAATGCTTTTCCCTATCGAGTATAAAGTGAGCTGTGGGTTTGTCCTATGTGGCCTTTATTATATTGAGGCATGTTCCCTCTTTTCTTACTTTGGTGAGAGTTTTGATCATAAATGGATGCTGGATTTTGTCAAACACATTTTCTGCACCTATTGATATGATCATATGAATTTTATCTTTCATTTTGTTTATGTGGTATATCATGTTAATTGATTTGCGGATATTGAATTAACCTTGAACCCCAGGTATAAATCCCACTAGATCATGGCGTATGATCTTTTCAATGTATTGCTGAATTCAGTTTCCTAATATTTTGTTGAGGATTTTTGCGTGGATGTTCATCAGGGATATCGGCCTACAATTTTCTTTTTTTGTAATGTTGTTTTGGAATCAGCGTAAAATGAGCTTGGGAGCTTTCCCTCCTTTGAATTTTTTAAATGCTTTGGGAAGGATAGTGCTAATTCTTCTTTGAGTGTTTGATGAAGTTCACCTGTGAATCCATCCAGTCCAGGACTTTTGTTTGTTGGGAGTTTTTTTATTATTGATTCAATTTCATTGGTAGTAATCGGTCAGTTCAGATTTTCTTTTTCAGTTTGATTCAGTCTTGGAAGATTGTGTGATTCTAGGAATTTATTAATTTCTTTCCGTTTTTCCAATTTGCTTATAATTGCTTGTAGTGCTTTTTTATAATCCTTTATAGTTCTGTGGTGTCAGTTGTCACTTCTCTTTCATTTCTGGTTTTATTTATTTGGGTCCTCTCTTTTTTTCTTGATGAGTTTGTTTCAAGGTTTATCAATTTTGTTTATCTTTTCAAAGAACAAGCTCTTGGCTTCATTGATCTTTTGCATTGTTTCTCTCAGTCTCTATTTCATTTATTTCCACTGATCTTTTTTATTTCCTTCCTCCTACTCACCTTGGGCTTTATTTCCTGTTCTTTTTAAAATTCCTTTAAGTGTATGGTTACATTGTTTATTTGAAACTTTTCTTGTTTTCTGAAGTAGGCTTTTGTTGCTATGAATTTCCCTCTTAGGACTGCTGTGCCATATATTTTGGGTTGCTATATTTTCATTTTAGTTAGTCTCAAGATAGCTTTTGATTTCTTCCCTGATCGCGTTGTTAACCCATTCATTCTTTAGTAGCATGTTATTAGCTTGCATGTGTTTGTGTGTTTTTCAGTTTTTTTCCTTGTAATTGATTTATAGTTTCATACCATTGTGGTCAGAGAAGACACTTAATATGGTTTCAATCTTCTTAAGTTTATTGAGAGTTGTTTTGTGGCCTATCTTGGAAAATGTTCCATGTGCACTTGAATGTATATTCTGCTGCTTTGGGGTGAAATGCTCTAAATATATCTATTAAATCCACCTAATCTAGTGTGTCTTAAGGCTGCTGTTTCTTTGATTTTTGTATGTGTAAGATCTGTCCATTGGTGTCAATGGGTGTTAAAGTCACCTACTATGCCTGTGTTACTGTTGATCTCTCCCTTTGTTGCAGTCGATATTTGTTTTATATATGTAGGTGCTCCTATGTTGGTTGCTGAGATATTTACTAAGGTTATATCCTTTTGCCAGATTGATCCATTTGTCATTATGGAATGTTCTTTGTTTCTTATTATAGCCTCTGTGTTAAAGTCTATTTTGTATGGTATAAGTATAGCTATCCCTGCAGGTTTTTTTTTGTTTTTTTTTCATTTATGTTTGTGTGGGATATCTTTTTCCTTTACTTTCAGTCTATGTGTGTCTTTCAATGTGTAGTGGGTCTCTTGTAGACAGCACATGTATGGGTCTTGTTTTCTAATTCATTCGGCTACCCTGTCTTTTGATTGGAGCTTTTAATCAATTGACATTTAAAATGATTGATGATAGATACATAGTTAATGCCATTTTATTGTTGATATTTATGTTCTTTTTTCCTCCTTCTTTTTCTTAAAGAAATCCTTTAACTTTTCTTGTAATACTGGCTTGTTGGTGATGATTGCCTTTAGCTTTTTCTTGTCTGGGAAGCTCTTTATCTCTCCTTCAATTTTAAATGATAGCCTTGCTGCATAGTGTAGTCTTGGTTGTGGTCCCTTAGTTTTCCCTACTTTGAGTATTTCTTGCCACTCCATTCTAGGCTGCAAACTTTCTGTTGAGAAATCAGCTGACAGGCATATGGGAGTTCCCTCATAAATAACTAGTTGGCTTTCTCTTGCAGCTTTTAGGATTCTCTGTTTGTCTTTAATCTTTTGCATTTTAATTATAATGTGTTTTGGGTGGGCCTCTTAGGTTTAGTTTGCTTGAAACTCTCTGCACTCCATGGAATTATATGTCTATTTTCTTCTCCAGTTTAGGGAACTTTTCTGTCATTATTTCTTCAAATTGGTTTTCCATCCTTTTTTTCCTTTCTTTTCCTTCTGGTATCCCTCTGATGTGAATGTTGTTATGCATTATGTTGTCCCAGAGTTCCCTTAAACTATTCTCATTTTTTTAAATTGTATTTTCTTTTTGTTGTTCTGATTTTGTGTTTTCTGCTACCTTGTTTTCCAAAGCACTGATTCAGTCCTCTGCTTCATCTGATTTGCTGGTGATTCTTTCTAATGTATTCTTCATTTCAGGTATTGTATTCTTTATTACTGACTGGTTCCTTTTTATGGTTTCTGTGTCCTTTTTTATGCTTACTCTCTCTTTGTTGAAATTTATGCTGATTTCCTTGAGAATTCTTATCACCAGTATTTTGAACTCTGTCTCTATGAGGTTGCTTGCCTCCATTTCCTTTAGTTCATTTTCTGGAGTTTCTCCTGTTGTTTCATTTGGGACATATTTCTTTGTTTCCTCATTTTGTCTGCCTCTCTATGTTCTATTTTTTGTATTAGGTAGAAATCCTATGTCTCTCAATGTTCGTCGGGTGACCTTATGTAGTAGGTGTCCTGTATGCCCCAGTGGTGTGATCTTCCTGATCTCCTGTGCTGAATGCTCCAGGAGTGAGCCTTGTGTGGGTTGTGTGTGCCCTCCTGTTGTAGTTGAGCCTTGATTGCTGTTGGATTGTCACAGGGTGGGACTGACTCTCAGGCTGACTGGCTATGAGGATTGGACACAACCACATAACATGAGCTGCTTTATGGGAGGCTGACCCCACAGAGTTGGATTCACCCCAGAGGACTCATGTGCCTGTTGAGACCACCCTTTGGGTGTGCCCCTTTTGGGGCTGATTGGGTAGTGCTCTGTTGTAGGGTAAAGCTGGTCTCCGAGTGTGTTGGTTCTGAGGCCTCTTGGGAAGGGCTCACATGCAGGCCAAGGTCAGTTACGGCCTGTGACTGGTCCGAGGTAACTGATAAGAGCTACAAAGTTATCAACAGTAGGTTGCTGCCTGTGCTAGACTTGATGGTATGTGTGAGAGGCCATGCTGAGAACCAAGGATGGCTGATACCAGTATGAGGCCTGGGGCACCCTATCAAAAGGCACAGGGCACCACAAGGCCTGTGGCCACCTGCTGGCTGCCCATAAAGACCAGCCACTGAAAGAGCCTCAGGTGCTATGTGAGTCAGGTGAGGCAGGGACCCAGGTAGTCACCAGGGTAGGGCAAGTGTTCACCCGGTTAATGCAGTTTCAGGTTTGGCTCCAGGGCTAGCCTGGGGCGCCTCTCAAAATCTCAGAGCACACTGAGGCCAGCCATCACCCATCTTGTGTCCATAGACACCTGAGTATTGTCCAAAAAAGACTTCAGCATGAGTTTGGGCTGGTTTCCTGCAACCCACAGTGCCTCCAGAAAGTTTATTTCATGTAAGACTAATATAAACAAAATAATTTCAACAAACAGAAAAAAATAACATTTTCATTGTGAATATATCATTGAGAATAGTAGAAAATGGTCTTCTGTAATATACTATGAATTGTGTGACTTGGAAGATAGTCCAACACTCGTAAACACCCTTATATGCTTTCCTATACTATAGAGACTGGAAAGCTTAAAGCAAGAATGGAGAGCTATGTGTGTGTGCACACTCGTGAACTAGAGACCTTTGTATCTAAGGTTCCAAACAGATTTCCATGTGTCAAACATATGTACCATAGTGAGACTTGGAGGGGTAAGTGAATGAGGTGGGAGCCACACGTGGCCCAGTGATGTGTATGATGGGAAAGGTCTTTGGGTTTTGTGGGACAGACATAGCACAGTTTCTAGAATTCATTCTCTGCCATACATGTCATGTAGCAGTCAAGCAGCAGTGGTTTTTCAGCAACAAGAATCCTATGGTGTGAATGGGCTTCGCTGGATCTGCAGCTTACAAGCCTGCTTTTCTGGCCCTCATGAAGTTTTGGAAGCTATGTAATGTATTTTATTAAATATGTCTTTTTTGCATGAAATAGCTAGCTAGAATGAATTCTGGCATAGGCAAGTGGGAACATTGATTAATAGAATTTTTGACACCAAAATTGGTTGCAAACAAAGGAACCTGAAAGAAATGAGGATATGGATTAGGTTGTCTGCCCAGGTAGATCTGAAGATAGTAAGGATCCAGTTGACACTAGAGGATGAAATATTGAATTCCATGGCACGCAATGGTAAAAGAGTTGCAAAGACTTACCACCGGTGGTCACTTGAATAGAAATGTCTTTGAAGTCAGTGTGTCAGTGGAACAAGTAGGTGCTATTAGGGACTCAGAGGACACTCCTTCCCTCACAGAATTCGGGGACGTATTGGTGAGGAGGACATCTTCATCTTTGAAGTGTTCTGAATTGACGGACTTGTGTAGGCCACGGATGACATAAGTGATCCTGTCATTGACATATTCATCCTCATTTCAGTGGGGATGTTGGGATCTTGGAGTCATAGGCCAAGTACGAAGTGTAACTAAAAATTACGGTGAATTTAAACTTAAAAAAAAAATTACTAGGGAGACGTGGCTGGCATCTGCGGCTCTGGAGGCGCGGCCCGCACCTGTGGCTGTGGAAACGCAGCCCACATCTGCGGCGGTGGAATCCCGGCCGACATCCACAGGTGCAGAGACGCAGGGGATCCCAGGACAGAACAGAGAACACAAAAGCCAGGAGGTGGGCATTTTCCCTGTGTCCCACAGCTGATCTGTCCCGCCGAGGGGGCAGCATATCCAGCAATTGAGGCAATAACCTCAGCTGATACCTCCAGTTAAGCCCTAGGCTGGACAAAGGACACAAACTCCATACCTGGGGCCCTCCCCCCGCTCTTCCAATCCTACCCCTGCCCTTCCAGAGACTTGAACTGGCCCCTGAACTGAGGAGTGGTGTCAGATTACAGAGGAGCCTCGGTGCTCAGGCTCTGGGAAGATTGGCGAGCGGCTCTGGCCCAGGGAGGAGGCTGGAAGGAGTGTGGTTTTTGCTGGGCTAGGAAAGAGGGGACTCCTCCGCCCCAGCCACCATCTTTTCTGGCCTACGGGAAGAGTGTGACACAGCTGGGCTGGGAAAGAGAAGACACCTCCATCCACAGCCCCCACCCTTTCTGGCCTGCCTAGGACGGGGCAATTACATCTGCGGAGGCACTCCCAGGGATCAGCAGTAAGCGACAGATACAGCTCTGGGCTTTCAGCAGCTCAGAAATCTCCCGCCCACCACACACACACACACACACACACACACACACACACACACGGAAGAAGTGACCTAAGACTCAGGAGAACTGGACACAGGGCTGGTGGTGCTACTCTCAGTGTGGATATGTGCAGGCAAGAGCAGAAACTTCACTGGCTTTGTGAAAACTCAGACCCCTCAGCCCCACGCATCTAAATCTGCAGTCCAAATGTCACTCTAGGCACCAGGTGACTGGCTATGCCTGCAAAATATGCAGGGGAATCTTTGGTACAGCAGAGGACAACCTGGAGATTACTTGGTGGCCTTAAGTCAAGAATGGTGCTGCTTTCTGTTTTGTTTTGTTTGTCTTTATATCTTTGATATCTTTGCCTGTGTTGAGTGGGGGTTGTTGCTTGTTTTTACATGTGAATGTATTTGATTTTTTCTTTGTTGTTGCTATTGTTGTGCTTGGTGATTTGCTTTGTTCTAAAATTGCCCTACCAGGGCCCAGCTTAAGAGACACAAGATTCAACATACCCAGTGGCCAACTCCAGACCAAACCAGAGTACTACCGGGCTTGACCTACAAGTGGCAAACCCAGAGGGAATTCTTTACAAGCACGAGAGCCCATAGAGGCCAAACCACATTTAAGCAGTCAACCCTCACGCAGCAGAACACCCTGCGGTGGGCAGAGCCAAGTCTCACAACTAGTCAGCCTAGGAGTTAACCCCACCTACTCACAAGCAAAAAGCAATTAAAGAGCTTCTATAACAGGACAATATACACAAGAGTCACCTTTGGAGCACATGCAGAGGAGAACGAACTACTGCAAGTCAAATATAAAGGACACATACTACAAAAGATAACCCAGCAAGAACTAAGAACTCTAGTGGATCTACCTAATACATCGAAGCAAACACAGACTGTCAGTCAGAATGGGGAAATAAAGAAACATGTCCCAAATAAAAGAACAGAAGAAACCGCCAGAAATGGAACCAAATGAAACACAGATAACCAACCTATCAGAGACAGAGTTCAGAACACTGATGATAAGAATGTTTAACAAGCTTAGAGACGACATCAAGAAGGATGTAGAAATCATAATGAACAACCAGTTAGAACTAAAGAACACAATTACCGAAATAAAGAACTTACTTGAAGGAATTAACAGCAGGATAGATGAAGCAGAGGATCGAATCAACGACTTAGAAGACAAGTTAGCAGAGATCACCCAAACAGAACAACAGAAAGAAAAAAAAAAACAATGAAGATGGTTTAAGAGACCTATGGGGTAACATCAAGCGCAACAACATGCACATCATAGGAATACCAGAAGATGAAGAGAGGAAGCAAGGGATTGAGAACATATTTGAAGTAATAATGTCCGAAAACTTCCCTAACCTGATGAAGGAAACCAACATACAAGCCCAGGAAGTGCAGAGAGTTCCAACCAGGATAAACCCAAACAGGTCCACACCAAGACACATTATAGTTAAAATGGCAAAGGTTAAAGACAAAGAGAATCCTAAAAGCAGCAAGAGAAAGACAGAGGGTTACATACAAGGGAACTCCCATAAGACTATCAAATGACTTTTCTGCAGAAACATTGAAGGCCAGGAGGGAGTGGCAGGAGATACTCAAAGTGATGGAAAACAAAGGCCTACAACCTAGATTGCTTTATCCAGCAAGGCTATCATTTAAAGTTGATGGAGAGATAAAGAGCTTCCCAGAAAAGAATAAGCTAAAGGAATTTATTACCACCAAGCCAGCATTGCAAGAAATACTAAAAGGACTTCTGTAAATAGAAGAAAGATGAAAACAATCTAACTACAAATTTAAAAATGGCAATAACTATGTACCTATCAATAATCACTTTAAATGTAAATGGATTAAATGCTCCAATCAAGAGACATAGGGTGGCTGAGTGGATAAGAAAGCAAGACCCTTGTATATGCTGTATACAAGAGACTCACCTCAGATCAAAAGACACACACAGGCTGAAAGTGAAGGGTTGGAGTAAGATATTTCATGCAAATGGAAATGAGAAAAAAGCTGGAGTTGCAATACTTATATCTGACAAAATAGACTTTAAAATGAAGAACATATTAAAAAACAAAGATGGGCACTATATAATAATAAAGGGATCGATCCGACAAGAGGACATAACCCTAGTAAACATCTATGCACCCACTATAGGAGAACCTAAATATATAAAACAGATATTGACTGACATAAAGACAGAGATGAACAGCAACACTATCATAGTAGGGGACTTCAACACAGCTCTGACAACAAGGGACAGGTCTTCCAGACAGAAAATCAATACGGAAACAATAGCCTTAAATGATACATTGGACCACTTTGATTTAATCTATATTTTCAGAGCATTTCACCCCAAAGCTGCAAAACACACGTTCCTCTCAAGAGCACACGGAACATTTTCCAAGATAGACCATATGTTAGGCCACAAAACAAGTCTTGATAAATTTAAGAAAATTGAAATCACACCAATTGTCTTCTCTGACCACAGTGCTATGAAATTAGAAATGAACTACAGGAAAAAAACTGGAAGACACACCAATTCATGGAGGCTGAATAACATGTTACTAAATAATGAATGGGTTAACTATGAGATCAAGGAAGAAACCAAAACATGTCTCGAGACAAACGAAAATCAAAACACGACAAACCAAATCTATGGGATCCAGCGAAAGCAGTCCTAAGACGGAAATTCACAGCATTGCAGGCCTACATAGAGAAACAAAAAAAATCACTAACCAACAGTTTACCTTCACACTTAAGGGATCTGGAAAAAGAACAGCAAAATAACCACAAAGGGAGTATAAGGAGGGAGATAATAAAGGTCAGAGCAGAAATCAATGAAATAGACACCAGAAAAACAATACAAAAGATCAATGAATCCAAGAGTTGGTTCTTAGAGAAGATAAACAAAATTGACAAACCTTTAGCCAGACTCATTAAAAAAAGAGAGGACCCAAATTAATAAAATCAGAAATGAAAGAGGAGAAGTGACAACAGACACCGCAGAAATACAAAAAATTTTAAGAAATTACTATGAGCAACTATATGCCAACAAATTTGACAATCTGGAAGAAATGGACAATTTTCTAGAGGCGTACAACCTTCCAAGGCTAACTCAAGAAGAAACAGAAAACCTGAATAGACTGATTACCACCAGGGAAATTGAATCAGTAATCAACAATCTCCCAACAAACAAAAGCCCTGGACCAGATGGCTTTACAGGTGAATTTTACAAAACGTTCAAAAAAGAATTATCACCTATTCTCCTCAAGCTCTTCCAAAAAATCCAGAAGGAGAAGACTCCCAAACCCTTTTTACGAAGCCACTATCACCCTGATCCCAAAATCAGACAAAGACGCCACAAAAAAAGAAAACTATAGGCCAATATCACTAATGAACATAGATGCAAAAATCCTCAACAAAATATTAGTGAACAGAATTCAGCAATACATTAAAAAGATCATACACCATGATCAAGTGGGATTCATCCCTGGTATGCAAGGGTGGTTCAACATCCACAAATCAATTAATGTGATACACCACATTAATAAAATGGAAAATAAAAATCACATGATCATATCAATAGATGCAGAAAAAGCAGTTAATAAAATCCAGCAGCCATTTATGATAAAAACCCTTAAGAAAGTGGGAATAGACGGATCATATCTCAACATAATAAAGGCCATGTATGATAAAGCCACAGCTAACATCATACTCAATGGGGAAAAGCTAAAACTATTCCCAGCTAAGATCAGGAACAAGGCAAGGTTGCCCACTTTCTCCACTTCTATTCAACATAGTGCTGGAAGTTCTAGCCACAGCAATCAGACAAGAAAAAGAAATAAAAGGCATCCAAATCGGTAAGGAGGAAGTAAAATTGTCATTATATGCAGATGATATGATACTATATAGAGAGAACCCTAAAGACTCCACCAAGAAACTATTAGAGCTGATAGATGAATTTAGTAAAGTAGCAGGATACAAAATTAATATTCAGAAATCAGTTGCATTTGTATATACCAATAATAAAACATCAGAAGGAGAAATTTAAAAAGCAATCCCATTTACAATTGCTCCAAAGACTATAAAATACCTGGGAATAAATTTAACCAAAGAAGTAAAAGATCTGTACTCAGAAAATTATAAGACACTGAAGAAAGAAATGAAAGAAGATACAAATAGATGGAAACACATACCATGTTCATGGATAGGAAGAATTAATATAGTTAAATGTCCATACTGCCTAAGGCAATATACATATTCAACGCAATTCCTATCAAACTACCAACGACGTTTTTCACAGAAATAGAACATATAATCCTAAAATTTATATGGGACCATAAAAGACCCCAGATAGCCTCAGCAATTTTGAGAAATAAGAACAAAGTGGGAGGTATAACAGTACCTGACGTCAAATAATACTACAAGGCTACAGTAATCAAAACAGCATGGTACTGGCATAAAATCAAACAGATAGATCAATGGAACAGAGTAGAGAGTCCAGAAATAAATCCATGCCTATATGGCCATTTAATCTACGACAATGGAAGCAAGAATGTACGGTGGGGTAAAGACAGTCTTTTCGATAAATGGTGCTGGGAAACCAGGACAGACACATGCAAAAAAATGAAGTTGGACCACCTCCTTACACCATATACAAAAATAAATTCAAAATGGCTTAAGGACTTAAATGTAAGATCTGAAACCATAAAATTCCTAGAAGAAAATATAGGAAGAAACTTCACAGACATTACCCGGAGTAAGATATTTACTGATATGTCCCCTCGCGTGAGGGAAGTAAGAGGAAAAATAAACATGTGGGATTACATCAAACTAAAACGTTTTTTCACAGCAAAGGAAACCATCAATAAAACAAAAAGGGATCCTACTGAATGGGAAAGGATATTTGCCAATGATATATCTGATAAGGGGTTAATATCACAAATTTATTAAAAAACTCACTCAACTCAACTCCAAAAAAACAAACAACCCAATTAAAAAATGGGCAGAGGACATGAAGAGACATTTTTCTAAAAAGGACATACAGATGGCAAACAGACATATGAAGAAATGCTCAACCTCACTAACCATCAGAGAAATGCAAACAAAAACCACAATGAGATACCACCTCACCCCAGTCAAAATGGCTATCATCAATAAATCAACAAACAACAAGTGCTGGTGAGAATGTGGAGAAAAGGAAACGCTTGTGCACTGTTGGTGGGAATGCAGATTGGTGCAGCCACTATGGAAAACAGTATGGAGGTATCTCAAAAATCTGAAAATGGAACTACCTTATGATCCAGCAATCCCACTCCTAGGTATCTATCCGGAGAAATCCAAAACTCTAATTCAAAAATCTTTATACACTCCTATGTTTATTGCAGCACTACACACAATAGCCAAGACATGGAAACAACCAAAATGCCCATCGGTAGACGACTGGATTAAGACACTGGTACATTTATACAATGGAGTATTAAGCAGCCATAAAGAAGAAAGAAATCTTACCATTTGCAACAACATGGATGGACCTAGAGAACATTATGTTAAGTGAAATAAGTCAGACAGAGAAAGACAAATACCATATGATCTCACTTATATGTGGAATCTAAAGAAAAGTATAAGTGAATGAACTAATCAGAAACAGTTTTGGAGACAGAGAAAAAACTGAGGGTTGCTAGATGGGCAGGGGGCTGGGGATAAGGGGGAAGGTGAGGGGTTTAGAAAATAGTCGGTTAGCACAAGATGGCCACGGGTTTTTGAGAATTAATTTGCGGAACATAATCAATAATGTAAAGATTTTGTAGGGTATCTGATGGACATGTGTCCCATTTGGGAGACCACCTCAGGAGTGATGTAGATGCCTGATCTCTGCACTGTACACCTGAAGCTGAACAATAATGAACGCCAACTATAATTTTAGATAGATAGATAGATAGATAGATAGATAGATAGATAGATAGATAGATATGTATATATGTATGTATATGGTTACAGGAAGCGGAGTACAGCATTAGGAATAGAGACAGTGGAAATGTAATGGCTCTGTGCGATGTCAGAGGGGTAGTGCATGGGGAGAGGGGGGTTCACATATGTGCGGGATGTAAATGATAAACTTCTAAATATTGCTTTGTCTTGTACACCTGAAACTAATAAAATTTAAAAAAATTACTATAGTAAAGGACACATTGCCATTAACCCTTCTCAAAATACTCCCCTTCACTTCGAACACTCTTATCCCATCATTCTTGCCACTTTCTGAAGCAGTTCTGGAAGTCCTCTTCCGTGAGTGCCTTTAGTTGCATTGTTGTGGCTGCCTCGATGTCCTGAATCGATTCAAAATGTTTACCTTTCATTGTTATTTTGACTTTGGGGAAGAGGCAGAAGTCACACCGTGCCATATGCAGTGAATACGGTGGATGAGGACACACTGTAATGTTTTTATTTGACAGAAATTGCCACACCAGAAGCGATGTGTGACATAGAGCACTGTCGTGACAGTGGATGAAACTGTTTGCCCATTTCTCAGGCCGTTTTCTATGCACCTTGTTTCTGAAATGCTCTTAAAGGCACTCACAAATGATGACTTCCAGAAGTGTTTCAGAAAGTGGTAAGAACGACGGGATAAGTGTTTTCTACGCGAAGGGGAGCATTTTGACGGAGATTAATGACAAAGTGTATTTTACTGTAATATTTTTTTCATTTAAACATTCACCGTATGTTTTTTTAACCACACCTTGTAGAAGCACTTAACCTCCCGGGTCAAGGTGAGTGCTGTTTACCTGAATAGGCAACTGGGATGGAAGGCTAGTCATGTTGGTTTGACCATCAGCAGACTTGGAGGTGGGGAATAGCTTAACAGAGCCTTTAGATTTTGAAATATCTGAACATCTTTGAAAGTTGCATTTGATCAATGTAAAAGTTAATAAAATGTAGATAGCTATTTATAATAAAGAATAAGTATGTAAAATATATATAAATAAAACTCTAGATCTGTGACTTGAGCCATCTTGATAGCGAATGGTACCTTACTCAATTCCCACACCTGACCTAGAACACCAGGAAGAAATGGACTACTAAGGAAAAGGCCCTATAATGAAGTCATAAGTATCTACGGTAAATCTTCTTTCTGGGCTTTGCCAAAGGGGCTGTTTTGTAAACTCAGCCATTTACCAGAGTTATTGTGCACTTGCTTTTAGGACACTTGCTCTGAGCCAGAACTCAACAAACTTCTTCTGGAAAGGGCCAGATCATAAATACTTGAGGCTCTGTAGGCCATTTGGTCTCTGTTGTAACTATTCACCTCTGCTATTGTAGAGTGAAAGCTGCAGTAGATACAGTATGGTTGCGTTGCAATAAAACTTTATGTATGGATGCTGACATGTGAATTTCAAATAATTTTCATGTGTCAAGAAATATTCTTTTGATTTTTCAACAATTCATATATGTGAAAACCACACTTATCTTGCAGGCCTTACCAAAACAGACGACAGGCCAAGTTTGGCCCATGGGCCATACTTTGCCAATCCCTAGTCTAAGCTAATGGAATCACTAGCACCCCAAAACAACACTGAATAGAAACTCAGCAAAATGAGGTGACAGCTATTTGAGGAACTTATGGTAAACATCAACCAAAAGCTGATATTTGAACAGCAGTTTTCAAAACTGGATGCACAGTGCAGTCACATGGAGAGTTTAAAAATGTGTTTGCCTGGGTCTGACCCCAGTGCAGCTTTACTTGCTGTGGGTTTAGCCTAGTGCTACTGATTATTTCAAGCTCCCCAGGTGTCTCTAGTGTGTAAACAGGTTTGAGAACTACCTGAACAATTCCAGAGTTCAGAGTGCAAACATTTTACAGTACTTAATTTGGAAATGTTATACTTGTGATTTTGGAATAATAATATTCCAATAATAAATACGCATAGTATTCCAATAATTACAAATGCAAGCTATGCTGGGAAGCATGAAAGAATAATTTCCATGTAAGAAAGAGAGAATAATCTCTTTATACTAAAGAAAGGAAATGGTTAAACACAGTGGTATAGCAGTGGCCTCCAGTGGTAGAGCCATGGAGGAAGCTAAACCACTGGTGAGGCCAGGGCAAGGTATGGATTAAATCCCAGCACCCAGGAGCCCAATGGCTGACTAGGCAGTGAAGCCTCATCTGCAAGAGACAGTCACAACCCAGGGTAAGCATGGCATGACAGAACAAACTCAACAAATCAAGTGATTTGCACTGAGGGAATAGAAAAGGCTGAAAAAGGTCTTAAGATAATAGTTCCCCAGAGAAATACAGGAGTGATAAAGGAAGAAATTATATGGATTATAAAAGAATAGAAGACTTTTCAAGAAAGGTAGCTCATTTAACACAAATATCTACTTTCACTTCCTCCTGAAACCTCATTAAAACATTATCAAAGGTAAACAGACACATACAATTGGGTATTACTCAGTCATAAAAAAGGCAAGAACATGGATGGATCTTAAAAATATTACACTGACTCAGAAAACCAGACACAAAGGCATACAGGATGAATGACTCCATTTGTATGAAATTCTGGAGCAAGCAAAACTGATATATCATGACAGAAAGCAGATCAAGGTTTATGTGGAGCTGGGGGATGAAAAGAAGAATTGGGAAGCTTTTGGAGTGTGGCATGTGCTTCACATCTTGATAAAGTGGTGGTTACCCCTAAATCCCTAATTTCCACATGTAAGTAATTTGGGATCAAGTGAAATTGGGTGAGCCATCCAGAGTGCTGCAGCCTATTAATCAGAGAGAAGACTGGTGGATCTGATTATCACTAATGAATTATTTCTTTTAAGCTGTGTAATGAGTCAATAGGAATAGTGCTTCACTCAAAACACCTGGCAAAACACCAACCCAGCCTTTTATACAAGTAAAGCACGGACACGAAAGTATAAATATTCTGCATTACAACCACTCGTTTACCAACACAGTTGGCATTCTCACATGTTACTTTTCCTTGACTTCTTCATGTTTATATTTATACACCTAAACATATACATTCATTAATATTTACTTCTGAGTAATCTTACTGTAGTATAGTTTTTTACATATAGTAGCAAACACAACATAAAAGTTACCATCATAACCATCTTTATGTGTACAGTTTAGGTCTGTTAAGTATATTCACATTGTTGTGAAACATTTTGCAAATCTGAACCTCTATACATTAGACAGCAACTCTCCATTGCCCCTGTCCCTCCCCCGGTTCCTCGTAACCACCATTCTGTTGTCCGTTTCTGTGCATTT
Organism: Rhinolophus sinicus; assembly: GCF_036562045.2. Lineage (NCBI taxonomy): Eukaryota > Metazoa > Chordata > Mammalia > Chiroptera > Rhinolophidae > Rhinolophus > Rhinolophus sinicus. Next base: position 69,212,923 of record NC_133768.1, on the reverse strand, counting down.
GACTACCTTAGATACTTCATGTAAGTGGAAACATACAGTATTTGTCTTATTGTGTCCACTTCATTTCATTTGGTATAATGTTCTTAAGGTTCATCCATATTGAATCATGTGACAGGATTTCCTTCGTTTTTAAGGCTGAATAGTATTCCACTGTGCGTATGTACCATCATTTGTTTATCCATCCATCCAGGGCTGGGCATTTTAGTTGATTCTACCACTTGTATATTATGAATAGTGCTGCTATGAACTCAGGTGTGTGTATATTCTTTGACACTCCACTTGCAATTCTTTTGGTTATATATCCAGAATTGGGATTGCTGGGTTATATGATATTTCTAGTTTTTTATATTTTTAGGAATCTCCGTAATGTTTTCCATAGAGGCTGCACTATTTTTCATTCCCACCAACAGTGCACTACATTTCCACCTTTTTCATATCCCCACCAACACTTATTTTCTGTTAGATTTTTTTTTTTATGCTAGCCATCCTAATGGGGTTAGGTGATAGGATGTTGTGATTTTTATTCGCATTTCTCTGTTGATTACTGATGTATTCTTTTATTCCCAATCTGTGGAATTTTTTTTTTATGAAAGTGTGTTGAATCGTATCAGATGTTAATAGCTGACACTGAAAGCTTCTTCCATACACCCATCTGTTTTCTTTCTCATTTTCCAGGGGACTAGTAACAATGAATACAAATAACACGTATTCTTTCCTTACTAAAAACCAGACATTGTACTAAGCACCTGGCCTAGTAATAGCTGACTTACTTATAAAGATTACTAGGTCACAAGCATTTCTCCAGGTGCTTTCCATGTCATTCCATATATTAACTCGATTCTCTTAATTACCTCATGAGGTAGAGACTATTACTATCCTCTGATTAAGGGGGAAAAATTTATGTGGGTCACCATAAAGTCAAAGTTACTTGCCACGGACCATAGAATTTACCATTAGGAGTCAAATCTTGTCCAATATGACCTCATGTTCTATGCCCATAACCAATAATGTGTGACTCTGTTAGGGCTTAATTGAGCACTAGGTTGGGAATCATGCAAAATCTGATGTACAGTCATGTTTAGAACCAAGACACCCTGAACTCCAGCCTTCCATCCAAGCGACCCATCTTTGCACGCTGTTCCCCTGTACTCTCTCTCCTTTCTCAGACTGTGTGGGAACTGTTTCTGTGGTGTTCAACTGGAAGGTGAAATAATAGAGACCCACGAGATGTATATCGTCAGGATGAATTCAGTACCTCAGAGGCTTTTTCCATTTGTGTTTTGTTCTCCTCCCAATGCTCACTCTCATCATTCAGACCCATACATCCATCCCTTTTCACTCTGTGTGTCAGGTACTCATGTCACTGCCTTTCTGTCCATCCTTGATTCTAAACACAATCACTTCTACTCCACTTTTGACAATATCAGACACTATCTGGTTGCACCATCCATCTGTGTTAAAGAGCCTGTAAAGTACAGCTTTATAACTATAGGTATATATTTAGGCAGAGAATAATTTGCATGACAAATTCTAAAAGTGAAATTTCTCAGTCAAAATGTAAGTATGACTTTTGATTGGCTAAGCATACTGTAGGAAATCAGGCTTCCATGCACTGTGTTAGTGGAGAATTATGTTGGTGTAAATATCATTAAATATTCTTAGCAGACTATCTCTTATATTTGAAACTATTCATGTGCTAAAGTGAACCTTTGTACACTGTTGGTAGGACTGTAAATTGATGCAGCCACTGTGGAAAACAGTACAGAGGTTCCTCAAAAAAATGAAGAATAGAATTACCATATGATCAGGAATTCCTCTTTTGAGTGTTTCGCCAAAGAATATGAAAACAGATGTACACAGATATAATTGGAAAGAGATATACACCCCTGTTTCGTTGCAGCATTTTTTACAATAGCCAGATATGGAATCAATGTAAGTGCCCATCAATAGATGATCGGATAAAGAAGATGTGGCACATATATATAATGGAATATTACTTGGCTATACAAAAAGAAATGAAATCCTACCATTTGCAACAACACAGATTGACCTAGGGGATGTTGTGCTAAGTGAAATAAGTCAGACAGAGAAATACAAACACCATATGATCTAACTTATGCGTGGATGGTATCTTATTTCTGTAGATGCTGAAAAGCTTCCAAATCTTTCTACATGGTGAATGACATATGTTGGCTGGAGTGTTTGTTGGGGGAAGAGGTGGACCACAACAGATTCTAGTTGTTAATACTGGGTGTGATATAACCAAGACACTTTATAAGCATACCTGTGGCTACACGCTGCAATAGAGTAGATGTAGAAGTCAGACCAAGGAAAATTAATAAAAGACAAAGAGGGGCATTAAATAATGAAAAAAGAATCAATCCACCAGGGAGATATAACTATAATAAATGTATATGCACCGAACAACAGAGTTTTGAAATACACAAAGTGAAAACTTCTGGTGCTGAAAAGAGAAATAGCCAAGTCCATAATTATAGTTGGGGTCTTCAACAGCTTCCCACTCAGCAAGTCATAGAATCACTTGAGGTAAACTCAGCAAGGATATAGGATCTCTGAATAACACAATAAACTATTAGGATCTACATAATAAGTAGAACACTCCACCCAAAAGCAGCAGAGTACAATTTTTCTTCAGGTGTCTATGTAAGATTCACCAAGATAGATCATCTCCTGGGCCATCAAACAAACCTTCACAATTTCAATAGAATCAAAATCATGCAGAGCATGTTCTCTGACCATAATGGGGTCAAATTAGAAATTGATAACATACAATGTGATATATAGATGATGTATTACAGAATTGCATACTTGAAACCTTTGTAATTTTACTAACCATTGTCACCCCAATTAATTTTAGTAAAACAATTTTTTTAAAATTAAATATTGATAATAGAAAGAGAAAAGAAGAATCCCTAGAGACTTGGAAATGGTACTTGAAATGTCATTTCATTTTAGTTATTCAGACCCTTGTTACAGAAAAGCCAAGGTTAGAAAGAGTTGTCTTCTGAACCGAAAGGCATTCCAGACTGGACAAAGAGGAAGCTCACTCTGGATATTTCAAACAGAGTATTCTTGGGAGTAAGGCTGGAGGGAGGTTGAGGTTTTAGGAGGCTATTACCTCAGTCCCACCTGACATTAAAGCTTGTACTGCCCTGGCAGAAGAACAGCTTGGTGAGTATTGGTGGATTCGGTTTGGTGTCTGATTGGGTTTGAGAAGCATGAGAGAGTTTGCCTCCCAAGTATTGGTGTGGTTGTTAGAGAGGCCTGAGAGAGGCCAGATTCGCATGCCGTCCTGGTGTATGGCTGGTGTTCAGTCTAACCCATGGATGCATACACTTCTCTTCTTTTTAAATCCTGCTCCATTTTAAAAAAAGTTCAACACAGTTACCTCCTCTTCCTCTTCCTCTTCCTCCTCGTCTACTTCCTCCTCTGTCATCTCTCCCCTGACAGTACCATATGTTAGATAAGGTTCTCCTATCTGGATAGGCAGAGGAGTTTCCTTTCTGGAGTATGTGGCAATAGTGCCTTAGGGTAGGTTGGCACTTTGCTTGCCATACCATGGCATTGGTCTAAGATGTGGTACCTGGTAAGTGGGGCACTGATATGCTCTCAAACTTGTATTTTTGTTCCCCTTTTCAGAAGACAAAGATGTTGGTAACTCACGTCAAGGACAAAAGAAAAGTTGGAGTTGTTTCCGACGTCATTTTGGCAAGAGGAATCATCGCTATGAGCATGGTGGAAACAAGTGTCAGCATTCACAACTCCAGAAGGATAATGGAAAACAGGGGATTAAGGATGTCCAGCAGGTCCCCCAAGTAAAGCAGTAAGTGACCAGGCAGCCTCATTTGTATGCAGCTTCCCATGGGACTGCAACTTTTTAACTCTTCGTGGTCTTCTTTTTTCTTCTCACTGGAAAACTGAAGAATGCTAGAAGTGAAACAATGGTTGAGCAGTCCTAATTGTAGTCCTGGTGTCAGAGAGGTGAAGGTGTATACAAGACTTCTTAGCATTTATGGCCACCCTCCTTCTTTCCACTTCCTCCCATAGTACTCCGAATACCATCCGACACAACAGAAGAGTGGAATTGCGCATTGAAGGCCGTGTCCAGATTACTGTGCAGAAAGGTAGAAAACCTATTGAGGGAGAAGTGGGGCAGAACACAGAAGATGGAACCCTGGGGAGCTGGTTCAAAATCACAGTGAGTGTCCTGAAAAATATGTGGAACATGCTAGCAAGAAAGGTCAGCTAGACTTATGTTGGTCTCATATAAAGATGCTAGGTACTTTGTTGGGGACAGTTTGTAATCTTTCCTTTATATTACTAGGAGGTAACATTCTTGTTCCTTTAAGGGCACATTCAAAGAAGCAGTATAAAGGAGGCAAGGGGACTGTAGGGAAAATGGAAGAGATTGCCTAAAGGCAAATGTGGAACTACTGCCAAGGAAATGGAACGACTCCACACTAGATGTCTCAGTTTGGTTCAAGATGACTGTAGGAGATGGAGGGTTGGGTCTCTGGAGGATCTCCTGGAAATTGATAAAAGAAGTATCATATCTAACACCTCATGTTGATTAAATCAAGGAGAGTTGGAATAGAAAAAAAGGGATTTAAGAACTCCATATTTGGCACAAACATAAGAAATTATGTCTGCAGTCCCCTTTTTAGAAGTCCTTTTGATTTTGGTACAAGGTGGGAAAAGAACCCTGTGTTGGGCCTGCTCTCTAGCCTTCTTTGCATGTTGTTCCTCCTTTCTCCCTTCCTTTCTTTTCACCCTTAGGTTCCTGATGGGATGAAGTATGACAAAATATGGCTAATGAATTCAATCCAGAGCCATTGCAGTGTCCCTTTCACTCCAGTGGATGTAAGAGAGGACGGTGAAGCCACATTGGGGCACACAGGGAAGGGGGAGAGACCTGGCTCAGCAGGGGCCATTGGCTTATGTCACTCTTGTTGCTTCAATCTCTGTAGTTCCACTATGCAAACAACTGGGCGCGGTTCTTTGTCCAGGGCGCTAGCGCCGCCTCTGCATTGAAAGATGTCAGCTACAAGATTTGTGATGAGGAGAACCAAGAGGTGTGTGTGGAGGGCATTACCTGTACATAGTCCAGGGGCAGAAGGATAGGTCAGGGGCTGGTCGTCTTCTTTGGAACTGGAGTTCCTAGTGCTTACCCCACCGCTCCTTCCTGCAGATACCTATCTTTGTCAGTACTTCTGCTGTACCCTACTCTGTGTGGGATAAGTTGGAGCCAAAGGAAATGGAGCAGTTAAAGGTAATGCAGACTCAAGGCATGTTGTGTGCTCACACCCAGACCTGCCTCTTCTTCCTCCGACCCCCAATTTTCCTATCACCACCATAGCCTCAGCACTTTCTCTCCATCTTCCTCTGCAGCTGACCATGAACAAGCGATATGATCCCTCCCAGAAAGCTCTTGACCTCCAGATGTTCCGCTTTGACCCAGGTATGGCTGACATTAATAATTTTAGGGCAGGTGACAGGACAGTAAGGTCAGCCTGGAAAGGAGACTTAGGGATGGTAGCAAGGGAGTGGTTAGTGCTGATCATGGAACCTCTCAGCCTTATGATTTCCTCCCCTCGGCTTCCTGAAGACTTGGTGGGCCTTGATATTGATATAATCCTGAATCGAAGAAACTGCATGGCTGCCACCCTGCAGATCATCAAAAAGAATTTCCCTGAGGTGAGGCCTTAGACCCAGTGCTGGTGTTCCAGTAGAGGCAGAACTCATCGTCAGGGGCAGATTTGTCCCTGAGGCCCAAGATAGTAACCGTCACTCTGACTTTTTCCCCCAAAGCTGTTGTCCTTGAACTTGCGCAACAACAAACTGCACCAGCTGGATGGCCTGTCTGACCTTATTCAGATAGCCCCCACAGTGAAGATCCTGAACCTCTCCAGAAATGAGGTGAGAAGAGGTAGCCAGATCAAAGTTGGGTTGTGGGGGTGGTGGTGCTCATCAGAGTGATGACAGGAGGCAGACAAAAGTACCTCTGGGGGAAAAAGGGGGTTGTGGCTGTAGTGGCCCAGTGTTTCTTTCTTTCCCTGGAACTCCCTTTCCGGTTTTTTCTCATATTTCTCAGTTGAAGTCCATATGTGAGGTGAACAAGATGAAAGGGCTGAAACTCGAAGAGTTGTGGCTGAAAGGGAACCCCTTGTGCAACACTTTCCCAGACCAGTCCACCTACACAAGGTTGGTGGTAACCACTGTCACCCTTCCTGGGGATGCTTGCCCCCTGAGAGATCAGAGTATCCCTAACAGTGTCCATCTAAAGAAGGTGGCAGCCCTGGTCCTCTGGGAGGACCTTTTCTTTTCTGTATCTCTCACCTCACCTGAGGTCTTTTCTTCCTCTAATCTGCTCAGCAGTTTTCTTGGTCTGGTATCAGGTTCCTCACTCTGCTTCTAGTGTTCTCTAACATGCCCACCCAAGAGTGTGCTCCAGGAAGCAAGACATCCCTATCTCACCAGGACCAGGTAGGTCCAGCCGTGGGCCAGATGCTGGTGCCCTGCACTGAGAAGGCTCCTCCAGCCCAGGGCCTCGTGCTGAGACAGGACTTTCTGCTTCTGAGTTGATACAGAGTTTCCCTATCTTCTTTAGTTTGGAACCCTCTTTCCCATGTTCCAAAAGGGTCTCTTCTCCAATCACAGACTGACATGGGTAATCCCTGCTCCATGCTGAGGGCTGAGGCTCCAGGTGGCTGGCAACATGACATCTGTTCCTTTGGACCAATGCCAGGAGCTGGACCCTCTTTGGCAGAAATCAGGTTTCCTTGAGTCAAGGGTCCAGAACCACCTCCCAAGGCAAGAAGGCAGAGGGCAGAGGGTGTTGAGGAGACAGAAGGACAGACCTGTCAGGGGCACTGCCTCTCTCTCCCTCTACACATCACATTTTCCTGCCTGGTCTTTCAGAGAAGCCCAGGGTAGCCTGACACAGGTATGATTCCTCAGATGAGGAACCAACTAAGATGTGCACAGGTGCACAGGGGCCATGAGGAGAGAAGGCAGTGATCATAGTCGGAGGCCACAGACACTACCCCAGGCTGAGTTGGGGCCTGACCTTTTACTCCTTTTGGGGAAGGTCTCCTGTCCCCTGGCTGCTCTATTTCCCAGGTCAGACTGACCTCCAACCAGTGACAAAGGCTCAACCAGCACCCAACGGGCACCCAGCCCAACAGGTGCATGTTTTCCCTTCCTACCTGAGGTCCCAGGGTCAGCCAAGGGCAGGTGAAGGAAAGTGCTACAGCAGGGGAGCCATGTCCCCTTCTGTTTTCCACCCTGACCCGCACCTCCATGGCAGAGCTTCTTTCCCTTCCCTTTGCTTTGCTTTCTCTTTCTCCCTTGTCTCTACTCCCCTACGTCTCCCCCATCATTCCCCTCCTCTCTTCACTCCCTTTTTGTCTTCATCCCCCTCTCTTTCCTTCCCTTCTTCCTGCACATTGCCTCAGTCACCTCCCTGCCCCGGCATCCCAGCCCATCCCTTGCGTGTGTCCTGGCCCTGGCAGAATGCTGGACCCCCAGTGAGGTAGCTGAGCCCTGGGCTCCCACCCCATTCCCTCTTCTGTCTGGAGCCTTCAGTGGGGACCTGGAGGAAGGAAGGGAGGCAGAAGGGGGAAGAAGCCCTGAATCCTGGGATCCAAATGGTGTTTTGTGTGGCACTGGAGAAGGGAGTCAGGGCAGTTTAGGTGGGAGCTACCCAGGGGACAGGAGGGGGAGGGAGGGAAGAAGAGAAGGAGGGAGGGAGGGAGAGAGAGAGAGAGAATGGATATGAATGTGAAGCTGTGGAGAGAGATGAGACTGCATGCTTCAGACATCCCATATGACAGGTGCTCAGTGCTCAGCAGGGGAGTGGACCCAGGACCCTAGAAATCAGAGGCTTAGGGGGGCAAAGGGGCTGCTGGGTGGGCAGAACACACTGGTATCTGTTTATGTCATCAGTGTTTTAGCTAAACGGAAGCATTACCACACGAACTATCAACCACTCCTTTCTATTTTTGGTTTTGGACAGTGCCATCAAGAACTGTTTCCCCAAGTTGTTACGCCTGGTAAGTGCCTACATTCATCATTGTCTCTTACTAGGATTGACGACCTCCACACCTGCCCTCAAGCAATTTGGGTCTTGCTTAGATTATGTGTTTGCAGCAGACCCTTATCCATTTTAAGGGACATGAACCCCTAAAAATGACATGAATATGCTCTCTGGAAAATGTACACACACACACACACACACACACACACACACACAAACACACACACACACCCCGAATATAACAGTAGAGACTTCCAGGACATCATGATGCAGACACCCATTGCAATCACGTCCATGGAATATCCAGGGTCCTTTCGCACCTGACATCTGACCCTCACCCTGTCCTGGGCCCATCATTTTCCTGATCATCCGGGACCACCTCCCTGGTCTCCACTGCTGACTTCCTCTTCTTTTCTCCAGGATGGCCAGGTGTTACCATCACCAATTATCAATGGCATTGACAGACCCTACTTAATAAAGCCTTGCAAGGTAAGAAAGAAGGATCAAAGTACATTTGGGGTGTTGCAAGGGACACTTTGTCGGCAACATAGTCTCAAGTGTCTTTTGATTGCAGGAAAGCTATAAAATATCTGAGATACTGAAGAGTCTAGTCCTGCAATTCCTGAAGAAGTAGGTGCCCTTGGGACCACCAGGATTGGGAGGGCAGGACAGACCAGGCCATCCAAGCACAGATCTGTTTCTAAGGACTTTGAAGTATCATTTGAGGTCCAGACCATAGAGATTGACTGCCTTCATTGTTCCCCCACAGATACTACTTTATTTATGACTATGGAGACCGTCAGGGTCTCCTCGCTGCTTATCACGATGAGGCCTGTTTCTCCCTGACCATTCCCTTCAACCCCGAAGACCCTGCCCCGTGAGTATCACAGCTCAGGCCCTGCTCTTGGGCCATCTGGCTCCCCAGTATACACCAGTCAGCTTCTGGAAACACCCACACTGGCCAGACCACCACCTCCTGTTCCTCTTTTCTCCTAGAAGCAGCTTGTTTGAGTACTTCAAGGATAACAGGAATATGAAGAACCTCAAGGACCCCTGTGCGTGTGTGATGGGTTAGATTGGGCAGGGAAAGGGGGCATGAAGGGGTCAGTCATAGAGCCGAGGGTGTGGCAACCATGACTTTCACTGTCCTCCCCACAGACCTGCGGGTTCAGCTGCTGAAGCATACAAAACGTGACATTGTGTGCTCCCTCTGTGTGTTGCCCAAAACTCAGCATGACTTCAGCTCCTTCGTAGTGGACTTTTGGTTCCAGACGGTGAGCACCTATTTCCTCTCTGGGGCAGGCCCAGAAAGCTGTAGGTGGGTAGGAGGCGTAGGTGGTGACTGAGCACCTGGGCCCTTCCCTTTCAGGAAAAGATGCTCTTCTTCTCTGTCAACGGGGAGTTCAAGGAAGGTGAGTGTGTGTCGACTCCCCTCCCCAGATGTCCCACTGCCGCCACACCCTGGCTGGGCTCCCTCTCTGAACTCTCCCAAATCCCTAATCCCTGCCCTTTCCTTCCTGTTCCCTCTGTGTTCTCCCGAATCCCTTCTGCCCCCAAACCATCCTGGTGAGACCTGCATCCATGCCCACACAGCTTGGGCGTTATGGGCACACACTGTGGCCTTTGATGGCTGTCGTCCTAGATGCTTACTCTGAGAACTTGGGCCCATTACCTAACCTCTCATGTTCCTCATTTGCAAAATGGGTCTAATAATACCCACTTCTTGGGTAGGTGCAAAAAATGAAACCTATGAACTTGTGAAGGGGTTGTCCCAGGGCCCAGTACGTGGTAACATCCCTGTCAGTGAGAGCAGATGGCCCCTGTTGTTGCCCTCCCCACCATAGAGATTGACTGCCTTCATTGTGATTCCCAGTGAACAGTTGTTCCCTTTGGCATGAGTGTCAAGCCAGACCCTGACAGGGGAAGGCAGTGTGAGCGTGTGAAGCATGTGTGACTCTAAGGGGCTGTTGTTTGTCTTTTGTGGAAGTTGAAGGAAAGTGTCAAGGTTCTGTGCGTGCTTTCACCCGGACCTTCATCGTTATCCCTGCCAGCAGTTCCGGGTGAGTCCTGCACTGTGGGTGGGAACACCCAGCCCAGCCTGGGCCCAGGGGTGTGGGAACGTGTATGTGCTTGGGGTTTTCTCAACTTTGTGGAAGCCAACAGGTAGATCCAAGCAGCAGTCCAGCACAGGGGTTAAGAGCGTGGGCTCTGGGGTTAGAGCACTGGGTTCTATTGCTGAGCCCTCACTCAGTAGGTTGTGACCTTGATCAAGTCACGTGACCTTTCTGTGACACAATGTGTTCCTCTAAAATAGGATTAGACTGCCCTGTCCTGTAGGCTGTTTTACAGAGTAAGTGCTTTGGGGTTAAACCTACAAATCTAGTGAAGCTGGTAGAGAATCTCTCCAAGAGTGGGCTCTGTGGGAGGGGCAGAGCTAGCAGCCAAGGAATCTGAGGGGCAGGCACAGTTGGGGTATGGAAGGAATCTGCTTCCTGAGTGGCAATGGGAGCAGGATCATTGTTTGGGGCATGGGGTTGTTTATTCGTCAGTTGTCTAATGGCCCATTTTTCCTCCAGTATATTCATCGTGAATGATGAGCTGTTTGTGAGGGACACTATCCCTAAAAAGACCCAGAGCACCTTCGCCATCCCAGTGCATATGCCCGTCTACAGGTCCCTGCTCACCCTCTCACAGGAGCAGAGGGATATGGTGCTGGCTTTCTCCACCCAGTCTGGGATGAAACTCTTGTGGTCTCAGAAGTAAGTGTTGTGGGTGTATGAATATAGAAAGGAGCTTGGTAGCGTGGGCCTGACTAATGGAAACACATAGGCAATTTGGAAAAGTAATTATTTGGATATTTTGCTTCTAAAAATAAAGTAGGCCCGTGAAAAAGGCATCCTAATTTTATGATGATATATGTAAAGATTTTTAAAAACAGTACAATGCTCAGATGACATAATTTGCATATGGAAAGTCCTAAGGAATCCACTAAGAATCTATCAGAATAGATAAAAAAATGTTTACTAAAGTTTCAGGATCACAAGACCAATGTACAAAAATCGTTTGTTTTTCTATGTACTTACAATGAACAATCCTAAAATGAAATTTTAAAAATGATTCCATTTATAGTAGAATAAGAAAGAATAAATACATAGGAAGACATATTACTAAAGAAGTGAAAAACTTATACTCTGAAATCTTTAAAACATTTTTGGAATAAATTAAGTAACACCTGAAAAATGGCAGAACATGCTATGTTTGTGGATTGCAACACTTAATGTTGTTAAGCTGGTGATGCTATTCAAAGTGGTCCACAGATTAAACATTATTCCTATCAAAATCCCAGTTGTCTCTTTTCACAAAATTGATGAGGGGGTCCTAAAATTCACATGGAAATGCAATGGACTTAGAAAAGTCAAAACAATATTGAAAGTGAAGAATAAGTTTGGAGGACTTATAATTCTCGATCCTTACAATTTCAAAACTTACTACAAAGTTACTATAATCAAGACTGTGTAATACTGATATTTGGATAGACATATAGGTCAATACAATAGAATTGAGAGTCCATAAATGAACCCTGACATTTGTAGTCAGTTGATTTACAACTAGGTGCCAAAATAATTTTAATGGAGACGAAAGTCTTTTCAACAAATTGTGCTGGAACACCTGTATATCCACTTGCAGAAGAAAAAAAAAGAATTTTGATCCTTAGCACACACGATATACAAATATTACCCAACATGGATCAAAGACCTAAATATAAGATCTGCAACTATAAAAACTCTGAGAAAACATAGGTGTATATCTTCATGACCTTGAATTAGGCGATAGTTGCTTTTTTTAATTAAAGTTTATTGGGGTGACAATTGTTAGTAAAGTCACATAGATTTCAGGTGTACAATTCTGTAATACATCATCTATATATCACACGGTGTGTTTACCACCCAGAGTCAGATCTCTTTCCATCACCATATATTTTAACCCTTTTACCCTTATTTACCAACCCCCCCACTCCCCTAACCACCTGGTATGACACCAAAAGCACAAGCAACCAATGGGAAAAAACTGGACTTCATCAAAATTAAAATCTTTTGTGCATCAAAGGACACTATCAAAGAAGTGAAAATACAACTCACGGAATGGGAGAAAGTATTTGCAAATCTCGTATCTCATATCATTTCCAAAATATCTGAAGGACACTTACAACTCAACAATGAAATGAAAAGATAAACAACCCAATGTAAAAATGGTAAAATGATTTGAATAGACATTTATCTAAAGAAGATAGACAAATAAACAACAAGCACATGAAAATATGCTCAGCATTATTAGTCATTAGGGAAATGCAAATCAAAACAAGGAGATACCACTTCATGCACACTAAAATGGCTTTTCGGTGAAACAGAAGATAAGTGTGGATAAGGATGTGGGGATGTTAGAACTTTCATATATTATTGGTATGAATGTGAAATGGAGCATTCACTGGGGAAAGTTTTTGGAAGTTCCTCAAAATATTAAACATTGAGTTACCACGTGACCCAGTAATCCCACTCCTAAGTATATACCAAAAGAAATGAAAACATACATTTACTCAAAAGCTTTTAGAGAAAGGGTCATAACAACATTATTCCTAATAGCCAAAGAGTAGAAACAACTCAGATGTCTTTTAGTTGATGAATGGATAAATAAATCCAGTACACCCATATAGTAGAGTATCCTTTAGTCATAAAAAAAAGAATATAGTTCTGATATATGCCATAACATAGATGAACCTTGAAAACATTATAGCAAGTGAAAGAAGCCAGTCACAAAAGGTCACATGTTGTATGATTTCATTTATATGAAAGGTCCACAATAGCCAAATCCACAGGGACTAAAAGCAGATTTGTGTTTGCCAGGGTCTAGGGAAAGGGGAGGATAGGGAGTGGTCTCTTTTCTTAAGGAGTTGCTTTTTTTTATTAGTTTCAGGTACACAAGACAAAGTAATACTTAGACGTTTATCATTTACATCCCTCACACTGTGTGAACCCCCCTCCCCCCATCCACTATCCCTCTGACATCACACAGAGCCATTACATTTCCACTGTCTCTATTGCTAATACTGTACTCCGCTTCTTGTAAGTATATACATATATATATATATATATATATATATATATATATATATATATATATATATACATATATATACATATATATACATATATATGTATATATATATATATAATCATAGTTGGCATTCATTATTGTTCAGCTTCAGGTGTACAGTGCAGTGATCAGGCATCTACATCATTCCTGAGGTTGTCTCCCAAATGGGACACGTGTCCATCAGATACCCTACAAAATCTTTACAACATTATTGATTACGTTCCCCACATTAATTTTCAAAACCCCGTGGCCATTTTGTGGTTACTGACTGTTTTCTAATCCCTTCACCTTCCCCTTATCCCCACCCCCCCCCTGCCCATCTAGCAACCCTCAGTTTTTCCTCTATGTCTCCAAAACTGTTTCTGATTAGTTCATTCACTTATTCTTTTCTTTAGATTCCACATATAAATGAGATCATGTGGTATTTGTCTTTCTCTGTCTGACTTAATTTCACTTAACATAATGTTCTCTAGGTCCATCCATGTTGTTGCAAATGGTAAGATTTCTTTCTTCTTTATGGCTGCGTAATACTCAATTGTATAAATGTACCAGTGTCTTAATCAGTCGTCTACCGATGGGCATTTCGGTTGTTTCCATGTCTTGGCTATTGTGTGTAGTGCTGCAATAAACATAGGAGTGTATAAAGATTTTTGAATTAGAGTTTTGGATTTCTCCGGATAGATACCTAGGAGTGGGATTGCTGGATCATAAGGTAGTTCCATTTTCAGATTTTTGAGATACCTCCATACTGTTTTCCATAGTGGCTGCACCAATCTGCATTCCCACCAACAGTGCACAAGCATTCCGTTTTCTCCACATCCGCGCCAGCACTTGTTGTTTGCTGATTTATTGATGATAGCCATCCTGACTGGGGTGAGGTGGTATCTCATTGTGGTTTTTATTTGCATTTCTCTGATTGTTGGCGAGATTGAGCATTTCTTCATATGTCTGTTTGCCATCTGTATGTCCTTTTTAGAAAAATGTCTCTTCATGTCCTCTGCCCATTTTTTAATTGGGTTGTTTGTTTTTTTGGAGTTGAGTTGAGTGAGTTTTTTATAAATTTGTGATATTAACCCCTTATCAGATATGTCATTGGCAAATATCTTTTCCCATTCAGTAGGATCCCTTTTTGTTTTATTGATGATTTCCTTTGCTGTGAAAAAACGTTTTAGTTTGATGTAATCCCACATGTTTATTTTTCCTCTTACTTCCCTCACGCGAGGGGACATATCAGTAAATATCTTACTCCGGGTAATGTCTGTGAAGTTTCTTCCAGGAATTTAATGGTTTCAGATCTTACACTTAAGTCCTTAAGCCATTTTGAATTTATTTTTGTATCTGGTGTAAGGAGGTGGTCCAACTTCATTTTTTTGCCTGTGTCTATCCAAGTTTCCCAGCACCATTTATTGAATAGAGTGTCTTTACCTCACCGTACATTCTTGCTTCCATTGTCGTAGATTAAATGGCCATACAGGCATGGATTTATTTCTGGACTCTCTATTCTGTTCCATATATCCATGTGTCTCTTTTTATGCCAGTACCATGCTGTTTTGATTACTGTAGCCTTGTAGTATGATTTGATGTCAGGTATTGTTATACCTCCCACTTTGTTCTTATTTCTCAAGATTGCTGAGGCTATCTGGGGTCTTTTATGGTCCCATATAAATTTTAGGATTATATGTTCTATTTCTGTGAAAAACGTCGTTGGTAGTTTGATAGGAATTGCGTTGAATATGCATATTGCCTTAGGCAGTATGGACATTTTAACTATATTAATTCTTCCTATCCATAAACATGGTATGTGTTTCCATCTATTTGTATCTTCTTTCATTTCTTTCTTCAGTGTCTTATAATTTTCTGAGTACATTTCTTTTACTTCTTTGGTTAAATTTATTCCCAGGTGTTTTACAGTCTTTGGAGCAATTGTAAATGGGATTGTATTTTTTTTTTAATTTCCCCTTCTGATGTTTTATTATTGGTATATAAATATGCAACTGATTTTTGAATATTAATTTCGTATCCTGCTACTTTACTAAATTCATCTATCAGCTCTGATAGTTTCTTGGTGGAGGCTTTAGGGATCTGTCTATATAGTATCATGTCATCTGCATATAATGACAATTTTACTTCCTCCTTACCGATTTGGATGCCTTTTATTTCTTTTTCTTGTCTGATTGCTGTGGTGAGAACTTCCAGCACTATATTGAATGGAATTGAAGAAAGTGGGCAACCTTGCCTTGTTACTGATCTTAAGGGGAATGGTTTTAGCTTTTCCCCATTGACTATGAGGTTAGCTGTGGGTTTATCATATATGGCCTTTATTATGTTGAGATATGATCCCTCGATTCCCACTTTCTTAAGGGTTTTTATCATAAATGGCTGCTGGATTTTATCAAATGCTTTTTCTGCATCTATTGATATGATCATGTGATTTTTATTTTTCATTTAGTTAATGTGGTGTATCATGTTAATTGATTTGCGGATGTTGAACCACCCTTGCATACCAGAAATGAATCCCACTTGATCATGGTGTATGATCTTTTTAATGTATTGCTGAATTCTGTTCGCTAATATTTTCTTATTAGATTTTTTTAATTAGATTTTTTTAAATTAAATTTATTGGGGTGACAATTGTTAGTAAAATTACATAGATTTCAGGTGTACAATTCTGTATTACATCATATATAAATCCCGTTGTGTGTTCACCACCCAGAGTCAGTTCTCCTTCCATCACCACATATTTGATCCTCCTTACCCTCATCACCCACCCCCCACCCCCTTACCCTCTGGTAACCACTAAACTATTGTCTGTGTCTATGAGTTTCTGTTTCTCATTTGTTTGTCTTGTTCTTTTGTTGTTTCTGGTTTATATAGCAGATATCAGTGAAATTACATGGTTCTCTGCTTTTTCTGACTTATTTCGCTCAGCATTACACTCTCAAGATCCATCCATGTTGTCACAAATGTTCCTATATCATCTTTTCATACCGCCGAATAGTGTTCCATTGTGTATATATACCACAACTTCTTTATCCATTAATCTATCGAAGGACATTTTGGTTGTTTCCATGTCTTGGCTACCGTAAACAAAGCTGCAATGAACATTGGAGCACATGTGTCTTTATGTATAAATCTTTTCAGATTTTTGGGTAGATACCCAGGAGAGGGATTGCTGGGTCATATGGCAATTCTATTCGTAATTTTTTGAGGAACCTCCACACTGCCTTCCATAACGGCTGCACCAGTCTGCATTCCTACCAACAGTGTATGAGGGTTCCTTTTTCTCCACAGCCTCTCCAACACTTGTTACTATTTGTCTTGTTGATGATAGCCATTCTGACTGGGGTGAGGTGATATCTCATTGTGGTTTTGATTTGCATTTCTCTGATGATTAGTGATGTTGAGCATTTTTTCATATGTCTATTTGCCATTTGTATGTCCTCTTTGGAGAAATGTCTCTTCAAGTCCTCTGCCCATTTTTCAATTGGGTTGTTTGTTTGTTTTTTGTTGAGTTGCATGAGTTCCTTGTATATTCTGGATACTAGCCCCTTATCGGAGGCACTGTTTGCAAAAATCTTCTCCCATTCAGTTGGTGGCCTCTTTATTTAGTCAAGGTTTCTTTTGCTGTGCAGAAGCTTTTAAGTTTCATATAGTCCCATTCGTTTATTTTAGCTTTTACTTCCATTGCCTTTGGAGTCAAGTTCATAAAATGCTCTTTGAACCCAAGGTCCATAAGTTTAGTACCTATGTTTTCTTCTATGCAGTTTATTGTGTCAGGTCTTATGCTTAAGTCTTTGATCCATTTTGAATTAATTTTGGTACATGGTGACAAATAGCAGTCCAGTTTCATTCTTTTGCACGTGGCTATCCAATTCTCCCAGCACCATTTATTGAAGAGGCTGTCTTTGCTCCATTGTATGTTTTAGCTTCTTTGTCAAAAATTATCTGTCCATATTTATGTGGTTTTATTTCTGGGTTCTCAATTCTATTCCATTGGTCTATGTGTCTGTTTTTCTGCCAATACCATGCTGTTTTGATTATTGTAGCCCTGTAGTACAAGCCAAAGTCAGGAAGTGTGATACCTCCATTATTGTTCTTTTTCTTAAGATTGCTTTGGCTATTCGGGGTCTTTTGTGGTTCCAAACAAATCTGATGATTTTTTGTTCTATTTCTTTAAAATATGCCATTGGGATTTTGATGGGGATTGCATTGAATCTGTATATTGCTTTGGGTAATATGGCCATTTTAACTATGTTGATTCTTCCAATCCATGAGCACGGAATGTCTTTCCATTTCTTTGTGTCTTCTTCAATTTCTTTCAAAAATGTCTTATAGTTTTCAGCATATAGGTCTTTCACATCCTTGGTTTAGTTTATTCCTAGGTATTTTATTCTTTTTGCTGCAATTGCAAAAGGAATTCTTTTTTTATTTCTTTTTCTGAGATTTCATTGTTAGTATATAGGAAGGCAATGGACTTTTGTACGTTGATTTTGTAGCCAGCAACTTTACTGTATTTGTTGATTGTTTCTAATAGCTTTTTGGTGGAGTCTTTAGGGTTTTCTATATATAGCATCATGTCATCTGCAAAGAGTGATAATTTAACTTCTTCATTCCCAATTTGGATGCCTTTTATTTCTTTCTCTTGCCTGATTGCTCTGGCAAGGACTTCCAACACTATGTTGAAAAGCAGAGGTGATAGGGGACATCCCTGTCGTGTTCCTGAACGTAGAGCAAAGGGCTTCAGTTTTTCTCCATTAATTATGAGATTAGCAGAGGGCTTGTCATATATGGCCTTTATTATGTTAAGGTATTTTCCTTCTATACCCATTTTATTAAGTGTTTTAATCATAAATGGATGTTGTATCTTGTCAAATGCTTTTTCTGCATCAATTGATATAATCATATGATTTTTGTCCTTTATTTTGTTTATGTGATGTATCACATTGATGGATCTGCGGATGTTGAACCATCCTTGTGCCTCGGGGATGAACCCCACTTGGTCGTGATGAATAATCTTTTTAATGCATTGTTGTATTCGATTTGCTAGAATTTTATTTAGGATTTTTGCATCGGTATTCATCAGAGATATTGGTCTGTAGTTTTCTTTTTTTGTGCTGTCCTTACCAGGTTTTGGTATCAGGGTAATGTTGGCCTCATAAAATGAGTTAGGGAGTACTGTCTCTTCTTCAATTTTTTGGAAGAGGTTGTGCAGAATTGGTATTAGATCCTCTTTGAAGGTTTGGTAGAATTCACTAGTGAAGCCATCTGGTCCCGGACTTTTGCTTTTGGGAGGGTTTTGGATGACTGATTCAATTTCATTACTGGTGATCGGTCTGTTTAGATTTTCCAGTTCTTCATGGTTCAGCCTTGGAAGGCTATGTGTTTCTAAGAACTTGTCCATTTCTTCTAGGTTGTTGAATTTGGTGGCATATAGTCCTTCATAGTATTCTTCGATGATCCCTTGTATTTCTGTGGTGTCCGTGATAACTTCCCCTTTTTCGTTTCTGATTTTGTTAATTAATGTCTTCCCTCTTTTTATCTTAGTGAGTCTAGACAAGAGTTTGTCAACTTTGTTAATCTTTTCAAAGAACCAGCTCTTTGTCACATTAATTTTTTCTATTGTCTTTTTGTTCTCTATTTCATTTAGTTCTGCTCTAATTTTTGTTACTTCCTTTCTTCTGCTGACATTGGGTTTTACTTGTTCTTCTTTTTCTAGTTCTTTACGGTGTACCATGAGGTTATTTATTTGGGAATTTTCTTGTTTCTTGAGATAGGCGTGTAATGATATAAATTTCCCTCTTAAAACTGCTTTTGCTGCATCCCAAAAATTTTGGTGGATGTATTTTCATTGTCATTTGTTTCTATGTATCTTTTGATCTCTCCTCTAACTTCTTCTTTGACCCAGTCGTTCTTTAAAAGTATGTTGTTTAATCTCCATGTATTTGTGCTTTTTTTCCCCGCTTCTTTTCTGCAGTTGATGTCCAATTTCAAAGCCTTGTGATCAGAGAATATGCTTGGTATGATTTCAATCTTCTTAAATTTGCTGAGACTGATTTTATGTCCCAATATATAGTCTATCCCTGAGAACATTCCATGTACTATAGAAAAGAATGTATAGTCTGATGTTTTAGGATTAAGTGCTCTATAAATGTCAATTATGTCCATTTCATCTAATGTGTCATTTAGGGCTGCTATTTCGTTATTTATTTTCTGTTTGGATGATCTATCCATAGCTGTCGATGTATTTAAGTCCCCTAGTATAATTGTGTTTTGGTCAATTTCTCCCTTTAGTTCTGTTAGTAGTTGCTTGGTATATTTCGGTGCTCCCTGATTGGGGGCATAAATATTGATGACTGTTATGTCTTCTTGTTATACAGTCCCCTTCACCATTATGAAATATCCATCTTTGTCTCTTGTTATCTTTTTCACCTTGAAGTCTGTTTCATCTGATATCATTATGGCTACACCTGATTTTCTCTGGGTACCATTTGCTTGGAGTGTCAATTTCCACCCTTTCACTTTGAGTCTATGCTTGTCCTTGTAGCTGAGATGTGTCTCTTGGAGACAGCATATGGTTGGGTTTAGTTTTTGATCCAATCTGCTACTCTGTGCCTTTTTATTGGTGAGTTCAGTCCATTTACATTTAGGGTGATTATTGATATGTGAGGATTTCCTGTCATTCTATCTTTAGTTTTCTGGTAAGGCTGTGTCTCCATTGTTTCTTTGCCTTTTGTTGTTGTCTATTATTTCTGTGTGGTGGTATTCTATGATGTTTCCTCTGTTTCTTCTTTTATTTCAGTATATATTTCAGTTCTGGATTTTTTTGAGTGGTTACCCTTAAGTTTATGTAAAAGAAAGTTTGATATTTAGAGTATTCCATTTTCTTCAGCACACTTACTTTCTCCATTCCCATATTCGGTTCAGGCCTTTACTCTCCCCTTTTGAGTTTTGGTTGCCACAAATTGTCCCTGTTGATGGTGGTCGAATAGCCTCCTTTAGTATTTCTTGTAGTGCAGGTCGTGTATTAGAAAATTCCCTCAGCTTCTGTATGTCTGGAAAGGTCTTTATTCCTCCTTCATATCTAAAGGATATCTTTGCTGGATATATTATTCTTGGCTCATGATTTCTCTCTTTCAATAGTTTGAATATTTGGTTCCACTCCCTCCTGGCTTGTATCATTTCTCCTGAGAAATCTGATGATAATCTAATGGGCTTTCCTTTGTAAGTTACCATCTTCTTTTTCCTGGCTGCCTTGAGGATTCTTTCTTTGTCGTTGATTTGAGACAGCTTCCATACAATGTGCCTTGGAGAAGGCCTGTTGGGATTGAGGTAACTAGGTGTTCTATTTGCTTCTTGGATTCGAGGGTCCAGTTCTGTCCACAAATTTGGGAAGTTCTCATCGACAATTTGTTTGAATATATTCTCTGTTCCCTTCTCTCTTTCTTCTTCTGGTATGCCCATTATTCTTATATTGCTCTTTCTGATGGAGTCAGAAAGTTCTTGTAGAGTTCTTTCATTTCTTTTAAGTCTCAAGTCTCTTTCTTCTTCCATCTGTGTCATTTCCAGGTTTCTATCTTCGATGTCACTGATTCTTTCCTCCATCTGGTCAACTCTACTACCTAAGCTGGTTATTTCATTCTTAATTTCTTCTATTGAGTTCTTAATCTCCAGAAATTCTATTTGGTTCTTTTTTAAGATTTCAATCTCTTTCGTAAAATGCTCATGCTGTTCTTTGATTGTGTTTCTGAGTTCATGTATCTGCCTTTCTGTGTTTTCTGGCTTCTCGTTGAGTTTTTTCAGAACTGCAATCTTGAATTCTCTGTCATTTAAGTCACATATTTCTGTATCTTTAAGTGCCTTTTCTGGAGATTTTTCACTTTCTTTCTGAGCTATCTTGTTGCCTTGGTTATTCATGGCGATTACTGGTTTACTATTTCTCTTCCTAGACATCTACAGGAGTGGCTTCTGCAACAGGTTGATAGGAAGTGGTCTTTCTTTTGTTTTCCTGTACTTGTTGGTGGAATGTTTTATTTTTTCTGCAACTGCAGCTTATTTTTCTTCTCCCACACGGTAGTGCTATGTTTTCTCTGCACTATTCCAGCTTCTCACACATGAGGTATTCCCTGGGAATCGGGCTTCTCCTCTGTTAATAGTTCTTCTAGGTCACAAGGCGCAGTGTCCCAGTGGGTATACGGAGAGGTTTTGATGTTCCAAAGCTCTTCCAGCTCCTGATTCAGAGCCTGTATGTTTCAGCAGTTCTGTTTACTCCTGCAGAGATCCGCCCAGATAGGTGGGGTCAGGGGCAGGGTGAGTTGTGAGAGGTGGCCCAGAGCAATTGCGGCGACCCCCACCACAGCCAATCCTGCTTCCACAGCTCCCTCCCCTTTGCCGGAACTAGGTGGGTTGCGAATCTGTGTCTGGAGTCCACAGTTCTCAAAACAGCAAATATCCTGTTCTTTTGCTTTGACACTGCTACTGTTCCGTTTCTAGCAATGGGCAGGTGGGGCTGGGGCGAGCTCTGGGAGGGTAGGGAGGGGGCGGCTAGTCTCAGTGCCTAAGGCTCTGTTCTCTGCTCTGCAGTGAGAGCTTAAACCACCATTTTCAGCCTTCTTCCCTCAGTCTTTTCTCCGAGGTCTCTGCCCTGAATGTTGTGTTCAGCTGAGTTATATGCTGCCCCCTCAGCCCTGTGGGCCATAAGCGGAGCCCTAGCTGTCCAAGTTCTTCCCTCTCCCGCAGCTGTGGTAGTTCCGGGAAGCAGCGAGCTCGGAGCACTGAGCTAGGTCTGCGTCCTGCACCCACGCGGCTCTGTCTCCGCACTTCTCCCTTTCCTCCTCCCCCCACTCGCGCGAATCTCCCACCTGTAGGTGATTTCGGTAGTGGGCCTCTTCGTCTTGCCTGTCTGCTCTGCAGGGAGTCCTTTGTGGAGTTTTTGTTGTTCGATTCGTTGTAAATTCCAGGGGAGCTTTACAGAGGCTCACCTCACGCCGCCATTTTAACGGAAACTTCTTCATTGTTTTTTATTCTTTTTTCTTTCTGTTGTTCTGTTTGGGTCATCTCTGCTAACTTGTCTTCTAAGTCGCTGATTCGATCCTCTGCTTCATCTAACCTGCTGTTAATTCCTTCAAGTGAGTTCCTTATTTCTGTAATTGTGTTCTTTAGTTCTAACTGGTTGTTCATTATGATTTCTACATCCTTCTTGATGTCGTCTCTAAACTCCTTAAACATTCTTATCATCAGTGTTCTGAACTCTGTCTCTGATAGGTTGGTTACCTGTTTTTTATTTGTGTCCATTTCTGGTGGTTTCTTCTGTTCTTTTATTTGGGACATGTTTCTTTGTTTCCCCATTCTGGCTGACTCTCTGTGTTTGCTTCGATGTATTAGGTAGATCCCCTAGATTTCTTAGGTCTTGCTGGGTTATCTTACGTAGTATGTATCCTTTATATTTGACTTGCACTACTTTGTTCTTCTCCTCTGCGTGTGCTCCAAAGGTGACTCTTGTGTTGTGTATATTGTCCTTCAAGTAATCCTTGCACGAGTCTCTTAGCTGTTCTGCGTGATGAGCAAAGAGTACTTTGATGGATTATAGATGTCTCGTTTGTGATAAGATCCAGAGGAGAACTCAAAATGTGTGCCCTGCTGCCGCCATTCCTATGATGTCACCTCCTTAAGGAGTTCCTTTTTGAGGTGATAAAAATATTTTGCAATTAGATAGCTGTGACGGTTGCACATTCTTGTAATATACTAAAAGGTACTGAATTATACACTTTAAAATGGTAAATGCTGTGGTATGTGTACTATAGTTCAATAGAATATAATTGAAAGCTTGTATTTTTTAAGTTTTCATTTGTTATTGTCTTGAACATCTTTATCAATATATATTAAGCTCCCTTGTTCTTTGAACAGCTCGATTTTTCTATTTTGAATTCTAGTGGGGATGAATGCTAATGGTAGATGTTTTGGTTTTCACTAGGACTTTCTTCCTCATTACACATAGTGCTCGTTCTGGTACCTGTGTTCCAGCAAAAAAGTCGCATAGATTTAGTGGTGGCATTATATGGCCGATGTGTCTGTACTGTGGTACTAATGGAGATAACCTGTTCTCCCACTCCAGGTGCCTTCAGGACAGCCAGTGGAACTACACCAGAGCTTGTCAGTTCTTCATTATGCTCAAGGTGAGGTTTGAGAATCAAGTGATTTAAAGATGGAAATTTCTGGGTCTTTGGGAAGGCCACAAAGGTGGAGGCTAGTGCCCTGGGAATGAAACTCAGAGAGCTGGCTCTTCTGACATCCTGACTTTGTCCCCTCCAGACCAATGGCCAGATCCCAGCAGATGCCTTCAAACAAATCCCCTAAAAAAAAAAGCCCTTGGATTTCATGTTCAGCGTTTTGGTTTTTCTTTTCTCCAACCTAAGTTCATGCCCATGATTGAGGTTGGAGGCCTGGCTGACCAAGAAACTGAAGTTACCTAACCTGAGTGTCAGTTCTATTTTCCCCACTCATGATTGCTATTTATTTTCATAATAAAGAGTGATGTTGCACAGTGTGTGTTGTGTGTCTTGGATCGTTCTTCCCCTGCCCAACCATGAGCTAATGTGTCCAGGACTGAATGCCCTTGCCCTCCACCCCCAACTCCCCCATTCACCCTGGCAGTTTCTAGCAGATACATCTGGCTTGACTCATAGGTAGTTTGTCAATAAATTCTGATGAAAAGGAATACACGCTTCTTCCAGGGATATTGGCCTTTGGAGACAGTGTGACTCAGTCATGTATGAGACCTGACACAAAAGGGCTTTGCCAGAGATGCCTACTGGCTAGTGAGAACTGTGGAAGGAAGGGAGATGAGGACTCATATATTTTACTTCTCCTTCCAAACATTTGAATGTTTTCAAAGACCATACTGTGAACAAGTTTACAATTTGCACACAGGTGAATGGGAAATGCGCCTTTTCACACCTCTCACCATGCTTGCATTTGTCTTCTCATCCATCCACTGTACAGTCCTCTCCGCCTTGCTGAAGGTGTATTGTGGGTGGGATCTCACTTCGGCACCTGGGAGAGAGGGAGAGGCAGCCTGTCTGCCCAGTGCATTTCTCAGAGCTGACACCGGGTGTTCCATGTCCATATCATTGAGTGAGTTCAGCCATTTATTTTCATTTAGAAACAAACAACAATAGCACGGAATCTCACATTATGGTCAGTTCTGTGGGACCTTTTTCATTGACTGGCAATCAGCAGTTCAGAATTGCAGGCAAGAGTTGAAAGGGACACTTGCACAATTTATTTTCCACACTTCTGTAATGTAAACAATCTAAGGGACAGGTATCATCCCGATTCCCACTTAACACAAGAGAAAAGGTGAGACTCAGAGAAAGGAAATTGCTTATTAAAGATCATGCATCCTGCAACTAAAGGCCTCTGGGGTCAAACTCACACCCCAAACCAATTTCTGTTTTGAGAATTCTTCTGTGTTAGGGCTGAGGCCAGCACAGGGGAAGGAATTTACCCAAGGTCCAGTAGTTCAGCATAGCCACAGGCCACCTGAATCCAGTCTTCTGTTCAGCAGACCTTTTATGGCTTTTCTCCCATATATGCTGTCTTTTCCTGAGGCTCAGTTGGAAACTGCTCTTCCAGTATCAAACTAGAAGATAAAAGAAGGGGACAGGAAATCACCTGGAATAAACAAATTGTTTTCTTCCCTTTCTCAAAGTTCCTCACTTAATTCATCCACAGCAGAGAAATGACATCAAAGTTCATGCACCAGGTAAATGTGTATACGTTTCTCTTGCTTGGCTACATTTCCAGATGCTCTCTATGACAGATATGCTCTTTGGTTTATTTTAAAGTCATCTCTGTCATAGGAGGGAGGAGGCAGGTTGGGCAGTACTAACATTTGTCCAAGTCATGCAATGTGCCAAACGTTTTTTCTTTCTCACCAGAGCTCTTTGAGGAAGGCATCATTATTCCCATGTTATGGATGATCAAGAATAGGCCCACAGAAGCACTACACTTTTCCGGGGTTATATATCAAATCAGGAACAGGAATGGGGCTTCTTCTCTTTCCCTCCCCACAATATATTCATCAGCTTCCTTCTTTGAGGATGGGTTTCCAAAGCTTAAAATACGGATTGTCTTAAAGTAACCCAGCATTGTGTCCAAATGGGTACTCACACAACAGGATCCTGATTATAGAGATGAAGCCTTGCACCAAGATGGTGGAGCTGGTCCCTGAGGTGTTAAGCAAGGTTGACATGAAAGCAGAGTTGTTGCTCTCTCTGGAGGGTGACCTGAGAAAAGGTTATTCACATTTACACAAGGATATTACTCAATAGGTACTTTATACTTTATCTGATTTCATCCTTACAGCTATTCAAGTTGCTGTCCGTTGTTGACATTATTCAGATCAGGGTACAGAACTTATGATAAATTAGGCAAATTTCTCCTGGGAAAAGAACCTTGTAAATTAATGCTCAGGAATTCAAAACCTGGAATTACAAAGTGCTGATGTTTTTCTGCTCTGTTAATTGGGCCAGCAGTCAGTGAAGCTAAGTATATTGTTTAGAGTTTCTCTTTAACAATGAGCTTCACTGCTTTTTTGTTTTATTAAATTTACTGGGGTGACATTGGTTAATAAAATTATATAGGTTACAAATCTACAACTCTATAATACATCATCTATATATTGCATTCTGTGTTCACCACCCAGAGACAAATCTCCTTCTGTCACCATATCTTTCACCCCCTTTACCTTCTTCTAACTGTCCCCTCTCCCTTACCTTCTAATAACCATTAAAGAGTTGTCTGTGTCTATGAATTTTTGTTTCTTTGTTTGTTCTGTTCGTTTGTTGCTTTCAGTTTTACATCCCATAAATGAGTGAAATCATAAGGTTCTCAACTTTTTTTGTCTGAATTTTACTTAGCACCATAATCTCAAGATCAATCCATGTTGTCACAAGTGGCAATATTTCATCTTTTCTTATGGCTGAGTAATGTTCCATTGCATATATGTACCACATCTTTATCCAATCATCTATCAAAGGACATTTTGGTTGTTTCCATGATTTGGCCACAATGAATAATGCTGCAGAGAACATAGGGGTAAATATATCTTTACGGATAAATGATTTCAGATTTCTGGGGTAGATACCCAGGAGAGGGATTGCTGGGTCATATGGTAATTCTATATTTAATTTTTTGAGAAATATGCATACTGTTTTCCATAGAGGCTGTACCAAATTACATTCCCAACAGTAGTGTAAAGGGGTTCCTTTTTCTTTTCTTTTCTTAAATTTTATTGGGGTGACAATTGTTAGTAAAGTTACATAGATTTCAGGTGTACAATTATGTATTACATCATCTATAAATCCCATTGTGTGTTCACCACCCAGAGTCAGTTCTCCTTCCATCACCATATATTTGATTCCGCTTACCCTCATCTACCATTCTTCTCCCTCCTTACCCGCTGGTAAACACTAAACTATTGTTTCTCATTTGTTTGTTATGTTCTTTTGTTGTTTTTGGTTTATGTACCACATATCAGTGAAATCATATAGTTCTCTGCCTTTTCTGTCTGACTTATTTCGCTTAGCATTATAATCTCAAGATCCATCCATGTTGTCACAAATGGTCCTATTTCACCTTTTCTAACCACCGAATAGTATTCCATTGTGTATATATACCACAACTTCTTTATCCATTCATCTATGGAAGGACACTTTGGTTGTTTCCATGTCTTGGCCACCATAAATAAAACTGCAGTGAACATTGGAGCACATGTGTCTTTATGGATAAATGTTTTCAGATTTTCTGGGTAGATACCTAGAAGTGGCATTGCTGGATCATACGGTAATTCTATTCGTAATCTCTGAGGAACCTCCACACTGCCTTCCATAATGGCTGCACCAGTCTGCATTCCCACCAACAGTGCATGAGGGTTCCTTTTTCTCCCCAGCCTCTCAAACACTTGTTACTATTTGTCTTGTTGATGATAGCCATTCTGACTGGGATGAG
The DNA here is from genome assembly GCF_036562045.2 of Rhinolophus sinicus. Classification (NCBI taxonomy): domain Eukaryota; kingdom Metazoa; phylum Chordata; class Mammalia; order Chiroptera; family Rhinolophidae; genus Rhinolophus; species Rhinolophus sinicus. The sequence continues at coordinate 69,185,709 of NC_133768.1, read as the reverse complement.
GTGATGTGTCATTGTGGTTTTTATTTGCATTTCTCTGATGATTAGTGATGTTGAGCATTTTTTCATATGTCTATTTGCCATTTGTATGTCTTCTTTGGAGAAATGTCTCTTCGGGTCCTCTGCCCATTTTTCAATTGGGTTGTTTGTTCCTTTCGTTGTTGAGTTGCATGAGTTCCTTGTATATTTTGGATGTTAGCCCCTTATCAGAGGCACTGTTTGCAAAAATCTTTTCCCATTCAGTTGTTTGCCTCTTTATATTCTCGATGGTTTCTTTAGCTGTGCAGAAGCTTTTAAGTTTGATATAGACCCATTCATTTATTTTAGCTTTTACTTCCCTTGCCTTTGGAGTCTAATTCATAAAATGTTCTTTGAACCCAAGGTCCATAATTTTAGTACCTATGTTTTCTTCTATGCAGTTTATTGTGTCAGGTCTTATGCTTAAGTCTTTGATCCATTTTGAATTAATTTTGGTACATGGTGACAGATAGAAGCCCAGTTTCATTCTTTTGCATGTGGCTTTCCAATTCTGCCAGCACCATTTATTGAAGAGGCTGTCTTTTTTCCATTGTACGTTTTATGCTTCTTTGTCAAAAATTATTTGTCCATATTTATGTGGTTTTATTTCTGAGTTCTCATTTCTATTCCATTGGTCTACATGTCTGTTTTTCTGCCAATACCATGCTGTTTTGATTATTGTAGCCCTGTAATACAAGCTAAAGTCAGGGAGTGTGATACCTTCAGCATTGTTCTTTTTTCTTAGGATTGCTTTGGCTATTTGGGGTCTTTTGTGGTTCCAAACAAATCTGATGATTTTTCATTCTATTTCTTTAAAAAATGCCATTGGGATTTTGATGGGGATTGCATTAAATCTGTATACTGCTTTGGGTAATATGGCCATTTTAACTATGTTGATTCTTCCAATCCATGAGCACAGAATGTCTTTCCATTTCTTTGAGTCTTCTTCAATTTATTTTAAAAATGTCTGGTAGTTTTCAGCATATAGGTTTTTCACATCCTTGGTTAAGTTTATTCCTAGGTATTTTATTCTTTTTGCTGCAATTGTAAAGGTAAATTTTTTAAATTTTCTTTTTCTGAGATTTCACTGTTAGTATATAGGAATGCAATGGACTTTTGTATGTTGATTTTGTAGCTGGCAACTTTACTGTATTCGTTGATTGTTTCTAATAGCTTTTCGGGGAGTCTTTAGGGTTTTCTTTACACAGCATCATGTCATCTGCAAAGAGTGACAATTTAACTTATTCATTTCCAATTTGGATGCCTTTTATTACTTTGTCTTTCCTGATTACTTGGGCAAAGACTTACAACACTACGTTGAAAAGCAGAAGTGATGGGGGACAGCCCTGTCGTTTTCCTCAACGTAGAGCAAAGGGTTTCATTTTTTCACATTGAATTATGAGATTAGCTGAGGGTTTCTCATTTATAGTCTTCATTATGTTAAGGTATTTTCCTTCTATGTCTATTTTATTAAATTTTATTTTACTTTATTTTAATCATAAATGGATGTTGTATCTTATGAAATGCTTTTTCTGCATCAATTGATAAAATCATATGATTTTTGTCCTTTATTTTGTTTATATGATGTATCACATTGATGGATTTGCGAATGTTGAACCATCCTTGTGCCCCTGGGATGAACCCCATTTGGTCGTGATGAATAATCTTTTTAATGTATTGTTGCATTCGATTTGCTAGAATCTTGTTTAGGATTTTTGCATCTGTATTCATCAGAGATATTGGTCTGTAGTTTTCTTTTTTTGTGTTGTCCTTACCAGGTTTTGGTATCAGGGTAGTGTTGGCCTTGTAAAATGAGTTAGGGAGTACTGTCTCTTCTTCAATTTTTTGGAAGAGTTTGAGCAGGATTGGTATTAGATCCTCTTAAAGGTTTGGTAAAATTCACTAGTGAAGCCATCTGGTCCTGGACTTTTGCTTTTGGGAAGGTTTTGGATGACTGATTCAATTTCGTTACTGGTGATCGGTCTGTTTAGATTTTCCAGTTCTTCATGGTTCAGCCTAGGAAGGCTATATGTTTCTAAGAACTTGTCCATTTCTTCTAGGTTATTGAATTTGGTGGCATATAGTCCTTCATAGTATTCTTGGATGATCCTTTGTATTTCTGTGGTGTCCGTGATAACTTCCCCTTTTTCATTTCTGATTTTGTTTATTAGTGTCTTCTCTTTTTATCTTAGTGAGTCTAGCCAAGGGTTTGTCAATTTTGTTAATCTTTTCAAAGAACCAGTTCTTTGTCACATTAATTTTTCTATTGTCTTTTTCTTTCTCTATTTCATTTAGTTTTGTGCTAGTTTTTATTGTTTCCTTTCTTCTGCTGACCTTGGGATTCATTTGTTCTTTTTTTTTCTAGTTCTTTAAGGTGTAACTTGAGGTTATCTATTTGGGATTGTTCTTATTTCTTGAGTTAGGCCAGTAATGATATAAATTTCCCTTTCAACACTGCTTTTGCTGCTTCCCAGAAATTTTCGTAAGATACATTTTCATTGTCATTTGTTTCTATGTATCTTTTGATCTCAACTCTAATTTCTTCTTTGACCCAGTCGTTCTTTAAAAGTATGTTGTTCAATCTCCATGTATTTGTAGTTTTTCCTGCTTTCTTTTTGCAGTTGATATCCAATTTCAAAGCCTCGTGATCAGAGAATATGCTTGGTATGATTTCAATCTTCTTAAATTTGTTGAGGTTAGTTTTAAAACCCAATACATGGTCTATCCTTGAGAATGTTCCATTTACTCTAGAAAAAAAATGCATAGTCTGATGTTTTAGGATGAAGTGCTCTATAAATGTGAATTATGTCCATTTCATCTAATGTGTCATTTAGGGCTGCTATTTCATTATTTATTTTCTGTTTGGATGATCTATCCATAGCTGTCAATGATGTATTTAAGTCCCCTAGTATAATTGTGTTTTGGTCAATTTCTCCCTTTAGTTCTGTTAGTAGTTGCTTGGTATATTTTGGTGCTCCCTGATGGGGGGCATAAATATTGATGACTGTTATGTCTTCTTGTTGTATAGTCCACTTTACCATTATAAAATGTCCATCTTTGTCTCTTGTTATCTTTTTCACCCTGAAGTCTGTTTCATCTGATATCATTATGGCTACACCTGATTTTCTCTGGATGCCATTTGCTTGGAGTGTCAATTTCCACCCTTTCACTTTGAGACTATGCTTGTCCTTGTAGCTGAGATGTGTCTCTTGGAGACATCATATGGTTGGGTTTAGTTTTTGGATCTAATCTGCTACTCTGTGTCTTTTTATTGGTGAGTTCAGTCCATTTATATTTAGGGTGATTATTGATATATGAGGATTTCCTGTCATTCTGTCTTTAGTTTTCTGGTAAGACTGTGTCTCCGTTGTTTCTTTGCCTTTTAGTTGTTGTCTATTATTTCTGTGTGGTGGTATTCTATGATGTTTCCCTCTGTTTCTTCTTTTATTACAGTATATATTTCAGTTCTGGATTTTTTTTTGAGTGGTTACCATTAAGTTTATGTAAAAGAAAGTTTGATATTTACAGTATTCCATTTTCTTCAGCATGCGTACTTTCTCCATTCCCATATTCTGGTTCAGGCCTTTACTCTCCCCCTTTTTATATTTTGGTTGCTACAAATTGTCCCCGTTGATGGTGGTCGAATAGCCTCCTTTATTATTTCTTGTAGTGCAGGTCGTGTATTAGAAAATTCCCTCAGCTTCTGTATGTCTGGAAAGGTCGTTATTCCTCCTTCATATCTAAAGGATATCTTTCCTGGGTATATTATTCTTGGCTCATAATTTCTCTCTTTCAACAGTTTGAATATTTTGTTCCATTCCCTCCTGGCTTGTAGAGTTTCTGCTGAGAAATCTGATGATAATCTAATGGGCTTTCCTGTGTAGGTTGCCATCTTCTTTTCCTTGGCTGCTTTGTGGATTCTTTCTTTGTGGTGGATTTTTGACAGCTTCAATACAATGTGCCTTGGAGAAATCCTGTTGGGGTTGAGGTAATTACATGATCAATTTGCTTCTTGGATTCGAGGATTCAGTAATTTCCACAAATTTGGGAAGTTCTCATCGAGTATTTGTTTGAATCTACTCTCTGTTCCCTTCTCTCTTTCTTTTCCTTCTGGTATGCCCATTAGTCTTATATTGGTCTTTCTGACGGAGTCAGAAAGTTCTTGTAGAGTTCTTTCATTTCTCTTAAGTCTCAAGTCTCTTTCTTCTTCCATCTGTGTAATTTCCAGGTTTCTAACTTCGATTTCACTGATTCTTTCATCCATCTGGTTAACTCTACTAACTAAGCTGGCTATTTCATTCTTCATTTCTTCTATTGAGTTCTTAATCTCCAGAAATTCCAATTAGTTCTTTTTTAAAATTTCAGTCTCATAAAATGCTCATGTTGTTCTTTGATTGTGTTTCTGAGTTCATTAAACTGCCTTTCTGTGTTTTCTTCCATCTCATTGAATTTTTTCAGAACTGAAATTCTCTGTCATTTAAGTCACATATTTCCTTATCTTTAAGTTCATTTTCTGGAGACTTTTCACTGTTTTTCTGACCTGTTTGTTGCCTTGGTTACTCATGGTAATTACTGATTTATTACTTCTCTTCCTAGACATCTACAAGAGTGGGTTCTTCAACAGCTTGATAGGAAGAGGTCTTTCTTTTGTTTTCCAGTATGTGTTTGTAGAATCTTTTACTTTCTCTCCGACTGCAGCCTTTTTTTTCTCTCTCACACTGTAGTGTCATGTTTTCTCTGCACTATTCCAGCTTCTCACACAATGGGGGTATTTCCTGGAAGGCATGCTTCTCCTCTGTTAATAGTTTGCCTGGGTCACAGGGCACAGTGTCCGTGTGGGGATGCGGAGACCTTTTGAAGTTCCAAAGCTCTTCCTGCACCAGATTCAGAGCCTGTGTGTTTCAGCAGTTCTGTTTACTCCTGCAGGGATCCCCGCAGATCGCTGGGTACAGGAGTGGGGTGACTTGTGAGAATTGGCCCAGAGCAATGCCGGCGACCACCACCAAAGCAAGTCCTGCTTCCACAGCTCCCTCCCCTTTGCTGGAAGTAGTTGGACTGCGAATCTCTGTCTGTGAACCACAGTTCTCAGAACTGCAAATATTCTGTTATTTTGATCTGACACTGCTACTGTTCCACTTCTAGTACTGGGCAGGTGGGGGTGGGCGAGCTCTGGGAAGGTTGAGAGGGGCGACTAGTCTCAGTGCCTAAGGCTTCCGTTCTCTGCTCGGCAGTGAGGGCTTAAACCACCGTTTTCAGCCTTCTTCCCTCAGTCTTTGCTCCGAGGTCTCTGCTGTGAGTGTTGGGTTCAGCCGTGTTATGTGCTATCCCCTCAGCCCTGTGGGCCATAAATGGAGCCCTAGCAGTCCGAGTTCTTCCCTTTCCCACAGCTGTGGTACTTCCCGGATGCAGCGAGCTGGTAGCACTGAACTAGGTCTGCGTCCTGCGCCCGTGAGGGTCTGTCTCTGCACTTCTCCCTTCCCTCCTCCCCTGCTCATGCAATTTGCCCACCTTTATGTGAAGTCAGTAGTGAGCCTCTTCGTCTTTCCTGTCTGCTGTGCAGGGAGTCCTCTGTGGAGTTATAGTTTTTCAATTTGTTGTAAATTCCAGGGGAGATTTCCAGAGGCTCACCTTGCGCCGCCATTTTGATTATGTATCCCAGGTTCCTTTATCTTCACAGCCTCTCCAACACCTATTATTACTTGTCTTGTTGATAATAGCCATTGTATCAGGTGTGAAGTGGTATCTCATTGTGGTTTTGATTTGCATTTTCCTGATAACTAGTGCAGTTGAGCATCTTTTCATATGTGTTAGTCGTCTTTTGTCTTCTTGGGAGAAGTGTCTGTTCAGGTCCTCCGTCCATTTTTTAATTAGATTGTTTGTTTTGTTGTTGAATCGTGTGAGTTCTTTATATATTTTGGATATTAGCCCATTATCTGAGGTGTTGTTTTCAAATATATTCTCCCATTTGGTTGGTTCCCTCTTTGATTTGTTGACGGTTTCTTTTGCTGTGCAGAAGTCTTTTAGTTTGATATAGTCCCATTCATTTTTGCTTTTACTTCCCTTGCCTTTGAGGTCAAATTCACAAAGTAATCTCTGAACCTAAGGTCCTTAAGTTTAATACCTATGCATTCTTCTATGCAATGTATTGTCTCAGGTCTTATATTTAGGTCTTTGGTCCATTTTGAATTAATTTTGGTATATGGTGACAGACAGCTTTCTAGGTTCATTCTCTTGCACATGGCTTTCCAATTTTCCCAGCACCATTTATTTAAGGGGATTTGTTTCTCCGTTGTATGTTTTTAGCTCTTTTGTTGAAGATTATGTGCCCATTTATATGCGGGCTTATTTCTGGGTTGTCAATTCTGTTCCATTGGTCCGCGTGTCTGTTTTTCTGCCAGTACCATGCTGGTTTGGTTATTGTCACTTTCCAGTATAAATTGAAGTCAGGGAGTGTGATAACTCTGGCCTTGTTCTTTTTTCTTAGGATTGCTCTGGCTGTTTCGTGTTTCATGATTCCATAGAAATATTTTTTTGTTCTGTTTATTTTTTAAAATGTCATTTAGATTTTGATAGGGATTGCACTAAAACTGCATTTTGTTTAGGTAGTATGGCCGTTTTGACTATGTTGATTCTTCCAATCCATGAACATGGAATATCTTTCCATTTTTGCCTTCTTCAGTTTCTTTAAATAATTTCATGTAGTTTTCAGTTTATATATCCTTCACATCCTTTGTTAAGTTGATTCCTAGGTATTTTATTTTTTTTGCTGCAATAACAAAAGGCATTTTTTTTCATTTCTTTTTCTGAAATTTCATTGTTAGTATATAGGAATGCAGTGGGGTTTTGTACATTGATTTTTGTATCCTGCAGCATTGCTACATTTGTTTATTGTTTCTAATAGTTTGTGTGTGTGTATGTGAAGTCTTTTTTTGTGTGAAGTTTTTTACCATTAAGTATATTAGCTGAGTGTTTTTTCTATATGGCCTTTATTATCTTGAGGTACTTTCCTTCTATACCCACTTTATTAAGTATTTTAATCATAAATGGATGTTGAATCTGCCAAAAGCTTTTTTCTGCATTGATTGATATAATCATATGATTTTTGTCCTTTATTTTCTTTATGTGGTGCATCATATTCATTGATTTGTGTATATTGAACCATTCTTGGGCCCCTGGAATGAGCCCCACTTAATTGTGGTGTATGATCTTTTTAATATATTTTTATGTAGTATTTTTATGCTAGTATTTTCTTTAGGATTTTTGCATTGGTTCATCAGGGATAATGGTCCGTAGTTTTCTTTTTTTGTGCTATCCTTACCAGGTTTTGGTATCAGGGTAATGTTGGCCTCATAAAATGATTTAGGGAGTACTGTCTCTTCTTCAATTTTTTGGAAGAGTTTGAGCAGGATTGGTATTAGATCCTCTTTGAAGGTTTGGTAGAATTCACTAGTGAAGCCATCTGGTCCTGAACTTTTGCTTTTGGGGAAGTTTTGGATGATTGTTTCAATTTCTTTACTGTTGCTCTGTCTATTCAGATTTTCCACTTGTTAGTGATTCAGTCTAGGTAGGTTATACATTTCTAAGAATTTGTCCATTTCTTCTAGGTTACTGAATTTAGTGGCATGTAATATTTCATGGTATTCTTGTATGATCCTTTATATTTTTGTTACATCTGCTGTAACTTCTCTTTCATTTCTGATTTTGCTTATTGGTGTTTTTTCTCTTTTTTCCTTAATGAGTCTAGCCAGAGGTTTGCCAATTTTATTAATCTTTTCAAAGAACCAGCTCTGTGTTGTATTAATTTTTTTCTATAGTCTTTTTATTCTCTATTTCATTTGATTCTGCTCTGATTTTTATTATTTTCTTCCTTTTGCTGACTGGGTTTCATTTTCTAGTAATGTTAGGTTGTTTATTTGGGATTTTTCGTTTCTTGAGATAGGCCTGTAATGATATAAAATTTCCTTTTTTTTTTTTTTTTTACCTGCTTTGACTGCATCCTAAAAGTTTGAATATGTTGTATTTTCATTCTCATTTGCCTCTATGGATCTTGAGATCTCTCCTTTTATTTGCTTTTGAAATAGTCATTCTTTAGTAGAATGTTTGACCATATATTTGTGGTTTTTCTCACTTTCTTTTGTTAGTTGATCTCCAATTTCAAATCATTGTGGTTGGATAACATGCTTGGTATGATTTCCATCTTCTTAGTTTTGTTAAGGCTGATTTTGTGTCCCAGCATATGGTCTGTCTTTGAGAATGTTTCATGTGCACTAGAGAAGAATGTATAATCTGGTGTTCTGGGATAAAAGGTTCTGTAAATTTCAATTATGTCCATTTTGACTAATGTGTCATTAAATGCTGATATTTCCTTGTTGATTTTCTGTTTGGATGATCTGTCCATAGCTGTCAATGGCATATTTAGGTCCCCTACTATAGTTGTGTTCTTGTCAGTTTCTCCCTTTAGTTCTGTTAGTAGTTGCTTTATATATTTTGGTGCTCCCTGATTGGGGGCATATATATTGATAATTGTTATGTCTTCTTTTAAAAAATATTTTTATTAAAACATAGCTAACATACAATATTATATTAGTTTCGGGTGTACTCCATAGTTTATCAACATTTATATAATTAAAGAAGTGACCAGCCTGATATTCTAGCAACCATCTGACATTGTACCACACTATCACAATATTATTGACTATATTGCCTGTGCTTTACTGTGCATACCCATGACTATTTTGTAACTATTAATTTGTACTTCTTAATCCCTTCACCTTTTTCACCCACATCCTTAACCCCATGCTTATCTCGCAACCATCAAAACCTTCTCTGTATCTATGAATTTGTTTCTGTTTTGTTTGTTTATTTTGTTCTTTAGATTACACATGTATGCAAAATCACATTGCATCTGTCTTTCACCATCTGACATACTCCACTCAGCACAATAACCTCCAGCTCTATCCATACTGTCGCAGATGACAAGAACCCATTCCCATCCATGGTTGAGCAATTTTCTGTTGTATAGATGAGGTCTGACAATTAAGTTCACAAACTTGTTGCAATGATGTTGCTAACCATTTTTTATATTAGGATTATTCATTATGAATTTGTATGAACTGGACAAACAGTTAACCAAGTTTGCTATTTGGAAGTGTGGAAAAGGCTGCGCGAAAAAGGTAGATGACCTGAACTTTTCGCCAACAATTCATGGCTCTTGCATCACGACAATGCACCAGCTCACACGGTACTGTCTGTGAGGGAGTTTTTTGCCAGTAAACAAATAACTGTATTGGAACATCCTCCCTACTCACCTGATCTGGTCCCAAATGACTTATTTCTTTACCCAAAGATAAAGGAAGACATTTTGATGACATTCAGGACATCAAGGGTAATATGACAACAGCTCTGATGGCCATTCCAGAAAAGAGTTCCAAAATTGCTTTGAAGGGTGGACTAGGTGCTGGATTCAGTGCATAGCTTCCCAAGGGGAGTACTTCGAAGGTGACCATAGTGATATTCAGCAATGAGGTATGTAGCACTTTGTCTAGCCTGAGTTCTCCAACTTAATTGTCCTACCTCGTATGTACCACCTCCTCTTTATCTATTCATCCATCAACAGGCACCTAGGCTGCCTCCATATCTTGGCCATTGTAAACAATGCTGCAATGAACATATGGATGCACATGTCCCCTCCAAGTAGTGTTTTGGGTTTCTTTGGATAAATACCCAGAACTGGAATTGCTGGGTCTTTCTTTGTCTCCTGTTATAGCCTTTGTTTTAAAGTCTATTTTGTCTGGTATAAGTATTTCTACCCCAGCTTTTTGTTGCTGTTGTTGTTTCCATGTTCATGAAATATCTTTTTCTATCACTTTACTTTCAGTCTGTGTGTGTTTTTCAATCTCAAGTGAGTCTCTTCTAGGCAGCATATGGAAGAGTCTTGTTTTTTTATACATTCAGCCACCTTATCTTTTGATTGAAGCAATTAATACATTTATATTTAAAGTAATTGTAGATATGTAGTTATTCCTATTTTATTATTCATATTTTCATCTTTTTTTCATCTTGAAGAAGTCTCTCTAACATTCCTTGTGATACTATTTTAGTGGTGATGAACACCTTTAGCTTTTCCTTTTCTGGGAAGATCTTTATCTGTCCTTTGATTGTAAATGACAGCTTTGCTGGGTGGAATAATCTTGGTTGTAGGTCCTTTCATTTCATCACTTTGAATATTTTCTGCTAACCCTCTCTGGCCTGCAAAATTTCTGTTGAGAAATCAGCTGAAAGTCTTATGGGAGCTTCCTTGTGCTTATCTCTTGCTGCTTTTAAGATTCTCTCATTGTCTTCAATGTTTGGCACTTTAATTTTAAAATGTCTTTTAGTGGGCCTTTCGGGGTTCATTGTTTTTGTTTGTTTGTTTGTTTTTGTTTTTGTTTTTGAGTTCGCTATCCTTTCAGGTCTTGTATATCTATTTCCTTTGACAGATTAGGGAACTTTTCTGTAATTATTTATTCAAATAGGTTTTCAATTCTTTGTTCTCTCTCTTCTTCTCCTGGTACCCCTATGATGTGAATGTTGCTATACTTTATGCAATCTCAGAGGCCCCTTAAGTTGTCCTCATTGTTTTGGATTTGTTTTTATTTTTGTTCTGATTGGGTGTTTTCTACTACCTTATCTTCTAAACCACTGATTCGATCTCTGCTCCATCTAATCTACTATTGATTCCCTCTAATGTATTCTTCATTTCAGTTATTATATTCTTCACTTCTGACTGATTCATTTTTATGTTTTCTATCTATATTTTACGTTTCCTCTCACTATATAGAAGTTTTCTCTGAGATCATTGACCATCTTTATAACCAATGTTTTGAACTCTGCATTTGGTAGAGTGCTTCTCTGCATTTTGCTTGCTTCTTTTTCTGGTGCTTTGTTATGTTCTTTTATTTGGGACATGTTTCTTTGTCTCTCCATTTTGACTGCCTCCCCGTGTTTGTTTCTATGTATTAGATAGGGCTGCTGTGTCTCCAGATCTTAGTAGAGTGGCCTTAGATGTCCTCTGGGACCCAGTGGCACATTTTCCCTTGTCACATGAACCACGTGCTTCATGTGTGACCTTTGTGTGGGTTATGTGTGCACTCCTGTTGTAGTTCAGTCCTGGTTGCTGTCTGCACATCAAACAAGGGATTGACCCTCAGCTGACGGGTTGTGAGACCTGGCTGTGACTACAGTGGAGGAGCTGTTGTGCAGGAGCTGACGCTATGGAGCAGGATTGGCTTTAGCAGGATTGTGGTACCTTCCATTCTGCCCTTTGTGTGTATCATCCTTGGAAGCAGCCAGGTGATGCTAAGGCTCAGTCCAAAGATGGCCACCTTGTGGGCTGGACCCAAGGCCTGGGAGAGGCCTTGCTGTAGGCCAAGTTTAGGCACTGCCTGTATGCTGTGCAGGGCCACTGGGCATGAGCCACAAAGCAATCCACAGTTGGATACCACTCATGCTGGGCTTGGAGGTACTTCAAGAGACAAAGCCATGAACCAATGCTGGCTGCTGTTAGTGCCAGGATTGGGACTACTCAGCAAGAGGTATGGACATGCTGAAGACAGATGGCATTCGTTTGGGGTTTTGTGAACCTTTGAGAGATTTTAGGAAGGTCTGTCACATGAGCCAAAACAGGAAATTTGTGTGGAAAATGCAATGGAAATTGCATGGGTAGGTTTATAAATTGGGTGAGGCAGGGTCTCAGGGAATCACCAGGGTAGGGTGGATCAATGGTGTTAGCTAGGTGGATGCAGAGTAGATATGGCAGTCGCCTGTGTCTGCAAACCAAGAGGAGGTAGATCTCAATAAAGAAATAATAGATTCTTCCAGCACTTCTGCCTGGGAGAAAGTGGCCACTTCATTCCTTGCCATGAAGACAGACAATTCAGTTCATTCTAGAATTTCCCTGGCACCTTTCAAGCTACTGCCCCAGTGCTGGAGCTCAGAGCAAGTAAGTCCATCAGCACCTAAGTCCACGTGCAGGCTTTTTAAGAGCAACACCTGGGACTCCAGCCACACTTATTTCACCCAACCACAGTCTCCACTGGTTTTTCACAGCCAGAAGTTATGGGGACTTCTCTACCAAGCACTGGAAGCCTGGGCTGGGGATGCAGAGTGGGACTGGGACCCCTCATTACTCTGGGGGTAACATCTGCAGCCATGATACACCTCCTGATTTTTAACTCACATGTGTGTGTAGCACCAGCCCATTCTTTGACTCTGTCCTTCCTACCAGTGTCAAGGTGGCTTCTTCTGTATGTCCATAGTTGTAGGACTTCTGTTCAGCTAGATTTCAGGTGATGCTAGACGATGGTTGTTCTGTAGTTTAATTGTAATATTGATGTGGTCATGAGAGGAGATGAGCACAGAATTCAACTACTCTAGCATCTTGACCAAAACTCCAAGTGCTTTTTGTATTTTCACTCTGTCATTAAGAAATATCCATTGGTGTCTCTTGCTACTTATTTTTTTAGTTTCAGGTGTACAAAGCAATGAGATAGTTAGACATTTAAACCCCTCATAAAGTGATAACTCACCCCCCCCCAGGCTACTGCCCTTGTGACACAGCTGTTACAATACCATTGACCATCTTCCATATGTTGTACTTCATATCGTGTGATTATATATACCTATATATTTATAGCTGACATTCAGTATTATTCTACTTAAGCTCTTCAGGTGTATAGCACATAGGTCACACATCTACAGTCTATGACGTGATGCCCCCGATAAGTCCATTTCCCATCTGGCACATTACATGATCTTTACAACACTGTTGATTATATCCCCCATATTGTTTTAACTATCAATTTGTATTTCATAATGCATTCACCTCTTTCACCCTACCCCAAACCCATTCCCATCTATCACCCAGATAGATCTAGTACCTATCTGGCACCATACCTAGTTATGACAATATTAGTGACTATATTCTTATGCTATACCCTACATCCCCATGACTACTGGATACCAACAAATTTGTACGTCTTTTTTTAAACATTTTTTTTATTAGATTCAGGTGCACAAAACAATGTAATAGTTAAACATTTATCATTGATATCCTTCACACAGTGACAACGCTAGGGCCCTCCAACCACCCATTATCCCTCTGACATCGCACACACCCATTACATTTCCAATGTCTCTATTCCTAATGCTGTACTCCTCTTCTTGTGTGTGTGTGTGTGTGTATATATATATATATGTATATATATATATATATATATATACATATATATATATATATATATATATATACACATATATACGTGTATGTATATATTATATATATATTATATATATATGCATACATATATATGTAGAATTGTAGTTGACATTCATTATTGTTTAGCTTCAGTTTCAGAAGTGATCAGTGCAGTGATCAGGTGTACAGTGCAGTGATCAGGCATCTACATTAGCCCTGAGGTGGTCTCCCTAATGAAACAAGTGTCCATCAGATACCCTACAAAATCTTTATTATTGATTACATTCCCCAAATTGACTTTCGTAACCCCGTGGCAATCTTGTGGTTACTGACTGTGCTTTCTAGTCCTCTCACCTTCCCTGTTATCCCCTCCCCCTTCCCATTTAGCATCCCTCAGTTTTTCCTCTGTGTCTCTGAGACTGTTTCTGATTAGTTCATTCATTTATTATTTTCTTTAGATTCCACATATAAGTGAGATCATATGGTATTTCTCTTTCTCTGTCTGACTTATTTCACTTAGCATAATGTTCTCTAGGTCCACCCATATTGTTGCAAATGGTAAGATTTCTTTCTTCTTTATGGCTACATAATATTCCATTGTATAAATGTACCACGGCTTCTTAATCCAGTCGTCTACCGATGCGCATTTCAGGTGTTTCCATGTCTTAGCTATTGTGTATAGTGCTGCAATTAACATAGGACTGCATAAATTTTTTAAATTAGAGTTAAGATTTCTCCAGATAGATACCTAGGAGGGGAATTGCTGGGTCATAAAGTAGTTCCATTTTCAGATTTTTGAGATACATCCATAGTGGTTGCACCAATCTGCAATCCCACCAACAGTGCACAAGGTTTCCCTTTTCTCCACATCCCCGCCAGCACGTGTTGTTTGTTAATTTATTGATGATAGCCATTTTGACTGGGGTGAAGTGGTATCTCATTGTGGTTTTTATTTGCATTTCTCTAATGATTAGTGAGGTTGAGCATTTTTTCATGTGTCTTTTTCCCATCTGTATGTCCTTTCTAGGAAAATGTGTCTTCATGTCCTCTGCCCATTTTTTAATTGGGTTGATTGTATTTTTTGGAGTTGAGCTGAGTGAGTTTTTTATAAATTTGGGATATTAACCCCTTATCATATATATCGTTGGCAAATATCTTCTCCCATTCAGTAGGATCCCTTTTGGTTTTATTGATGGTTTCCTTTGCTGTAAAAAAAATTTTAGTTTGATATAATCCCACATGTTTATTTTTTTCTTACTTCCCTTGCCCGAGGGGATATATCAGTAAAAATCTTACTCCGGGTAATGTCTGTGAAGTTTCTTCGTATGTTTTCTCCTAGGAATTTTATGGTTTCAGATCTTACATTTAAGTCTTTAATCCGTTTTCAATTTATTTTTATGTATGGTATAAGGAGGTGGTCCAGCTTCCTTTTTTTACATGTGTCTGTCCAGGTTTCCCAGCACCACTTATTGAATAGACTGTCTTTACCCCACTGTAAATTCTTGCTTCCATTGCCGTAGATTTACTGACCATATAGGCATGGACTTATTTCTGGGCTGTCTATTCTGTTCCATTGATCTATGTGTCTGTTTTTATGCCAGTACCATGCTGTTTTGATTATGTAGCCTTGTAGTATAATTTGATGTCAGGTATCGTTATACCTCCCACTTTGTTCTTGTTTCTCGAGATTGCCAAGGCTATCCGGGGTCTTTTATGGTTCCATATAAATTTTAGGATTATATGTTCTATTTCTATGAAAAGGGACCTTGGTAGTTTGATAGGAATTGCATTGAATCTGTATATTGCTTTAGGCAGTATGGACATTTTAACAATATTAATTCTTCCTATCCGTGAGCATGGTATGTGTTTCCATCTACTTGTATCTTCTCTAATTTCTCTCTTCAGTGTCTTATAATTTTCTGAGTACAGGTCTTTTACTTCTTTGGTTAAGTTTATTCCCAGGTATTTTATAGTCTTTGAAGCAATTGTAAATGGGATTGCTTTCTTAATTCCTCCTTCTGATAGTTTATTATTGGTATATACATCTGATTTCTGAATATTAATTTTGTATCCTGCCAGTTTACTAAATTCATTTATCAGCTCTAATAATTTCTTGGTGAAGTCTTTAGGGTTCTTTATATATAGTATCATGTCATCTGCATATAATGACAATTTTACTTCATTCTTACCATTTTGGATGCCTTTTGTTTCTTTTCCTTGTCTAATTTCTGTGGCTAGAACTTCTAGCACTATGTTGAATAGAAGTGGAGAAAGTGGGAAACTTGCCTTGTTCCTGATCTTAAGGGGAATAGTTTTAGCTTTCCCCCATTGAGTATGATGTTAGCTGTGGGATTATCATATATGGCCTTTATTATGTTGAGATATGATCTCTCCTCCCACTTTCTTAAGGGTTTTATCATAAATGGCTGTTGGATTTTCTCAAGTGCTTTCTCTGCATCTATTGATATGATCATATGATTTGTATTTTTCATTGTGTTAATGGTTAATGTGGTGTATAACATTAATTGATTTGCTGATGTTGAACCACCCTTGAATACCAGGAATGAATCCCATTTGATCATGGTGTATGCTCTTTTTAATGTATTGCTGAATTCTGTTCGCTAATATTTTGTTGAGGATTTTTGCCTCTATGTTCATTAGCGATATCAGCCTGTAGTTTTCTATTTTTTGTAGTGTCTTTGTCTGATTTTGGGATCAGGGTGATAATGGCCTCATAAAAAGTGTTTCGGAGCCTTCCCTCCTTCTGGATTTTTTGGAAGAGCTTGAGGAGAATAGGTGATAATTCTTTTTTGAATGTTTTGTAGAATTCACCTGTATGTCCATCTGGTCCACGGCTTTTGTTTGTTGGGAGCTTGTTGATTACTGATTCAATTTCACTCGTGGTAATCAGTCTATTCAGTTCTTCCATTTCTTCTTGAATTAGCCTTGAAGGTTGTATGCTTCTGAAAAATTGTCCTTTTCTTCCAGATTGTCTAATTTTTTGGCATATAGTTCCTCATAGTAATTTCTTAATCTTTTTTGTATTTCTGTGGTGTCTGTTGTCACTTGTCCTCTTTCGTTTCTGATTTTATTAATTTGGGTCGTCGCTCTCTTTTTTTGATGAGTATAGTTCAAGACTTGTCGATTTTGTTTATCTTCTCTAAAAACCAACTCTTGGATTCATCTATCTTTTGTATTATTTTTCTGGTCTCTATTTCATTTATTTCTGCACTGATCTTTATTATCTCCTTCCTTGTACTTGCTTTGGGCTTGTTTTGCTGTTCTTTTCCCAGATCCCTTAAGTGTGAAGATAAATTGTTGATTTGTCATTTTTTCTGGTTTCTTCAGGTAGGCCTGCAATGCTATGAATTTCCCTCTTAGGACTGCTTTCGCTGCATCCCACAGATTTTGGGTCATCATGTTTTCATTTTCGTTTGTCTCAAGATATTTTTTTATTTCTTCCTTGATCTCATGGTTGACCAGTTCATTATTTAGTAACATGCTATTCAGCCTCCATGAATTTGTGTGTCATCCAGTTTTCTTTTTCCTGTAGTGATTTCTAATTTCATACCACTGTGGTCAGAGAAGACAATTGGTAAGATTTCAATTTTTTTTAATTTATAAAGACTTGTTTTGTGGCCTAACATGTCGTCTATCTTGGAAAATATTCCATGTGCGCTAGAGAAGAATGTGTATTCTGCAGCTTTGGGATGAATTGCTCTGAAAATATTGATTAAATCCAACTGGTCCAATGTGTCATTTAAGGCCATTGTTTCTACATTGATTTTCTGTCTGGAAGACCATTCCCTTCTTGTCAGAGTTGTGTTGAAGTCCCCTACGATGATAGTGTTACTGTTCATCTCTGTCTTTATGTCAGTCAATATCTGTTTCATATATTTAGGTGCTCCTATATTGGATGCATAGATGTTTACTAGGGTTATGTCCTCTTTTTGGATCGATCCCCTTATTATTATATAGTGCCCATCTTTGTCTTTTAATATATTCTTCATTTTAAAGTCTATTTTGTCAGATATAAGTATTGCAACTCCAGCTTTTTTTCTCATTTCTATTTGCATGAAATATCTTACTCCAACCCTTCACTTTCAGCCTGCGTGTGTCTTTTGATCTGAGGTGAGTCTCTTGTATACAGCATATACAAGGGTTTTGCTTTCTTATCCACTCAGCCACCCTATTTCTTTTGATTGGAGCATTTAATCCATTTACATTTAAAGTGATTGTTGATAGGTACATAGTTATTCCCATTTTTTAAATTTGTAGTTAGATTTTTTCATGTTTCTTCTGTTTACAGAAGCCCTTTTAATATTTCCTGCAATGACCACTTGGTGGTAATATATTCCTTTAGCTTATTCTTTTCTGGGAAGCTCTTTATCTCTCCGTCAACTTTAAAAGATAGCCTTGCTGGATAAAGCAATCTAGGTTGTAGGCCTTTGTTTTCCATCACTTGAGTACCTCCTGACACTCCGTCCTGGCCTTCAATGTTTCTGTAGAAAAGTCATTGATAGTCTTATAAGAGTTCCCTTGTATGTAACCTGCTGTCTTTCTCTTGCTGCTTTTAGGATTCTATTTTTGTCTTTAACCTTTGCCATTCTAACTATAATGTGCTTGGAGTGGACCTGTTTGGGTTTATCCTGGTTGGAACTCTCTGCAGTTCCTGGGGTTGTATGTCGGTTTCCTTCACCAGGTTTGGGAAGTTGTTGGACATTATTACTTCAAATATGTTCTCGATTCCTTGCTCCCTCTCTGCACCTTCTGGTATTCCTATTATGCATGTGTTGTTGTGCTTGATATTATCCCAGAGGTCTCTTAAACCGTGTTCATTGTTTTTTATTCTTTTTTCTGTTTGTTTTTCCGTTTGAGTGATCTCCACTAACTTGTCTTCTAAGTCGCTGATTCCATCCTCTGCTTCATCTAACCTGCTGGTAATTCCTTGAGGTTTGTTCTTTATTTCAGTTATTGTTTTTTTCAGTTCTAACTAGTTGTTCATTATGATTTCTCTATCCTTCTTTATTTTGTCACTAAGTTCCTTAAATATTCTTATCTTCATTGTTCTGAACTCTGTCTCTGATAGGTTGGTTACATCTATTTCATTTGGTTCCAATTCTGGAGGTTTCTTCTATTCTTTTATTTGGGACATGTTTCTTTGTTTCCCCATTCTGGCTGACTCTCTGTGTTTGCTTCGATGTATTAGGTAGATCCCCTAGGGTTCTAGGTTTTTGCTGGTTTATCTTATGTGGTATGTTTCCTTTATATTTGACTTGCACCACTTCCTTTTTCTGCTGTGCGTGTGCTCCAAATGTCACTCTTGTGTTGTGCATATTGTCCTATTAAAGTTGATATTTAATTGCTTTGGCTTGTCAGCAGGTGGGCTTGACTCCTAGACTGACTAGTTGTGAGACTTGGCTCTGCCCACAGTGGATTTACTGCTGCGTGAGGGTTGACCGCTTAAATGAAGCTTGGCCCTTATGGGCTCTTGTTCCTGTAGAGAATTCCCTCTGAGTGTGTCACTTGTAGGTCAAACTCGGTAATACTCTGGTTTGGTCTGGAGTTGGCCTCTGGGTGTGTTGAATCTTGTGCCTTTGGAGCTAGGCCCTGGTGTAGGGCAATTTCTGAACAAAGCAAATCACCAAGCAGGACAACAACAACAACAAAGAAAAAAACAAACACATTCACATGTAAAAGCAACCGATAATCCACACTCAACACAGGCAAAAATATCAAAAATACAAAAACAAAACAAAACAAAACCAAAAAAGTAGCTCCAGTCTTGGCTTAAGCCCACCAAGTGAGAGTCCTCTGCATATTGTGCAGGCAGAGCCAGTCACCTGGTGCCCAGTGTGACCTTGGGACTGCAGTTTTAGATGAGTGCGGCTATGGGGTCTGGATGATAGTTTTTACAAAATCAGTGTAGTTTGTGCTCTTGCCTGCACATATGCACACTGAGAGTAACACAACCAGCCCTGTGCCCAGTCTCCTGAGTCTTAGGGCAGCTCTGTGCGCGCGCGCGCACGTGCGCGCGGCAGGAAATTTCTGAGCTGCTGATAACCAGAGCTGCTGTGCCACCTATTGCTGACCCCTGGGAGTGTCTGCACAGTTTATTGCCTTGCCCTAGGCAGGCCAGAAAAGGTGGGGGCTGGGGATGGAGGAGTATTCTCTCTCCCAGCCCAGCAGTATCACACTCTTCCCAGCTCCTTCCCTGGATCAGAGCTGCAAGCCAGGTCTTCCCAGATCCTGAGCACTACCAGTCCTCTCTAATTTGACACTACTCCTCAGTTCAGGGGCCAGCTTGAGTTTCTGGAGGGGCGGGGGCCGAATTGGGAGTGTGGGGTGCGGGGCTCAAATATGGAGTTTATGTCCTTTGTCCGACCTAGATCCTAGCTGGAGGTCTCATCTGAGGTTAGTGCCTCAAATACTGGATATGCTGCTCTCTCAGCTAGACAGATCAGCTGTGGTAGGCAGGGAAGGAGCCCATCTCCTGGCTCTTGTCGTCTCTGTTCTGTCCTGGGACCCCCTCTGTCTCCACAGCTGCAATAGTGGGCTGTGTCTCCACTCTTCTCCCTTCCCTCTTCCCCTGCTCGCCCAATTTGCCCACCACCAAGTAATCTTCGTAACAGACGCTTAGGTGTTCTTTGTGATGAGCAGAGAGTCCTTTGATGGGTTATAGATGTTCAATTTGTGGTAAGTTCTGGAGGAGAACTCAGGAAGTCCATCTCACTGCCACAATCCCTATGACAGTCACCTATCAGTTCTACTAATTTGTACTTCTTAATCCCTTCCCCTTTCACCCATACTTAACCCTCCTCCCTTCTTAAAGAAGTCCCTCTAAGAGTCCTTGTAATACTGGTTTGGTCGTTATGAACTCCTTCAGCTTTGTCTTGTCTGGGAAGCTCCTTATCTGTCCTTCAATTCTAAATGACAGCTTTGCTGAGTAGGGTAATCTTGGTTGTATGTCATTGTTTTTCATCACTTGGAATATTTCCTGCCACTCTCTTCTTGCCTGCAAAGTTTTTGTTGAGAAATCAGCTGACAGTCTTATGGTGGCTCCCTTGTATGTAACTAAATGCTTTTCTCTTGTTACTTTTAAGGTTCTCTGCTTGTATTTAACCTTTGGCATTTTAATTATGATGTGTCTTGGTGTTGGCCTCCTTGGGTTTATCTTGTTTGGGACTCTTTGTGCTTTCTGAGCTTGTATGTCTAGTTCCTTCACTAGGTTAGGCAAGTTTTCTGTCATTGCTTATTCAAATAGGTTTTCAATTCCTTGCTCTCTCTCTTCTCCTTCTGGTACCCCTATAATGTGAATGTTGGTATGCTTGATATTATCCTAGAAGCCCCTTAAACTCTCCTCAAGTTTTTGGATTCTTTTTCTTTTTGCTGTTCTGGTTGGGTGTTTTCTGCTACCTTATCTTCTACATCACTGGTTTGATCCTCTGCTTCATCTCTTCTACTGTTGATTCCCTGTAATATATTCTTTATTTCCATTATTGTAAGCTTTATTTCTGACTGGTTCTTTTTCATGGTTTCCATCTCCATTTTTATGGCTCCTGTCTCTCTTTTGAAGTTCTCCCTGAGATCACTGAGCATTCTGATAACCAGTATCTTATCTCCATTTCGCTTAATTCTTTTTCTGGAACTTTGTTCTGTTCTTTCATTTGGGACATGTTTCTTTGTCTCCATTTTGGCTGACTCCTTTTATTTGTTTCTATGTATTAGATAAGGCTGCTATGTCTTCTGGTCTTAGTAGAGCAGCCTTATGTAGTAGGTGTGTTGTGGGTTTCAGTGGCACAGCCTTTGTGGTCACCTGAACCACGCACTCAAGATGAGTCCCTTGTGTGTGTTGTGTGTGCTCTCCTTTTGTAGTTGAAACTTGATTGATAATTGCACATCAATGTAAGAGATTGACCCTCACTGGTTGTGATGACTGGCTTTGACTGCAGTAGAAGAGTTGCTGTGCAGGGGCTGATTCTACAGAACAGGATCTGCCTCTGCAGGACTCTGGTACCTGCCCAATCTGTCCCTTGGGTGTGTTGTAGTTGGAGGAGCCTGGGTGATGCTCCAGCTTGTTTCGAAACTGGCCACTGGGGGCGCTAGCCCGAGGGCCACCTTGGAGGGGATCCGCTGTAGGTCTACTTCAGCCACAGTCCATGCCCTACCTGGGGCCACCCAGCAGGAACCAGAGGGAAATCAGCAGATGGCTGCTGTCCATGCTGTGCTTGAAAATGCCTTGAGAGGCCTAACTGCAAACCAAAGCTGGCTGCCACTATTGCTGGCTTAGGGCTGCTCAGCCAGAAGTACAGAACACACTCAAGACAGATGCTGCTTGTCTGGGTTTTGCGAACTTTTGAGAGACCATAAGAAAATCTGCAGCTTGAAACAAGGCAGTTGGTCTGCATGAAAAAGCCATTGAAACCAGTCTGAATGTGCTTAAAGTTGGGTGGGCCAAGTATCTAATTGCCAGGGCATGGAAGAGACTCAGAAATGGCAGCTGCCTGTGTTCACAGGCCAGGAAGGGGGAGGGTTCAACAAAGAAACAGGGGTTTCCACCAGCTCCCCCATCCAGGAGAAAACCACCTCTCCAGCCCCATCCCAAGCCAGAGAACTCAATTTCCCACCATTTGTCCCTGCTACCTTTCCAGCTGCTGTCCCAGCACTGGAGCCCAGAGTGAGTGATTCCATTGGTGGGTAAGTCTGTGTGCAGTCCCTTTAAGAGGAGGACCTGTGAGTGCAGCCACATTCAGTCTCATTCAGTCACAATCTCTGCTAGTTTTCACAACCAAAACTTTTGGGGACTTCTCTCCCCAGCACTGGAACCCTAGGGTGGAGTAGGGCTGGGATATCTTGCCCTCCTAGGGGATGGGCAGGGACCCCCACAGCCAAAATATCCCTCCCAATTTTTAATAGTCACACGCGTTCCGTGTTTCTGCTCTTCCTGCCAGTTGGAAGTGGCTTCTTTTGAAACTCTCAGTAATGTTTGTTTTGTAGATTAGTTGTAATTTTGATGTGGCTGTGAGAGAAGGTAAACACAGCGTTTACCTACTGCACTACCTTGGTTGTTCTGAGTATCAATTCTTTAGAAAGTCTTTTGTTACCTTTTTGATCTCGTTGTCTATTTTGTCAGATATAAGTGTGGATATACCCACTTTTATCTGGATGCCAGTTGTTTGGAGTATGATTTTCCACCCTTTCCCTCTGAGTCTGTATTTGTCCTTGCAGCTGAGATATGTCTCTTGAATGCAGCATATGGTTTGGTTTGGTTTTTCGGTCCAGTCTGCTACTCTGTGCCTTTTTATTTGTGAGTTCAGTCCATTTACAGTTAGGATGATTATTGATATATGAGGATTTCCTGTAGTCATTTTTGTCTTTTGGTTTCTGGCAGCTTGATATCTTCATTGTTTCTCTGCCTTTTTGTTTCTGTCTGTTATTTTCTTTGGTGGTATTCTATGATTTTTCCTGTTTCCCCATTTATTAGGTTATGTGTCTCAGTTCTGATGTGTGTGTGTGCGGTTGCCATTAAGTTTATGTAAAAGAAAGTATCACATATAAAGTGGTCCATGTTTTTCTGCATTCATCTTATCTTCATTTCCCTTTGCAAATTCAGACCTTTAACCTCTCCCATTTTATGTTTTCATTGTTAAAAATTATTCCTATTTATGCTGTGATTTCATTTCCAAGTTGCAGTACATATTTTCTTCTTCTTCTTTCCATTTTATATGTTTAACTCTTTTAACCTTTATGTTATATTTATATATAGTTCCCTATTATGAATATGGGTTGGAATTTTCTCCTTCTGTGTGTCTGTTAGTCATTGTACTCATGGTTTTGTATCCTTTTGTCTTTTTGTTTAAGGTAGAATAACTCTCTTCAGTGTTTCCCGTAATGCAGGTCTTGTGGTGGAAAATTCCCTCATCTTCTGTATGTCTGGTAAGATCTTTATTATTCCTTCATATCTAATGGACAACTTTGTTGGATATATTATTCTTGGCTGGTAATTTCTCTCCTTCAATAATTTGAATATTTGATTCCACTCCTTTCTAGCTTGTAGAGTTTCTGGTGAAAAATCTAGTTATAATCTAATGGGATTTCCTTTATAGGTTACTGCCTTCTTTTCTCTGGCTGCCTTGAGAATTATTTCTTTGTTATTTATTTCTGACACTTTTAATATAGTGTGCTTTGGAGAAGGCCTTTTCAGATTGAGATAATTAGGTGTTCTGTTTGCTTCATGGACTCAAGAATAGTTTTTCCCCAAAGTTTGGGATGTCCTCACTGACTATTTGTTTGAATAAGCTCTCTGTTCCCTTCTCCCTATCTTCTTCTGGTATTCCCATTTTCCCCCATTGTTTTTATATTGCTCTTTCTGATGGATTCAGATAATTCTTGTAGAGTTCTTTCATTTCTTTTAACTCTCAAGTCCCTCTTCTTTCATTTGTGTCATTTTCAGATGTCTAACTTCTATATCACTAATTCTTTCCACCATCTGGTCAGCTCTATTTCCAAAGCTCACTATTTCATTCTTCATCTTTTTTATTGAGTTCTTCAGCCCCAGAATTTCTATTTGGTTCTTTTTTAAAGTTTTAATCTCTTTGGTAAAGTATTCATTTTGTTCATTGTTTTTATTTCTGAGTTCATTAAAATGCCTATCTGAGTTTTCTTGCATATCATTGAGTTTTTTTCAGAACTGCAATCTTGAATTCTCTATCATTTAAGTCACATATTTCCATGTTTTTAACTTCATTTTCTGGAGAGCTTTCATTTTCTTTCTGAGCTGTTTTATTGTTCATAGTATTTAATGGATCATTTTTCTGCCTAGACATTTATAGGAGTGAACTTTTTATCAGGTTGATAAGAAGAGGATTTTCTGTTTTCTGGTAGGTGGCACTGAAGCATTTTATTTTCTTGCACTGCTCCAGCTTCTTGGGTCTCTGCAGGGCAGTGGAAAATGCTTTGCATTCCCTGGGAAGATGGGCATCTCCTCTGTGACCAGGTCGCCTCATTCTCAGGGCACCACCCCCATGGGAGAATGTGGTGGGCAATGGGGTTCTGAACCCCTGAAATCCCAGTGCTGCCTCTGCAGTCAGACAGTGTTACACTGCCGGAGCTTTCCCAGGTGCCCCCACTGGGATCAGTCATGAAGGGTGCGAGCAGGTTGCCTGGGAGAGGCTGCTGATGTGTTTGTGGCTTTGTTCTCCTCCCAGTAATGGCAACTGTCAGACCTCACCTGTCTCACCTCTGTATCTCCACTACTTTTACTGGGATTAGCCACAGTGTGTGTCTGCAGCTCAGGAACTGTCTCTCCAGTTCTCAGGGCTGTAGATATTCTGCTTTGTAACCTGACAGTCACTGCTACAGCTTCTTCTGGGGCCTGCTACTAGCTCTGGGAGAGTGGGGGAGGGCAGCCAGGATCCGTGGCTGTTTTCTATCTGGCAATGTTGGCTGCTAGTCCGCAGCTGTTATACCTCTGTATTCTGCCTCTTTCCTGGTCACTGTTTTCAGCCATAGTATGTGCTGATCACTGAGGCAGGAATGGTCAGGGCACTACAACCTGATTCCTCCCCTGTCCCGAGACACACAGTGAGCTCCCGGCTGCATCTGTGGTACCCATCTCTGCTCTTCTCCCTTCCCTTCTCCTCTATTCTTCCTGATTCACCCACCTTCAAATGTTTGAATGTGCAGATCTCTTAGACATGTTTGTGTGTTGTGCAGGGAATCCTTTGTTGAATTATAGCTGTTCAACTTGTTGTAACTTCAAGGGTAGAGACCAAGAGGACCCCTCACACTGTCATTCTTTTGACATCACTTCAAGCTTCACTGATTTTATATCTGAATATATGTGTGTGTTGTGTGATACACATAGTGGTTAGACATTTATATAATTCATGAAGTGATTCCCCCATAAGTCTCATACCTACCTGACACCACACAAAGTTATTACAATATTGTTGACAATTCTGAAATGATTATTTTTTCCTTCTTTCTTATTTTAAAATATCATTCATATTATGAGTTACCATATTTAAGTGGCTATAACCCTTGCTGAGAAAGCCAGTGGACAAAACTGCTTATAGTGAGAGCAATGCGCCCAGAAGTAATGCCCCTAGAGGAGTGACCTGGATCTCAGAATTAAGCAGTGAATGCCAGTGTATGTCAACCCCCTGAATGCAAAAGGAACCAGTGACAGCTCAGTAGTTGTACGCATGGATGCCAGGCCACCGCTTCCCAGGAGAACACCCATAAAGTATCTATGCAGGAGGAAAAGAGGTAGATACAGGATCAGTGCAGAGAGAGGCTGTTCAGCACTAGACAAAACACATTTGCAACATAATTTACATGTAAGGAAATGTGACTAGCTGAAAGAGCTATGTTCACATGCATATGGTAATTCAAAGGTAATTCAAATAAGAAAATGAATGACAATCACACATATGCAAAATTTCTCAGGTACACCAAAAATTCAAGAAATGTAATAAAGGCTTTGAGATATGTAAATATATAAAGAAGATATAGAACATAGCGTACAACATGATCTAATTTTGAAGTGCATATCTTTTCATAAGAACATACATATATTTAAAATATAAACAATCCCAGACAAACCTATCTGGAGAATATTAACAAATATATTGACTGGTTATTCTGAGGAGGGACACAGAAGCTGATGTGGGAAGATACAAGATAATTCCCCTTATACATATATATTTCACTAGTTTTTCCAGGGTCTGGGGGGAATATGTACACTGCTTTTTAACCAGAAAAATAACTAAGATAAAATTATATAACAACATAGGATAAACCTAGTGATGCATTTATTTACAAAACTAATGCTGAAAAAATATATTTCTGTACATTAAAATATGTTACATATATTGTAAAATAAAAAGGTTACACACAGCTTTATATTTATAACCACACACATACATGTGCTCCTTTGTTTAATTTAAGAGAAGGGCCAAGGAAAACATCGTGTCACAGGATTTAATATCCATGGACTCTGTCTGCATTACCACTTAGCACTTCCTTTGCCAGATAAATCCCAGAAAGTTTCCTCCAGTGGGCTTTCATGGGGAAAGCCCTCTTTCTTTTTCCTTTTTTTTTTTTTTTTTTTTGAAACTTTTACATTAAAGTTCATTGGGGGTAACGATTGTTGGTAAAGTTACATAGGTTTAAGGTGTACAATTCTGTAATACACAATGTGATATATAGAAAACCGTCTTTCTTTCCTTGTCTCCTTCCTAGACTTGCTAAAAAGAGACGCCAATCTGCAATTCTGGATTTCGTCACCAGATGGCACTGACCTCCAGTTTTAATTTAATTTTCCAAGAAAAAAATATTTTTTTTTCAAAAAAACCCCAAAAAACTCGTTTGGCAAAACGAACAAATTCTACTTTGAATGGAGATTATGAAACAGTATGTAAAATAAAATCATGATTCATTACTTATCTTAGCAATAAACACTTCCTCAAAACTTTGACAATGAACTGTACTGATTTCTTCATGATAAAAATCAATGAGATTTAAAGATTAAAAGATGTATGAAAAATTGCAGACGAAACTAACTACATATATTTCAGAAAACACTTTATATACTAGAAACTCTCCTAACCAGAAGAGATGTAAATAAATGAAAACTAAAAATCTCATAGCACACTATAGGAATGCAATTAAACTTATGAAAAGATAGCCAACAACAATAAACATACCAATAAACTCCTGGTAATTTTATCCTTAGCTGAAAACAGTAAATTGCATGATAAAGTTTGCTTTCATCCATTCTTGCACCCAAAAAACTCTTTGTATATCTGCTCATACATATTGTGTATCTGCATGTGTTTTGTACATATATATTTGAGAAAAGCATCTACAGACTGTGTTCCACACCACTAAAAAAGACATCTCAGCAAGGAGAAAGGAGGTTGATACAGGATCATTTCAGTTTCCACATACACATATATTTATTGTTTCATGGTCTATCAATTACAAACATATCTTAGTTTTATAATTGAGGAAAGTAAATGAGATGAATTTGTTTTATTAGTTTCTTGTGTACAAAGCAACATAATAGTTACACATTTGAACCCCTCATAAAGTGATAACATGCCCCCAAAGTTACTACCCCTCTGACATCTTATATAGCTGTTACAATACCATCGACTATCTTCCCTATGTTGTACTCCACATCCCATGACTATATATACATATATATTTAGTTATAGTTGACATTCAATACTCTACTTCATCTTCAGGTATATAGTGCATTGGACACAGTCTATGATGCGATCCCCCTGATAAGTTTAGTGCCCATCTGGCACCTTACATGATCTTTACAACATTGTTGATTATATCCCCCATGCTGTATTAACTACCAATTTGTATATCTTAATACTTTCACCTTTTTCACCCTGCCCTAACTCCATTTCCATCTATCACCTGGATAGATCTAGTACCTGTCTGGAATGATACCTAGTTATTACAATATTATTGACTATATTCCTTATGCTATACCCTACATCCCCATGACTACTGTATACCAACCAATTTGTACTTCTTAATCCCTTCCCCTTTCACCCATATTTAACCCTCCTCCCTTCTTAAAGAAGTCCCTCTAAGAGTCCTTGTAATACTGGTTTGGTCGTTATGAACTCCTTCATCTTTGTCTTGTCTGGGAAGCTCCTTATCTGTCCTTCATTTCTAAATGACAGCCTTGCTGGGTAGAGCAATATTGGTTGTATGTCATTGTTTTTCATCACTTGGAATATTTCCTGCCACTCCCTTCTTGCCTGCAAAGCTTCTGTTGAGAAATCAGCTGACAGTCTTATGGGGGCTCCTTGTAGGTAACTAACAGCTTTTCTCCTGCTGCTTTTAAGGTTCTCTGTTTGTATTTAATATTTGGCATTTTAATTATGATGTGTCTTGGTGTTGGCCTCCTTGGGTTTATCTTGTTTGGGACTCTTTGTGCTTTCTGAGCTTGTATGTCTATTTCCTTCACTAGGTTAGGCAAGTTTTCTGTCATTACTTCTTCAAATAGGTTTTCAATTCCTTGCTTTCTCTCTTCTCCTTCTGGTACCCCTATAATGTGAATGTTGGTATGCTTGATATTGTCCTGGAAGCCCTGGAAGAGTTGTTGTGCAGAGGCTGATCCTACAGAGCAGGATTTGCCTCAGCAAGACTCTGGTTCTTCCCAATCTGCCCCTTGGGTGTGTCGTTGTAGGAGGTAGATGGGTGATGCTCCAGCACATTTTGAAGCTGGCCACTGGGGGGACCAGCCCCAGAACCACCTTGGAGGGGGTTCTCTGTTGTTCACGTTCAGGCATAGCCTGTGCCACACTCAGGACCAGCCAGTAGGAGCCAGAAAGAAATACACAGATGTCTGCCACCCATGCTGTGCTTGGAAGTGCCTTGAGAGACCAAGCTGTGAACCAAGGCCGGCTGCCAATAGTGCCAGAGTAGTTCTCCTCAGCCAGAGGTACATGACATGCTCAAGCCAGATGCTGCTTGTCTAGGTTTTGTGAACCTTTGAGCGACCCTACAAAAGTCTGTAGTTTGAGCCAAGGCAGGCGATCTCCACAAAAGAGTCACTGAAAGCAACCTGGGTGTACCTGAAAGTTGGGCAGGGCCGGGTCTCGAATCGCCAAGGTGTGGAGATCGAATGTTGGAGACTCACATATTGCTGCTGTCTGTGTCCACACACAGGGGAGGGGGAGGGCTCAGCAAAGAAACAATGGCCTCCACCAGATCCTCTGTCCAGGAGAAAGATGCCTCTCCAGCCCTCATCCCAAGCCAGAAAGCCCAGTTCCCCACCATATGTCCCTGCCACTGCACCAGCCCCTGCCCCAGTGCTGGTGCTCAGAGTGAGTGATTCTGTTGGTGGGTAAGTCCGTGTGTGGTCCCTTTAAGAGGAGAGCCTGGGAGTGCAACCACCTTCCATCTCACTCAGTCACAATCTCTGGTGGTTTTCACAACTAGAAATTCTGGAAACTTCTCTCCCTAGCACTGGAACCCTGGGCTGGGGAGGAGCTGGGACCTCTCCCTCCTCTGGGGGGTGGGAGGGACCCCCATAGCCTAAGTATCCCCCCTCCGATCTTTAATGGTCACACATGGGTGTGGGACCAGCACGTTCCATGTCTCTGCCCTTCCTACCAGTCTGGAGGTGGCTTCTTCTGCATGTCTTTGGCTGAAAGGCTTCAATTCAGCTTGATTTTAGGTGATTTTCAATAATGGTTGTTTTATAGATTAGTTGTAATTTTGATGTGGTTGTGAGAGAAGAAAAGCACAGCGTTTACCTACTGTGTCATCTTGGTTGTCTCTAGAGATCAATTTTTGAAAACAGGAAAAACTAATTATCCAATCCCAGAAAATGATTACTTATCAATCTATTGGCCTGGAAGGAAATTAAGCTAATTGTTAAAAAAAATTATTATATGATGTGTGCACAATATAATCCCAGTTATTGTTGGTAATATTCAATGTGTACATGTAAATACATGTACAAAGGAAATGTGTCTAAAAGGATGTGATCAAAGTTCACTCATACACACACACACACACACACACACACACACACCCTCAGATACCCTCACGCTGACTGTTTTCTCTTCATGATACAGGGACGGAATTTCCTGCCAGAAGCTGAGAACCAGGCAGCATCTGATTCTGCAGGAAAGCCTACCTGTGCCATTCAAGTTTCCAGCAAGCTTTGTTTGGTGGGTCAGACCAGGGGATTCTCCCTCCTGGAATTCTTTCGTAACTGCCTCCCAGAGATATTGAGAGATGTAGTTTATGATATGGTCATCAGGTAACTACTATCTCAATATGTTACCTATGCTGCAAAAGAAAGGTATCAATTTTTGCAAAGAGAAAGACAATATGAAATGAATAGTCCTAAATATATTTGAAAAATTCACATACTCATATATGATTTCATATATATTCACATATATGCAGTCCTAAACATATATGAAAATTTTGTATATTATTTATGTGTGTATATATGTATATTATTTATGTGTGTATATATGTATATAAAAACAGAAAGCGTATGAATTCCATTTGTTGATAATGACTCCCAAATCTGAGTCTCTCACAATTATTCATTTATTTAGCACACATATGTGGGGCACTGCTAGCTTTAGTCCATTTGTCCATCTACTCTTCTCTTTGATAATTCTCAGACTCTTATTTCCAACTACCTGCAAAATATATTCACTTGGAGAAAGACAACTGCAATTCCTTTCTACATGTGTGGAGAGAGTGTGTGTACATGTGTGTGTTTCTCTGGTGTTAAACCAAAGAATAAAGAGACAGCATAACTCATTAAATAATACAAATAAATGACATGAATATCCTTTCTTCTCCCCAACTCCATCAGGAAACATATACTAAAACAAACAAAGAAAACCAAAGCTCATAAATATGTGTATGTTTCATGTCTTGTGTGTATATTCTCATATGCTCTTTATTATACTCATGCTATTAGGTTGGTGCGAAAGTAATTGTGGTTTAAAAGGTTAAAAATATCTGCAAAGACAACCAAGATGGCGCAGTAGGTAAACACTGTTTGCCTTCTCTCACAACCACATCAAAATTACAACTAATCTGTAAGACAAACATCATTGAGAATCACCTAAAATCAAGCTGAACTGAAGCCCTACAACTAAGGATGTGCAGAAGAAGCCACCTCCAGACTGCTAGGAAGGTCAGAGACGAGGAACAGGCTGGTCCCAGTCCCATGTGTGACCATTAAATATTGGGAGAACTATTTTGGCTGTGGGGGTCCCTCCATCCCCTAAAGAAGCAAGAGATACCAGCTCCATCCCACCCCAGGGTTCCAATGTCGGGGAGAGAAGTCCCCATCATTTTTGGTTGTGAGAAACAATAGATATTGTAACTGAGTGAGACTGCAACTGCACTCACAGACACTCCTCTTAAAGGGACTGTGCTTGGACTTACCCACCAGTGGAATCACTCGCTCTGAGCTCCAGCCCTGGGACAGCAACTGGAAAGATGGCAGGGACATATGGTGGGGAATTGAGTTATCTGGCTTGGGATGGGTGCTGGAGAGGGGGCTTTCTCCTGGACAGGGGAGCTGGCGGAGGCCACTTTTCTTTGTTGAGCCCTCCCCCTTCCCAGGGTGAGAACACAGGCAGCCACTATTTCTGAGTCTCCACAGTTCACTCACCACACCCTAGCGATTTAAGACCTGACCCTGCCCAAATTTTGGGCAAACCCAGGCTGCTTTCAGTGTTGTTCTCATGCAGACTACCTACCTTGGCTCAAGCTGCACTTTCCTAGGGTCTCTCAAAGGTTCGCGGAACCCAGACAAGCAACATCTGGCTTGAGCATGTCCTGTACCTCTGGCTGAGCAGCCCTAAGCCAGCACTAGTGGCAGCTGGCCTTGGTTCATGGCATGGACTCTCAAGGCACTTCCAAGCACAGCATGAGTGGCAGCCATCTGCAGATTTCTTTCTGGCACCCACTAGGTGGTCCTCGGTGGGGCATGGGCTGTGGATGAAGTAGACCTACAGCGGATCCCCTCCAAGGTGGTCCTGGGGCTGGCGCCCCCAGTGGCCAGCTTCAAAACGAGCTTGAGCATCACCTAGCTGTCTCCAAGTATGATACATCCAAGGGGCAGACTGTGCAGGCACCAGAGTCTTCCTGAGGCATATCCTGCTCTGAACGATCAGCCCCTGCACAACAAATCTTCCACTGCAGAAAAGTCCAGTCCTCACAACCAGTGAGCCCAAGGGACAGTCCCTCACACTGATGTACAATTATCAACGAAGGCTCAAATATAGGAGGATGGCACACACAAAGGACACACCTAGAGTGCATTGCTAGGTGACCAGAAAGATTGCGCCACTGAGCCCCACAGCATACCTACTACATAAGTCAACTCTACTAAGACCGGAAGACATAGCAACCCTACCTAATACATAGAAACAAACTCAGGGAGGCAGCCAAAATGGGGAGACAAAGAAGAAACATGTCCTAGATGAAAGAACAGAAACATGTCCTAGATGAAAGAACAGAACAAAGCTCCAGAAAAAGAACCAAGCAAAATGGAGATAAGCATCTATCAGATGCAGAATTCCAAACACTGGCTATCAGAAGGCTCAATGATCTCATAAAAATGTAGATGGAAACCATAAAAAAGAACCAGTCAGAAATAAAGGATACAATAACGGAAATGAAGAATATATTACACGGAATCAACAGTAGATTAAATGAAGCAGAGGATCCAACCAGTAATGTAGCAAACACCCCAATGAGAACAGCAAAAATAAAAAAAAATCCAAAAAAACTGAGGAGAGAAAGGGCCTCCAGGACAATATTGAGCATACCAACATTCACATTATAGGGGTATCAGAAGGAGAAGAGAGAAAGCAAGGAATTGAAAACCTATTTGAAGAAACGATGACAGAAAACTTTGCTAAACTGGTGAAGGAAACGAACATACAAGCCCAGGAAGCATAGAGAATCCCAAGCAAGATAAACTCAAAGAGGCCAACACCAAGACACATCATAATTAAAATGCCAAAGGTTAAATACAAACAGAGAATCTTAAAAGCAGCAAGAGAAAAGCAGTTAGTTACTTAAAAGTGAGCCTCCATAAGACTGTCAGCTGATTTCTCAACAGAAACTTTGCAGGCAAGAAGGGAGTGGCAGGAAATATTCCAAGTGATGCAAAACAATGACATACAACCAAGATTGCTCTACTCAGCAAGGCTGTCATTTAGAAATGAAGGACAGATAAGAAGCTTCCCAGAAAATAAAAAGTTGAAGGAGTTCATCACCACCAAACCAGTATTACAAGGAATCTTAGGGGGACTTCTTTAAGATGGGAGGGTGATTAAGGATGGGTGAAAGGGGAAGGGATTAAGAAGTACAAATTGGGGGCCAGCCCGGTGGCGCAGGCGGATAGAGCTCCATGCTCCTAACTCCGATGGCTGCCAGTTCGATTCCCACATGGGCCAGTGGGCTCTCAACCACAAGGTTGCCAGTTCAATTCCTCGAGTCCCACAAGGGTTGGTGGGCTCCGCCCCCTGCAACTAAGATTGAACAGGGCACCTTGACCTGAGCTGCCGCTGAGCTCCCGGATGGCTCAGTTGGTTGGAGCGCGTCCTCTCATCCTCTGCCGGTTTGACTCCCACAAGGGATGGTGGGCTGTGCGTCCTGGAACTAGCAATGGCAACTAGACCTGGATCTGAGCTGCGCCCTCCACAACTAAGACTGAAGGACAAAACTTGAAGCTGAACAGCGCCCTCTACAACTAAGATTGAAAGGACAACAACTTGACTTGGAAAAAAAAAGTCCTGGAAGTACACACTGTTCCCCTTCCCCAATAAAATCTTTAAAAAATAAAAGAGAAGTACAAATTGGGTGTTATACAATAGTCATGGGGATATAGATTATAGCATAAGAAATATAGTCAACAATATTGTAATAACTAGATAGGAATGGCAGCAGTGGTGCGCACTTTTTGAATTCTCCGTCGGATCTTATCAGAAACGGGAAGCTTATAACCCATCAAAGGACTCTCTGCTCATCACGCAGAACAGCGAAGAGACTCGCGCAAGGATTACTTGCAGGTGGGGAAAATTGGGCGAGCAGCGGAAGAAGGAAGGGAGCAGAGTGGAGACGTGCCGCACCTGTGGCGGTGGGGACACGGGGTGGAATCGCGGTCCACACCTGTGCTGTGGGGACTCGGCGGCTGTAGAAATTCGGCCCACACCCTTGGGCTGTGGAAATCTGCCCCACACCTGTGCCTGTGAAAATCCAGCCCACATCCACGGCTACAGATATGCAGGAGATTCCAAGACGGAGGAGAGCGGAAGCCAGGAGGTGGGCGCTTTGCCCTGCGTCCCACAGCGGACCTCTCCCGCCACGGGGGCAGCATATCCAGCATTTGAGGCAATAACTTCAGCTGATACCTCCAGTTAAGCCTTAGGCCGGACAAAGGACACAAACTCCATCCATACCTGGGCCCCTCCCCCTGCTCTTCCAACCCTACCCCCGCCTTTCTAGAGACTTGATCTGGCCCCTGCACTAAGGAGCAGTG
The DNA here is from genome assembly GCF_036562045.2 of Rhinolophus sinicus. Taxonomy (NCBI): domain Eukaryota; kingdom Metazoa; phylum Chordata; class Mammalia; order Chiroptera; family Rhinolophidae; genus Rhinolophus; species Rhinolophus sinicus. Next base: position 69,151,396 of record NC_133768.1, on the reverse strand, counting down.
GCAAATTAAAGAGGAGCCTTGGTGCTCGGGCTCTGGGAAGACAGGCGGGCGGCTCTGGCCCAGGGAGGAGGCTGGGAGGAGTGTGGTTTTTGCTGGGCTGGGAGAGGGGAGAATCCTCCGTCCCCAGCCACCACCTTTTGTGGCCTGTGGGAAGAGTGTAAGACAGCGGAGCTGGGAAAGAGAAGACCCCTCCTTCCATCCCCAGCCCCCACCCTTTCTGGCCGGTCTTGGGCGGGGCAACCACATCCACAGCTGCAGAGATGCAGGGGTTCCCAGGACAAAAGAGAGAACACAAAAGCCAGGAGGCAGACTCTTTATCCTGCGTCCCACAGCAGACCTCTCCCGCCGCAGGGGCAGCATATCTAGCATTTGAGGCAATAACCACAGCTGATAGCTCCAGTTAAGCCTTAGTCCGGACAAAGGACACACACTCCATACCTGGGCTCCTCCCCACGCTCTTCCAATCCTACCCCCACCCTTCCAGAGACTGGAACTGGCCCCTGAACTGAGGAGCAGTGTCAGATTACAGAGGAGCCTTGGCACTCGGGCTCTGGGAAGACAGGCGGGCGGCTCTGGCCCAGGGAGGAGGCTGAGAGGAGTGTGGGTTTTGCTGGCCTAGGAGAGAGGGGACTCCTCCGTCCCCAGCCACCACCTTTTCTGGCCTGCGGGAAGGGTGTGACACAGCTGGGCTGGGAAAGAGAGGACACCTCCTTCTGTCCCCAGCCCCCACCCTTTCTGGCCTGCCTAGGGCGGGGCAATTACATCTGCGGAGGCACTCCCAGGGATCAGCAGTAAGCTGCAGAGAAGCTCCCAGCTTTCAGTAGCTGAGAAATCTCTCGCCCGCCACACACACACACACACACACACACACACACACACACACGCACACACACACACACAGGGAAGAGGTGCCCTAAGACTCAGTAGAACTGGACACAGGGCTGGTGGTGCTACTCTCAGTGTGCATATGTGCAGGCAAGGGCAGAAACTGCACTGGCTTTGTAAAAACTACCGTCCAGATCCCTCAGCCCCACGCATCTAAAGCTGCAGTCCCAACATAACTCTGGGCACCAGGTGACCGGCTCTGCCTGCACAATACGCAGGGGACTCTGTGCTACAGCAGAGGACAACCTGGAGATTACTTGGTGGGCTTAAGCCACGACTGGCGCTGCTCTTTGTTCTGTTTTGATTTGTCTTTATATCTTTGACATCTTTGCCTGTGTTGAGAGGGGGTTGTCGATTGTTTTTTACATGTGAATGTATTTGATTTTTTCTTTGTTGTTGTTGTTGTGCTTGGTGATTTGCTTTGTTCTGAAATTGCCCTACCAGGGCCCAGCTTAAGAGGCACAAGATTCAACATACCCAGAGGCCAACTCCATACCAAAAAAGAGTACTACTGGGTTTGACCTACAAGTGACAAACCCAGAGGGGATTCTTTACAGTCACAAGAGCCCATAGAGGCTAAACCACATTTAAGCGGTCAACCCTCACGCAGCAGAACACCCTGCGGTGGGCAGAGCCAAGTCTCACAACTAGTCAGCCTAGGAGTTAACCCCACCTACTCACAAGCGAAAAGCAATTAAAGATCTTCTTTAACAGGACAATATACACAACATAAGAGTTACTTTTGGAGCACACGCAGAGGAGAAGAAGTAGTGCAAGTCAAATATAAAGGACATTTATTACATACTAATCCAGCAAGAACTAAGAACTCCAGGGCATCTACCTAATACATCGAAGCAAACACAGAGAGTCAGCCAGAATGAGGAAACAAAGAAACATATCCCAAATAAAAGAACAGAAGAAACCTCCAGAAATGGAACTAAATGAAGCAGAGGTAACCAAACTATCAGAGACAGAGTTCAGAATACTGATGATAAGAATGTTTAAGGAGCTTAGAGAGGACATCAAGAAGGATGTAGAAATCATAACGAACAACCAGTTAGAATTAAAGAACACAATTACCGAAATAAAGAACTCACTTGAAGGAATTAACAGCAGGTTAGATGAAGCAGAGGATCGAATCAGCGACTTAGAAGACAAGTTAGCAGAGATCACCCAAACAGAACAACAGAAAGAAAAAAGAATAAAAAACAATGAAGATGGTTTAAGAGACCTATGGGATAACATCAAGCGCAACAACATGCGCATCATAGGAATACCAGAAGGTGAAGAGAAGAAACAAGGGATTGAGAACATATTTGAAGTAATAATGTCTGAAAATTTCCCTAACCTGATGAAGGAAACCAACATACAAGCCCAGGAAGTGCAGAGAGTTCCAACCAGGATAAACCCAAACAGGTCCACTCCAAGACACATTATAGTTAAAATGGCAAAGATTAAAGACAAAGAGAGAATCCTAAAAGCAGCAAGAGAAAGACAGAGGGTTACATACAAGGAAACTCCCATAAGACTATCAAATGACTTTTCTGCAGAAACATTGAAGGCCAGGAGGGAGTGGCAGGAGATACTCAAAGTGATGGAAAACAAAGGCCTACAACCTAGGTTGCTTTATCCAGCAAGGCTATCATTTAAAATTGACGGAGAGATAAAGAGCTTCCCAGAAAAGAATAAGCTAAAGGAATTCATTACCACCAAGCCAGCATTGCAAGAAATACTAAAAGGACTTCTGTAAATAGAAGAAAGATGAAAACAATCTAACCACAAATTTAAAATGGCAATAACTATGTACTTATCAATAATCACTTTAAATGTAAATGGTTTAAATGCTCCAATCAAGAGACATAGGGTGGCTGAGTGGATAAGAAAGCAAGACCCTTGTATATGCTGTATACAAGAGACTCACCTCAGATCAAAAGACACACACAGGCTGAAAGTGAAGGGTTGGAGTAAGATATTCCATGCAAATGGAAATGAGAAAAAGCTGGAGTTGCAATACTTATCTCTGACAAAATAGACTTTAAAATGAAGAAAATATTAAAAGACAAAGATGGGCACTATATAATAATAAAGGGATCAATTCGACAAGAGGACATAACCCTAGTAAACATCTATGCACCCAACATAGGAGCACCTAAATATATAAAACAGATATTGACTGACATAAAGACAGAGATCAACAGTAACACTATCATAGTAGGGGACTTCAACACACCTCTGACAACAAGGGACAGGTCTTCCAGACAGAAAATCAATGGAAACAACAGCCTTAAATGACACATTGGACCACTTGGATTTAATCGATATTTTCAGAGCATTCCACCCCAATGCTGCAGAATACACGTTCTTCTCAAGCGCACATGGAACATTCTCCAAGATAGACCATATGTTAGGCCACAAAGCAAGTCTGGATAAATTTAAGAAAATTGAAATCATACCAATTGTCTTCTCTGACCACAGTGCTATGAAATTAGAAATGAACTACAGGAAAAAACTGGAAGACACACAAATTCATGGAGGCTGAATAATATGTTACTAAATAATGAATGGGTCAAGCAGGAGATCAAGGAAGAAATCAAAAGATATCTCGAGACAAACAAAATGAAAATACAACGACCCAAAATCTATGGGATGCAGCAGTCCTAAGAGGGAAGTTCATAGCACTGCAGGCCTACCTAAAGAAACAAGAAACATCACTAATCAACAGTTTATCTTCACACTTAAGGGATCTGGAAAAAAAACAACAAAATAAGCCCAAAGGGATACAAGGAAGGAGATAATAAAGATCAGGAGTGGAAATAAATGAAATAGAAACCAGAAAAACAATACAAAAGATCAATGAATCCAAGAGTTGGTTCTTAGAGAAGATAAACAAAATTGACAAACTTTTAGCCAGACTCATTAAAAAAAAGAGAGGACCCAAATTAACAAAATCAGTAATGAAAGAGGAGAAATGACAACAGACACTGCAGAGATACAAAAAATTTTAAGAAATTACTATGAGCAACTGTATGCCAACAAATTTGACAACCTGGGAGAAATGGACAATTTCCTAGATGCGTACAACCTTCCAAGGCTAACTCAAGAAAAGACAGAGAACCTGAATAGACTGATTACCACCAAGGAAATTGAATCAGTAATCAACAATCTCCCAACAAACAAAAGCCCTGGACCAGATGGCTTTATAGGTGAATTTTACAGAACGTTCAAAAAAGAATTGTCACCTATTCTCCTCAAACTCTTCCAAAAAATCCAGAGGGAGGGAAGACTCCCAAACACTTTTTACGAAGCCACTATCACCCTGATCCCAAAATCAGACAAAGACACCACAAAAAAGAAAACTACAGGCCGATATCTAATGAACATAGATGCAAAAATCCTCAACAAAATATTAGCGAACAGAATTCAGCAATACATTAAAAAGATCATACACCATGATCAAGTGGGATTCATCCCTGGTATGCAAGGGTGGTTCAACATCCACAAATCAATTAATGTGATACACCACATTAACAAAATGAAAAATAAAAATCATATGATCATATCAATAGATGAAAAGCATTTGATAAAATTCAGCAGCCATTCATGATAAAAACCCTTAAGAAAGTGGGAATAGAGGATCATATCTCAACATAATAAAGGCCATATATGATAGACCCACAGCTAACATCATACTCAATGGGGAAAAGCTAAAACCATTCCCTTAAAATCAGGAACAAGGCAAGGTTGCCCACTTTCTCCACTTCTATTCAACATAGTGCTGGAAGTTCTAGCCACAGCAATCAGACAAGAAAAAGAAATAAAAGGCATCCAAATCGGTAAGGAGGAAGTAAAACTGTCATTATATGCAGATGATATGATACTATATTTAGAGAACCCTAAAGACTCCACCAAGAAACTATTAGAGCTGATAGATGAATTTAGTAAAGTAGCAGGATACAAAATTAATATTCAGAAATCAGTTGCATTTGTATATACCAATAATAAAACATCAGAAGGAGAAATTAAAAAAGCAATTCCATTTACAATTGCTCCAAAGACTATAAAATACCTGGGAATAAATTTAACCAAAGAAGTAAAAGATCTGTACTCAGAAAATTATAAGACACTGAAGAAAGAAATGAAAGAAGATACAAATAGATGGAAACACATACCATGTTCATGGATAGGAAGAATTAATATAGTTAAAATGTCCATACTGCCTAAGGCAATATACATATTCAACGCAATTCCTATCAAACTACCAACGACATTTTTCACAGAAATAGAACATATAATCCTAAAATTTATATGGGACAACAAAAGACCCTGGATATCCTCAGCAATCTTGAGAAATAAGAACAAAGTGGGAGGTATAACAATACCTGACTTCAAATTATACTACAAGGCTACAGTAATCAAAACAGCATGGTACTGGCATAAAAACAGACCCATAGATCAATGGAACAGAATAGAGAGTCCAGAAATAAATCCATGCCTATATGGCCATTTAATCTATGACAATGGAAGCAAGAATGTACGGTGGGGTAAAGACAGTCTATTCAATAAATGGTGCTGGGAAACTTGGACAGACACATGCAAAAAGATGAAGCTGGATCACCTCCTTACACCACATACAAAAATAAATTCAAAATGGCTTAAAGATTTAAATGTAAGATCTGAAACCATAAAATTCCTAGAAGAAAATATAGGAAGAAACTTCACAGACATTACCCGGAGTAAGATTTTTACTGATATATCCTCACTCAGGGAAGTAAGAGAAAAATAAACATGTGGGATTACATCAAACTAAAAAGCTTTTTCACAGCAAGGAAACCATCAATAAAACAAAAAGGGATCCTACTGCATGGGAAAAGATATTTGACAATGATATATCTGATAAGGGGTTAATATCACAAATTTATAAAAAAAACTCCCTGAGCTCAACTCCAAAAAAACAAACAACCCAATTAAAAATTGGGCTGAGGACATGAAGAGACGTTTTTCCAGAAAGGACATACAGATGGCAAACAGACGTATGAAGAAATACTCAACCTCACTAATCATCAGAGAAATGCAAATAAAAACCACAATGAGATACCACCTCACCCCAGTCAAGATGGCTATCATCAATAAATCAACAAACAACAAGTGCTGGCGCGGATGTGGAGAAAAGGGAACACTTGTGCACTGTTGGTGGGATTGCAGATTGGTGCAGCCCCTATGGAAAACAGTATGGAGGTATCTCAAAAATCTGAAAATGGAACTACCTTATGATCCAGCAATTCCACTCCTAGGTATCTATCCGGAGAAATCCAAAACTCCAATTCAAAAATCTTTATGCTCTCCTATGTTTATTGCAGCACTATACACAATAGCCAAGACATGGAAACAACCGAAATGCCCATCGGTAGATGACTGGATTAAGAAACTGTGGTACATTTATACAATGGAGTATTACTCAGCCATAAAGAAGAAAGAAATCTTACCATTTGCAACAACATGATGGACCTAGAGAACATTATGTTAAGTGAAATAAGTCAGACAGAGAAAGACAAATACCATATGATCTCACTTATATGCGGAATCTAAAGAAAAGAATAAGTGAATGAACTAATCAGAGACAGTTTTGGAAACATGGAGGAAAAACTGAGGGTTGCTAGAGGGGCAGGGGGTGGGGATAAGGGGAAGGTGAGAGGTTTAGAAAATAGTCGCTAACCTCAAGATGGCCATGGGGTTTTGAAAATTAATTTGGGGAACGTACAGAGGGATAGTGGATGGGGGAGGGGGCTTTACACAGTGAGAGGGATATAAATGATAAACGTCTAAGTTTTGCTTTGTCTTGTGCACCTGAAACTAATTAAAAAAAAACACAAAAAACTTAACAACCATTTGTAATAAATTAAATAAATATACATATATGCATCTAAAAAATATTGTAATAACTAGGTATAGTGCCAGATAGGTACTAGATCTATCAGAGTGATAGAAGGGAAGGGGGTTGGGGTCAGGGTGAAAAAGGCGAAGGCATTAAGAAATACAAATTGATAGTTAATGCAATATGGGGAACATAATCAACAATGTTGTAAAGATCATGTACAGTACCAGAAGGGCACAGGACTTATCAGGGGGATCACATCATGGACTGTGTAGATGCCTGACCAATGCACTATACCCCTGAAGAGCTGAAGTAAAATAATATTGAATGTCAACTATAACTAAATATATATGTATATATAGTCATGGGATGTTAAGTACAACATAGGGAAGATAGTCGATGGTATTGCAACAGCTATGTAAGATATCAGAGGGGTAGTAGCTTAGAGGTTGGGTTATCACTTTATGAGGGGTTTAAATGTCTAACTATTACATTGCTTTGTACACCTGAAACTAAAAATAAATGTACAATAAATAAATAATTGCAATAACCACAATTACTTTTGCACCAACCTAATATTTATTTTACAAAAAAATCCTCTCATTTAAGGAAGGGAGGACTCTGTGACTAACATTTCTTAAAGGTCTAGTATGTGGCCGACATTTTCTATATTTTATCTGATATTCTCCATAAAAATCCTGTTAGGCAGGATTTTTGCTACTTAGCAATATCTATTTCCTTCGTTATTATTTTCTACTTATATGCCCATATGACAAAATATTATATATATGTAAATATAATAATAAATGTAAAATTAACTATCCATGAAAACACTGCATTGATGAAAGGACTGGGGATGAAACGAAATAGTCACAGCCAAACTCTGTCACACCTCAACAGTCACCAGTGCAGGGAGCAACCTAGTGTTACAAGGTCAAGTAAGCCACCACTGCCCCTTTCCTCCCCACCTACTCCAGAATCATCCCCATATCCAAAATCTCATGATGGACAATGGTTGGATGGAGGGCAAGGCCAACCTGAGAGACTATGTGTATTCTCAAGAGGACAGAGAGTGCTGAACTAGGTAAAGCTGGGTGTAGTTGGATCCAATGAAGATGACCAGATCAGTTATACAGATATAAAGACCCTACATAGTTTTGCTCAGCTGAGTGCATTAGTGAGGAAATTTTGGCACCACTGTGCTAGAAGGTAATCAAATTGGAATTCTTAGTTTAATGCTTAATGTATAAGTTCATATTTTCTAGCAGAAAGTTTATTGCCTTTTCGTTGTGGAATTTCACCCCTTCACTTTAAACTAGCACATTGTACTCAAGCTTTCTGCAGAACCATTTCTGTTCCCAGTGCAGGAAAATGGATTGTCTCAATGGGAAAACAAAGATGCTTTGTATTCAGCCATATTAATTTTGAGAGTTAATAGTCAGACTGCTTTTTTTTCTGTTAAAAGTCCCTTAAATAGGAATGAAGGCAACCTAATTTCCTTCTCTAATTTGTATGATCTGAATTTATATTACCCCAAACAAGTACATTATCATTTAACCTTTCATTTGTCATTACATTACAATAAAAATATTTATTTCAAGAACAATCATTCAGTAGAAAATTATGTTTTTGAATGCCTCCTGCTTAGTTTTGAATAGATTTTGGAACTGGTAGGAGTTTTTTTTTGTTTTTTTCAGAGTCAAATAATAAATAGGTTTCTCTCTGCATAAACACTGTCCGTGCATTAGCAGATAAAACTTTATCAATGAAGGTAAAAGGTGTCCTGAGTCTTTCACATTTACCAGATTTTTAGAATAGTATTCAAGGCTCATCAAAGGCTGACATTCTGTATTAAAGACAACGGATTGATATTTCCAACTTCACTCTGTGAACTTGTAACTGAGATTTACATGAATAACAGATTCGTTATTCCTAGTTATTTCCTGTAAAATGGTTTATGCCCTGATTTCCTGATCTATGATATGCAGATCATAATTCCTTGCCAAAAAAATGGGACTATGTTCATTATACAAAAGCCTATAAACCGAGAATCCCTGTTCAACACAAGGAAGTGATATTTACACTACATATGGAAGGTCAAAACTAAGAACTGGACATCATCAAAATGGCGCGTGAGGTGAGCCACTGTGAAGCTCCCCTGGAATTTAAAACCAATCGAACAACAATAACTCCACAAATGACTCCCTGCACAGCACACAGGCAAGACGAAGAGGCCCACTACTAAATTCACTTAAAGGTGGGTGAATCAGGCTAGCAGGGGAGGAGGAAAAGGAGAAGTGCGGAGACGGAGCCGCGCGGGTGCAGGCCACAGACCTAGCTCAGTGCTCCGAGCTCGCTGCATCCTGGAACGACCGCAGCTGCGGGAGAGGGAAGAACTTGGATTGCTACGGCTCCGCTTATGCCCCGCAGGGCTGAGGGGGCAGCATATAATACGGCTGAACCCAACGCTCATGGCAGAGACCTCGGAGAAAAGACTGAGGGAAGAAGGCTGAAAACAGTGGTGTAAGCCCTCAATGCCAAGCAGAGAACGGAACTCTCAGGCACTGAGACTAGCCGCCCCCTCCTTACCCTCCCAGAGTTCGCCCCTCCCCCACTTGCCTGCTGCTAGAAGTGAAACAGTTGTAGTGTCAGACAAAAAGAACAGAATATTTGCTGTTCTGAGAACTGTGGACCACAGACACAGATTCGCAGCCCAACTAGCTCCAGCAAAGGGGAGGGAGATATGGAAGCAGGACCAGCTATGGTGGTGGTCACCGCCATTGCTCTGGGCCACCTTTCACAACTCACCCTGCCCCTGACCCCCCTATCTGGGTGGATAAACGCAGGAGTAAACAGAACTGCTGAAACATAAGGGGCTCTGAATCTGGTGCAGGAAGGCTTTGGAACTTCAAAGCTCTCCCCATATCCACACGGACACTGCGCCCTGTGACCCAGGTGAACTATTAACAGAGGAGAAGCCTGTCCCAGGGAATCCCCCCGTTGTATGAGAAGCTGGAATAGTGCAGAGAAAACATAGCACTACCCTGTGAGAGAGAAAAAAAGGCTGCAGTCAAAAAAAATTAAAACATTCTATCAACAATTACTGGAAAACAGAAGAAAGACCTCTTCCTATCACCCTGTTGCAGAAGCCACTCCTGTAGATGTCTAGGAAGAGAAATAATAAACCAGTAATTGCCATGAATAACCAAGTAAACAAGACAGCGCAGAAGAAAGTGAAAAGTCTCCAGAGGAACTTAAAGATAAAGAAATATGTGACTTAAATGACAGAGAATTCAAGATTGCAGTTCTGAAAAAACCAACGAGATGCAAGAAAACACAGAAAGGTAGTTTAATGAACTCAGAAACACAATCAAAGAACAACATGAGCATTTTATGGAAGAGATTGAAATTTTAAAAAAGAACCAGAGAATTTCTAGAGATTAAGAACTCAATAAGTAACTAAGAATGAAATAACCAACTTAGGTAGTAGAGATGGAGAAAAGAATCAGTGACAGATGGAGGAAAGAATCAGTGACATCGAAGATAGAAACCTGGAAAAGACACAGATGGAAGAAGAAAGAGACTTGAGACTTAAAATATATGAAAGAACTCTACAAGAACTTTCTGACTCCATCAGAAAGAGCAATATAAGAATAATGGGCATACCAGAAGGTGAAGAAAGAGAGAAAGGAACAGAGAATATATTCAAACAAATAGTTGATGAGAACTTCCCAAACTTGTGGACAGAACTGGATCCTCAAATCCAAGAAGCAAATAGAACACCTAATTACCTCAATCCCAACAGGCCTTCTCCAAGGCACATTGTATTGAAGCTGTCTAAAAACAAAGACAAAGAAAGAATCCTCAAGGCACCAGGGGAAAGAAGACGGTAACTTACAAAGGAAAGCCCATTAGATTATCATCCGATTTTTCGGCACAAACACTACAAGCCAGGAGGGAGAGGAACCAAATATTCAAACTATTGAAAGAGAGAAATTATGAGCCAAGAATAATATACCCAGCAAAGATATCCTTTAGATATGAAGGAGGAATAAAGACCTTTCCAGACATACAGAAACTGAGGGAATTTTCTAATATACAACCTGCACTACAAGAAATACTAAAGGAGGCTGTTCTACCACCATCAACAGGAACAATTTGTGGCAACCAAAACAAAAAAAGGGGAGAGTAAAGACCTGAACGAGAATATGGGAATGGAGAAAGGAAGCATGCCAAAGAACATGGAATACTCTAAATATCAAACTTTCTTTTACATAAACTTAAGGGTAACTACTAAAAAAAATCCAGAACTGAAATATATACTGTAATAAAAGAAGAAACAGAGGGAAACATCATAGAATACCACCACACAGAAATAATAGACAACAAAAAGGCAAAGAAACAATGGAGACACAGCCTTACCAGAAAACTAAAGATAGAATGACAGGAAATCCTCACATATCAATAATCACCCTAAATGTAAATGGACTGAACTCACCAATAAAAAGGCACAGAGTAGCAGATTGGATCAAAAAACTAAACCCAACCATATGCTGTCTCCAAGAGACACATCTCAGCTACAAGGACAAGCATAGACTCAAAGTGAAAGGGTGGAAATTGACACTCCAAGCAAATGGTACCCAGAGAAAATCAGGTGTAGCCATAATGATATCAGATGAAAGAGACTTCAGGGTGAAAAAGATAACAAGAGACAAAGATGGACATTTCATAATGGTAAAGGGGACTATAAAGCAAGAAGACATAACAGTCATCAATAATTATACCCCCAATCAGGGAGCACTGAAATATACCAAGCAACTACTAACAGAACTAATGGGAGAAATTGACCAAAACACAATTATACTACGGGACTTAAATACATCCTTGACAGCTATGGATAGATCATCCAAACAGAAAATAAATAACGAAATAGCAGCTCTAGATGACACATTGGATGAAATGGACATAATCGACATATATAGAGCACTTCATCCTAAAATATCAGACTATACATTCTTTTCTAGTGTACATGGAAAGTTCTCAAGGAAAGACCATATATTGGGACATAAAATCAGTCTCAGCAAATTTAAGAAGTTTGAAATCATACCAAGCATATTCTCTGATTACAAGGCTCTGAAATTGGACATCAACTGCGAAAAGAAAGCACAAAAAACACAAACACATGGAGATTAAACAACATACTTTTAAAGAACGACTGGGTCAAAGAAGATATTAGACAGAGCAAAAGATACATAGAAACAAATGACAATGAAAATATATCCTACCAAAATTCTTGGAATGCAGCAAAAGCAGTTTTAAGAGGGAAATTTATATCATTACAAGACTATCTCAAGAAACAAGGAAAATCCCAAATAAATAGCCTCATGTTACACCTTAAAGAACTAGAAAAAGAAGAACAAGTGAAACCCAAGGTCAACAGAAGAAAAGAAATAACAAAAATCACAGCAGAACTAAATGAAATAGACAAGAAAAAGACAATAGAAATAATTACTGTGACAAAGAGCTGGTTCTTTGAAAAGATTAACAAAATTGACAAACCCTTCGCTAGACTCACTAAGATAAAAAGAGAGAAGACACTAATTATCAAAATCAGAAACAAAAAAGAGGAAGTTATCATGGACACCACAGAAATACAAAGGATCATCCAACAATACTATGAGGGACTGTATGCCACCAAATTCAATAACCTAGAAGAAATGGACAAGTTCTTAGAAACATATAGCCTTCCTACCCTGAACCATGAAGAACTGGAAAATCTAAACAGACCGACCACCAGTAACGAAATTGAATCAGTCATCCAAAACCTTCCCAAAAGCAAATGTCCGGGACCAGATGGCTTCACCGGTGAATTCTAGCAAACCTTCAAAGGGGATCTAATACCAATCCTGCTCAAACTCTTCCAAAAAATTGAAGAAGAGACAGTACTCCCTAACTCATCTTATGAGGACAACATTACCCTGATACCAAAACCTGGTAAGGAGAACACAAAAAAACAAAACTACAGACCAATATCTCTGATGAACACAGATGCAAAATCCTAAACAAAACTCTAGCAAATCGAATACAACAATGCATTAAAAATTATTCAACACGACCAAGTAGGGGCACAATGATGGTTCAAAATCCCCAAATCCATCAATGTGATACACCACATAAACATAATAAAGGACAAAAATCATATGATTATATCAATTGATGCAGAAAAAGCATTTGACAAGATGCATCATCCATTTATGATTAAAACACTTAATAAAATATGTATAGAAGGAAAATACCTTAACATAATAAAGGCCATATACGACAAGCCCTCAGCTAATCTCATAATTAATGGTGAAAAATTGAAGCCCTTTGCTCTACGTTCAGGAACACGACAGGGCTGTCCCCTATCACCTCTGCTTTTCAACATAGTGTTGGAAGTCCTTGCCAGAACAATCAGGCAAGAGAAAGAAATAAAAGGCATCCAAATTGGGAATGAAGAAGTTAAATTGTCACTCTTTGCAGATGACATGATGCTATATATAGACAACCCTAAAGACTCCACCAAAAAGCTATTAGAAACAATCAACGAATACAGTAAAGTTGCCGGCTACAAAATCAACGTACAAAAGTCCATTGCCTTCCTATATACTAACAATGAAATCTCAGGAAAAGAAATAAAAAAAGAATTCCTTTGGCAATTGCAGCAAAAAGAATAAAATACTTAGGAAAAAACTTAACCAAGGATGTGAACGAACTATATGCTGAAAACTACAAGACATTTTTTAAAGAAATTGAAGAAGACACAAAGAAATGGAAAGACATTCCATGCTCATGGATTGGAATAATCAACATAGTTAAAATGGCCATATTACCCAAAGCAATATACAGATTTAATGCAATCCTCATCAAAAGCCCAATGGCATTTTTTAAAGAAGTAGAACAAAAAATGATTAGATTTGTTTGGAATCACAAAACACCCCGAATAGCCAAAGCAATCTTAAGAAAAAAGAACAATACTGGAGGTATCACACTCCCTGACTTTAGCTTGTACTACAGGGCTACAATAATCAAAACAGCATGGTATTGGCAGAAAAACAGACACATAGACCAATGGAATAGAATTGAGAACCCAGAAATAAAACCACATAAATATGGACAGATAATTTTTGACAAAGAAGCTAAAACATACAATGGAGGGAAGACAGCCTCTTCAATAAATGGTGCTGGGAGAATTGGATAGCCACGTGCAAAAGAATGAAACTGGACTGCTATCTGTCACCATGTACCAAAATTAATTCAAAATGGATCAAAGACTTAAGCATAAGACGTGACACAGTAAATTGCATAGAACAAATCATAGGTACTAAACTTATGTACCTTGGGTCCAAAGGACATTTTATGAATTTGACTCCAAAGGCAATGGAAGTAAAAGCTGAAATAAACGAATGGGACTATATAAAACTTAAAAGCTTCTTCACAGCAAAAGAAACCATCGACAAAATAAAGAGGCAACCAACTGAATGGGAGAAGTTTTTTGCAAACATTGCCTCCGATAAGGGGCTAATATCTAAAATATACAAGGAACTCATGCAACTCAACAACAAAAAAACAAAGAACCCAATTAAAAAATGGGCAGAGGACCTGAAGAGACATTTCTCCAAAGAGGACATACAAATGGCAAATAGACATATGAAAAAATGCTCAACATCACTAATCATCAGAGAAATGCAAATAAAAACCACAGTGAGATATCACCTCACCCCAGTCAGAATGGCTATCATCAACAAGACAAATAGTAACAAGTGTTGGAGAGGCTGTGGAGAAAAGGGAACCCTCATACACTGTTGGTGGGAATGCAGATTTGTGCTGCCGTTATGGAAGGCAGTGTGGAGGTTCCCCAAAAATTGCAAATGGAATTATCATATGACCCAGCAATCCCTCTCCTGGGTATCTACCCAAAAATATCTGAAAATATTTATCCATAAAGGCATGTGTGATCCAATATTCATAGCAGCTTTATTTATGGTGGCCAAGACATGGAAACAACCAAAATGTCCTTTGATAGATGAATGGATAAAGAAGTTGTGGTATATGTACACAATGAAATACTATTCGGTGGTAAGAAAAGATGATATAGGAACATTTGTGACAACATGCATGGATTTTGAGAGTATGATGCTGAGCGAAATAAGTCAGACAGAAAACGCAGAGAACCATATGATTTCACTGATATGTGGTATAGAAACCAAAAACAACAAAAGAACAAGACAAACAAATGAGAAGCAAAAACTCATAGACACAGACAATAGTTTAGTAGTTACCAGAGGGTAAGGGGGGGTGGGGGGTGGGAGATGAGGGTAAGGGGGATCAAATATATAGTGATGGAAGAAGAACTGACTCTGGGTGGTGAACACACATTGGGATTTATAGATGATGTAATACAGAATTGTACACCTGAAATCTATGTAATTTTACTAACAATTGTCACCCCAATAAATTTTAAAAAAAAGAACCATTCTTATTTGAGGAAGGCTCTTGGGGGCCAACCCACGTGTCCCCATTTTTTCCTTGAGTGTTATATTTATCCTTAGTAGTTCTGACTTTTTGTTAAACATTTTCATTAACCGCCATAATAACTTAAACAATTAATAGAAATAAACCCTCTTCTCTCCTATGTCAGCTTCTTTGTGTTTCTGCTCTTAATTTCATTTCCTTTTTCTACTTCTGATTCTCTAATTGATATCTTGTTTATATAAAGATAATCATAAAATAATAATCAAATCTCTCTTTAGTCTTTTGAATTTAGCTTATCTGGTTTTAAATGTCTTATATTCCTTCGATTAATATTAGTTCATGATAGAGGATAAAAATAGCTGATTTGAGGAACACAATTTTTTCCACGTGATGTTCAATTTTTAAATAGTTGCCAAGATCTACAAATTGGAAGATTTCATATATAAATATAGCTCCCTGGCTTATCTTGAAAAAAATGAGGTTTGGCCACATGGTGCCTACATTTTTACATTCCCTCAAGAAAACACCTGGCTGGAGTTGATAGCAGTTTTCCTCATCCCATTCACCACAGTTCTTACCACTCCCTATTGTATAACTTGCCACACTGACACATTAATTTCTGTTTTACAATTATTGTTATTGCTTTTCTTACAGTAAAGAGAAAATGGAAATAGTTCTTGCCTCCACTTAATCAATCAAAAGTGGGGGGGGCATGAAAAGTGCTGTTAATTCCAGAATAATGGAGGGAGAGCATTTACCTGTGGAAGCCAAGGCTCTTCACATGATTTTCATGTACACTTGCTTCCATTATTTACATTATCAGTGTGGCCCCCAGAGGTCTTTGATTCTGGCCTTCTTGGGGTTAAAAGTTTTCCATGTCACATCATCAATGTGCCACACACTCATTCTGAGGAGACTATAATAAATATGCACATTCTAGAATCTTTAAGCAAGTAAAGGAGAAGCATATTTCAAGCAACTTTTAAATGACATTAAAATAATATTTAATGAGATATAATGAACTTTCATTTGCCATATTTAGTGCTGTCATATTTTCTTGTCAGAAAAAATGGTTATATTATTTCTGATGGCAGGCCACAATGGGGTATCTGAAGATAATACACATTAAATAAATTCAGCTCTGTTACCTCTGGTCATGATATTTTCCTCTGACCCAGTGAGTGAAATTATTTGGGGATGGCATTTTGATCATGCCAGCTCCCTTTTAGAAGTAGATACTGGTTTGGACTAGGAAACTCTAAAACATACTTTGCCTCTTTTCAGAGTGGTTTGCTTTATGCCATTACAAAAATTGTGTTGCAAATAGTCAACATAACTCTAAGTGCCTAAAAGCTTAAATAATGAATTTAATGGATTTGGATTGTAGGTAACAGAAGCAACTCCTGCTGTTTTTTACATTTGTAACTTTTATTTGTGAACCATGGGAAAGCATTAACTTAATGGCCTCCTCTCAAAATTTCAGATATTTTATTTGTCCATATTCTCTGCTGGTCCTTGTTCATATGCAACCATTTGGTAATACCATGAAAACAGGTTTATTTGTTTGTCCATTTTTTGATCAGTTATGCAAGGTAGTATCAGCTTTGGTTTAAAAGTGAACACACAACTGAAATTCTACTCCTAGGTATATACAGAAAAGAACTTAAAACATGTATTCACATGAAAACTTACACATGCATGTTTATGGCAACATTATTTATAATAACCAAATGATGGAAATAACCCGAATGTCCATCAATGGATGAACAAATTAAGTGTGGTATATCTGTGTAATGAAATTTCATTCAGCTATGAAAAGTACTGATACATGCTGTAACATGGATGAACCTTGAGAACATTATGCTAATGAAAGAAACCAGACGCAAAAGGTCACATATTGTATGGTTCCATTTATATGATATGTACAAAATAAGCACAGCCATAGAAACAGAAAGTAAATTAGTAGTTGCTTAGGGGTAGGGGAAGAATGAGGGGATAGGAGAGTGATAGCTAAAGGGTACAGTGTTTCTCTTTATGATATTGAAAGTTTCTAAAATTGACTATGGTAATGGTTTCATGTATCTGTAAATATACTAAAAATTATTGACTTGTATACCTTAAATGAGTAAATTGTATGATGTGTGAGTCATATCACCACCAACTGTTACAAAAACATAAATTTTAAAAAGAAACACATAAGCTACTGGTTTTAATCACTTAACTTTCTTCTTTTTTTTTAGCAGTTAAAAAGTTAATTTATTAAGGTTTTTTTGTTAATTTATTGGGGTGACAATTGTTAGTAAAATTACATAGATTTCAGGTGTACAATTCTGTATTACATCATCTATAAATCCCATTGTGTGTTCACCACCCAGAGTCAGTTCTCCTTCCATCACCATATGTTTGATCATCACTTAACTTTCACTTCAAGGAATACTTGTGTCTACCATGTTTAAGTTTTCAGCTTGACACCCAGTGCAACTCCAGCAAGGCAGAAAGTTTTGTTTGTTTTGTTTACCACTATATGTGCTAAATCTAGAACAATTCCAATAAATTCCCTTTTGAGCACCATTGGTAATTCTCCCCTTAAAATCATTATCTGCCAGAACATGAGCTTCAGGGTGGCAAGGATTTGTATCTGTTTTCTCCACTGCTGATTCTTCTGACTTTGAACAATGCCTGGCATAAAGTGCACACTTAACAAATATTTGTCAAATAAATATACTGCTTCTTCTGTATCTGGCTCAATGGAAAACTCTGTGTAACAACCAACCAGGCAGTAGAATGGTGGGAGATGAAAGAAAAGAAATTAGCAATGAACAAAAACCGATCATTCAAAGAAGAAATGGCAATCAAATGTGTGAAAAGTTTTTCAAACTTCCTAATAAAATAATTAAAATAATACTCTCTGTGCACACACTGAAACTAAAGCTCCTTGTCATCACCGCACTAAGATATTAGTTTATGCCTCCCCTGCAGACACACAAGTACAGCTGGAGAGACGGACAGAAGAGACAACATGCTTAATGATGGTGGAGGTGCAACAAGGATGGTCCAGATAGCTGACTCTCCTGATGGAGGGACTTGTTTGTCACAAATCTCATGCATCAAGGTGTTCTCCACTCCTTCCCCATTAGGGTGTGTGTGTGTGTGTGTGTGTGTGTGTGTGTGTGTGTGTGTGTGTGTGTCTGCTGTGGAGTAAATCAAATCCAGGTCTTGGAAACCCACTTCAACCAGACTTCTAACCTCTAATCAGACATCTGTTCTTCAGGTAAGATTTGGTTTAGAAAAGGTCCAATCCTGATGTTCTAGAGTAGTCTACTTATTGTTATCCTCATTAACAAAAGGAGGAGACTGTGAAACATGGAGGGGACAATGAATCATAAAGCTGATGTAAAAAGTCATAGAATGTGAATATCCACCACAAATCCAGGGCTTTTATATGTAATTCAGCTGGGGAATGGAAGGTACAGTGAACTCTCCAAGATTATGCAGATAATTAATTGGAAAGGAAAGTCTGGAGCCAGATTATCAGAAATAAAATGTATCTAATTCCTCTGCACAGTGAGTCAGTACATTTATATTGTTGCGGAATCATCTCCCCAAATCCAGGTTCGAGTGCCATGCACAGGTAAAGCCAAAACATTGAGACACCGGTGCTTGGAGATAGAGAAAGGTTTGTTTGATTTGGCTAAAGCCAGAGGACAGGATAGCAAGATCTCTCAAATCCATCTCTCCCAAAAAGTATGCAGCTAGGGAGTAGGGGAGGAGGAATTCCGGGGAACTAAGAGAGAAGAAGTCTGTTTTCCTTTAGTTACAGATGATGCTTTTTTATATCAGATTCATGGGCATCAGGAGCTGGTCACAAATCCCTTGAAGATGTTCTTTTCTTCTGCATTACAAACTCAAATTCTCCTTGAGACTCTGAAGTTGTCTCCTCCTCCTTGACAAAGAAACAGTACATCAGCAACACAAAATTATATTGTGAGAACAAGGGCTACTGGATTGAAGAACCAAGATGCTGCGAAATATCTCATAATTGTGTGTCAGTAAGTTATTGTTAAAGCAAAAAGCAGAAACTAGATATCTTGTGACTATCGCCATTTTGAAAGCTATTGTTGTTTTGTGCCTAACTAGTTATGTTTTTCTGTTATCTCAAGAAAAGTGCAGTTATTTTCTTTCTTTAATTTTTTAAAAATTACAGCTGACATTCAATATAATTTTATATTATTTTCTTTAGATTCCACATATAAGTGAGATCATATAGTATTTGTCTTCCTCTGTCTGACTTATTTCACTTAGCATAATACACTCTAGGTCCACCCATGTTATCACAAATAAGATTTTATTCTTCATTATAGCTGAGTAATATTCCATTGTGTATACAAGGTCCTACAATTAAGTTCGCAAACTTGTTACAACGTTGCTAACTTTCTTTGATATCAGAGGGATTATTCATTATGAATTTGTACCAACTGGACAAAAAATTAACCAAGTTTACTATTTGGAAGTGCTGAAAAGGCTGCATGAAAAAGTTAGACAAAAACGACCTGAACTTTTCACCAACAATTCATGGCTCTTGCATCACAACAATGCACCAGATCACACGGCACTGTCTGTGAGGGAGTTTTTAGCCAGTAAACAAATAACTATATTGGAACACCCCCCCCTCCTGATCTGGCCCCCAATGAATTCTTTCTTTAACCGAAGATAAAGGAAATATTGAAAGGAAGACATTATGATGACATTTAGGACATCAAGGGTAAAACAAGGTCAGCTCTGATGACCATTTCAGAAAAAGAGTTCCAACATTGCTTTGAAGGGTGGAGCAGGTGCTGGTGTCAGTGCATAGCTTTCCAACGAGAGTACTTCAAAGGTGACCATAGTGATATTCAGCAACGAGGTACATAGCACTTTTTCTTTTGTTAATTAAAGTTTATTGGGGTGACAATTGTTAGTAAAGTTACATAGATTTCAAGTGTACAATTCTGAATTACATCATCTATAAATCCCATTGCGTGTTCACCACCCAGAGTCAGTTCTCCTTCCATCACCATATATTTGATCCCCTTTACCTTCATCTACTACCCCCCTCCCTCCTTACCCACTGGCAACCACTAAACTATTGTCTATGTCTATGAGTTTTTCTTTCTCATTTGTATGTCTTCTTCTTTTGTTATTTTTGGTTTATATATCACATATCAATGAAATCATATGGTTCTCTGCTTTTTCCGTCTGACTTATTTCGCTTAGCATTATATTCTCAAGATCCATCCATGTTGTCACAAATGGACCTATTTCATCTTTTCTTACCGCCGAATAGTATTCCATTGTGTATATATACCACAACTTCTTTATCCATTCATCTATCGAAGGACATTTTGGTTGTTTCCATGTCTTGGCCACCATAAATAAAGCTGCAATGAACATTGGAGCACACGTGTCTTTATGGATAAATGTTTTCAGAATTTTGGGGTAGATACCCAGGAGAGGGATTGCTGAGTGATAAGATAATTCTATTCAAAAATTTTTGAGGAACCTCCACACTGCCTTCCATAGCAGCTGCACCAGTCTGCATTCCCACCAACAGTGTATGAGGGTTCCTTTCTCTCCACAGGCTCTCCAACACTTGTTACTATTTGTCGTGTTGATGATAGCCATTCTGACTGGGGTGAGGTGATATCTCATTGTGGTTTTTATTTGCATTTCTCTGATGATTAGTGATGTTGAGCATTTTTTCATATGCCTATTTGCCATTTGTATGTCCTCTTTGGAGAAATATCTCTTCAGGCCCTCTGCCCATTTTTCAATTGGGAAGTTTTTGTTGTTGTTGTTGTTGTTGTTGTTGTTGTTGTTGAGTTGCATGAGTTCCTTGTATATTTTGGATATTAGCCCCTTATTGGAGGCACTGTTTGCGAAAATCTTCTCCCATTCAGTTGGTTGCCTCTTTATCTTGTCGATGGTTTCTTTTGCTGTGCAGAAGCTTTTAAGTTTCATATAGTCCCATTCATTTATTTTAGCTTTTACTTCCCTTGTCTTTGGAGTCATATTCATAAAATGCTCTTTGAACCCAAGGTCCATAAGTTTAGTACCTATGTTTTCTTCCATGCAGTTTATTGTGTCAGGTCTTATGCTTAAGTCTTTGATCCATTTTGAATTAATTTTGGTACATGTTGACAGATAGCAGTCCAGTTTCATTCTTTTGCACGTGGCTAACAAATTCTGCCAGCACCATTTATTGAAGAGGCTGTCTTTTCTCCATTGTATGTTTTTAGCTTCTTTGTCAAAAATTGTCTCTCCATATTTATGTGGTTTTATTTCTGGGTTCTCAATTCTATTCCATTGGTCTATGTGTCTGTTTTTCTGCCAATACCATGCTGTTTTGATTATTGTAGCCCTGTAGAACAAGCTAAAGTCAGGGAGTGTGATGCCTCCAGTATTGTTCTTTTTTTTAAGATTGCTTTGGCTATTCGGGGTCTTTTGTGGTTCCAAACAAATCTGATGATTTTTTGTTCTATTTCTTTAAAAAATGCCATTGGGATTTTGATGGGGATTGCATTAAATCTGTATATTGCTTTGGGTAATATGGCCATTTTAACTATGTTGATTCTTCCAATTCATGAGCACGGAATGTCTTTCCATTTCGTTTGTCTTCTTCAATTTCTTTTAAAAATGTCTCGTAGTTTTCAGCATATACGTCTTTCAAATCCTTGGTTAAGTTTAATCCTAGGTATTTTATTCTTTTGCTCCAATTGCAAAAGTAATTGTTTTTTGTGTTTTTTTTTCTGAGATTTCATTGTTAGTATATAGGAATGCAATGGACTTTTCTACGTTGATTTTGTAGCCAGCAACTTTACTGTATTCGTTGATTGTTTCTAATAGC
This sequence comes from Rhinolophus sinicus, assembly GCF_036562045.2. Lineage (NCBI taxonomy): Eukaryota > Metazoa > Chordata > Mammalia > Chiroptera > Rhinolophidae > Rhinolophus > Rhinolophus sinicus. Next base: position 69,129,242 of record NC_133768.1, on the reverse strand, counting down.
TTTTTGGTGGAGTCTTTAGGGTTTTCTATATATATAGCATCATGCCACCTGCAAAAAACGATAATTTAACTTCTTCATTCCCAAATTGAATGCCTTTTATTTATTTCTCTTGCCTGATTGCTCTGGCAAGGACTTCCAACACTATGTTGAAAAGCAGAGGTGATAGGGGACAGCCCTGTCGTGTTCCTGAACATAGAGCAAAGGGATTCAGTTTTTCACCATTAATTATGAGATTAGTTGAGGGCTTGTCATAT